>NC_090652.1:182010444-182335444 GCF_040937935.1 Hyperolius riggenbachi | reverse complement strand
AGCATGTGTGGGGAAATGTGCCATCAGTCTCATAGCATGTGTGGGGGAATGTGCCAACAATGTCATAGCATTTGTGGGGAAATGTGCCATCAATCTCATAGCATGTGTGGGGGAATGTGCCATCAATCTCATAGCATGCGTGGGGAAATGTGCCATCAATCTCATAGCATGTGTGGGGGACGATGTGCTGCCAATTACATGTTGATTTCTTACAAGCTATGGGTGTGTCCGTAACAGAATGTAGGCGGATTGATGGAGCTAATGTAGCTCAAAACTGCACACATCCTGTCACCACCTACATCCTGTCATGGCCACACCCTTTCCTGCTATGTCACCGCCTACATCCGGACATGGCCCCACCCATTTTTTGCGCGCCGCACTCCGGCCCCCGGCCCATTTTCAAAACTCAATGTGGCCCTTGACTTAAAAAGTTTGCCCACCCCTGGACTAAGAGGTGCCCCAGAGCCCCCAACCTCCCCAACACCTTAATCTCTAGTTATCTAGCTTGCAGTCACTGTCATGTATCCCCTTTTCTTATTTCTTTCTGCTTCAAACACAATTGGGAATGACAGCTGAATGAGTTGTGCGCCCCCCTCCTACACTGCGCCCTGAGGCAGGAGCCTCTCCAGCCTCGGCCCGGCCCAGCATACACACACACACACACACACACACACACACACTTATACTATATATATATATATATATATATATATATATATTAGAGCTTGCATGTGATTTGTTTAATTAGCTGACAGATTTGTAAAGCTCTTTTTTGCTGAGATCACATTCTGCTTTAGCACATGATCAAGCCTGGCAAATGACAGATCCCAAATTATGATTAAAAACAGACTAGTTCAGCTGCCAGCAATAGCTGGAACCTGAATTGCATCTTTCCCCAGACTCAATGGCTGCCTGGAGGGGGAATACTAATTAACGTTGCCAGGACTTTTGACAGAAGCAGGGAGGTGTCATGTGGCACACTGCATGTAATGGCAGTCCACATGATGCTGCTGTGGCCATGGAGACAAACACTGGAATGTGCAATTGGGCGAGTTAACTTATGAGCATGCAAATTTCCAGGGAGGGCGAAGAGGGGTGGGCCGGATTCAAAACACTAAAGGGCCAGATATGGTCCGCAGGCCATAGTTTGCCCAGCACTGCCCTAGATCCTTAGGCAATTGCAATTTGCTAGGAGAAATTCTATACTTCCTCCTGTTTCAGAGGAGGTGAGAGAACTGAGTTAAGTGCATAGCATCCTGAGGATTAATGAAGAGTGGGAGTGTCTACAGGATATACATCAAGCGTCCCATAGTGACCACTAATCCCAATGGTAGTTTATGACACAGCTCAATCTACAATATTATATCTATTAAATTATTAGAATACAGTTGGGTAAGATCCCTAGGAATCTCAATCCCCAAATATTTAATTTTTGAATGGTTAATCTGCACTCCCAAGTCATTCCATTCTCTGGTGTTAAGCTGTTTAGAACAAGGGAGCAACTGGCTCTTACATCGCTACATAGTAATTTTATTGAAAAAAGGCATATGTCCATCAAGTTCCACCAATAAATAAGGTACACCACTAGCCTGCATCCTCACATGTCTCTGTTGATCCAAAAGAAGGCAAAAAACCCTTACAAGGCATGGTCCAATTAGCCCCAAAAGGGAAAAAATATTCCTTCCCGACCACAGATGGCAATCAAATAAAATCCTTGAATCAACACCACACATTACCTAATGATTCTAGCCATGGATGTCTTTCATCGCAAGTTAAGCCTCCCTTAAACGCAGATACAGTGGGAAGCAAAAGTTTGGGCAACCTTGTTAATCATCATGATTTTCCTGTATAAATCGTTGGTTGTTACGATAAAAAATGTCAGTTAAATATATCATATAGGAGAGACACACAGTGATATTTGAGAATTGAAATTAAGTTTATTGGATTTACAGAAAGTGCACAATAATTGTTTAAATAAAATTAGGCAGGTGCATACACTGTTATTTTATTGATTCCCAAACCTTTAGAACTAATTATTGGAACTCAAATTGGCT
Organism: Hyperolius riggenbachi; assembly: GCF_040937935.1. Lineage (NCBI taxonomy): Eukaryota > Metazoa > Chordata > Amphibia > Anura > Hyperoliidae > Hyperolius > Hyperolius riggenbachi. The sequence continues at coordinate 182,333,390 of NC_090652.1, read as the reverse complement.
TGGTAAGCTCAGTGACCCCTGACCTACATACACAGGTGAATCCAATTATGAGAAGGAGTATTTAAGGAGGTCAATTGTAAGTTTCCCTTCTCTTTTAATGTTCTCTGAAGAGTAGCAACATGGGGGTCTCAAAACAACTCTCAAATGACCTGAAGACAAAGGTTGTTCACCATCATGGTTTAGGGGAAGGATGCAGAAAGCTGTCTCAGAGATTTTAGCTGTCTGTTTCCACAGTTTCCACAGGAACATATTAAGGAAATGGAAGACCACAGGCTCAGTTCAGGTTAAGGCTCGAAGTGGCAGACCAAGAAAAATCTTGGATAGACGGAAGCTAAAAATGGTGAGAACAGTCAGTCAACCTACAGACCAGCACCAAAGACCTACAACATCATCTTGCTGCAGATGGAGTCACTGTGCATCATTCAACTATTCGGCACACTTTACACAAGGAAATGCTGTATGCAGAGGAAGCTTTTTCTCCGCCCACAGCACAAACCGAGCCTCTTGAGGTATGCTATAGCACATTTGGGCAAGCCAGCTTCATTTTGGAATAAGGTGCTCTGGACTGATGAAACTAAAATTTAGTTATTTGGGCATAACAAGGGGCGTTATGCATGGAGGAAAAATAACACAGCATTCCAAGAAAATCACCTGCTACCTACAGTAAAATATGGTAGTGGTTCCATCATGCTGTGGGGCTGTATGGGCAGTGCAGGGACTGGGAATCTTGTCAAAGTTGAAGGACGCAGGGATTACACACAGTAGCAGCAGATTCTGGAGACCAATGTCCAGGAATCAGTGACAAAACTGAAGCTGCGCCGGGGCTGGATCTTTCAACAAGACAACAACCCTAAACACTGCTCAAAATCCACTAAGGTATTCATGCAGAAGGACAAGAATGTTCTGGAATGGCCATCTCAGTCCCCAGACCTGTTATGATCGCTTCTGCAGCGTTTACTGCTGACTGCAGTGGTATTGCAAACCAAACAGTTCTAATGTCATTACATGCATTTGCTTGCATAGTTTGGTTTGCACTTAAACTAGTTGCTGATTCCATCTGCAGTCGCTCTGAAGTTAATGACAGTTTAATATGCTTTTGTGTAAACAAACATTGTCTGCTGCAGTGGAGGGGCAGTCCCTTTCCTGCAGGCTGCATATCATTGTCTGCCTTTTCCTGCTATCAGCCTGTGATTAATTACCATTCACTTGTGTGGGAGTCTGCAGGTCTGCTCCCATTGGATGACCTCAGTATAAAGAACTGCTTCCTGCAATGCCTCATGGGCTACCATAGTTTCAGACTCTATCTGTTACTCTGCTCGTGCCCCACCTCGTTCCTGGTCCGTGTGGACTGCGCTGACTCCTGCGAAGGGGTCAGCGAGTCCTCCTAGTTCTGCTCTTGTTCTAGAAGTTGCTACTTGCTTGTCTTGTGTCATATATTGGTTCATCGCCAATATATACGCATACTTGCGCATTTTGTTATTTTCCTTGTATTCGTGTTACGTTAATATATCAGTGTCGCTGATATATACGTACACGAACTGTTTATTTCCTGTGTTCAGTTAGTCAGTTTTCCAGCACGTTTTGGTAGTTTGCGCGTATCGTGAACACCCGTGCTGAGCTAGTTATCCTGTTCCTGGTCCTGTTTGTGGATTGCGTTCATCTCTGCGAAGAGATAACGAATCCTTCTGAATCCTGTTCCTGGTCCTGTTTGTGGATTGCGTTCATCTCTGCGAAGAGATAGCGAATCCTTCTGAGTCCTGTTCCCTGTATTACTTCAGTCTTAGTCAGAGTTCCTGCTTATGTCATATATCAGTTCATTGCCAATATATACATATGTTAGTCAGACGTTACGAATAGTTTCATTGATAGCTGTAATTGTAATACGCTAGGAAAACATACTTATTGTATATTTATCTGTGTTACGTTCATCTATCTCGATCCTGCTGTTTCCTGTCTCTCCTGTCCTGTCTTTGTGAGGCACGCCATCGCCGCAACGCATTGGCTGCCTCATTCCAGTCTGTCTGGTTTTGGACGCTTGCTGTCGCTAAGTAATCGCTAGCTAGCAAGCGTTCATTCTGTCTACCTGTCCTGATCTCCTCAGTCCTGGTTTATGCGCTCAGCGCTACTTTGCGCTGAGACGTTATTACGAAAGTGTTTGTGGCTGTTCAGATCTGCACCGGCTCTGTGCACCACAATCTCCTATTGGAGTCAGTCCTCTCCTCCACTAAACTGGGGATATCCTGATCCCTTGTGCTGGTGTGTGTACCTCCTTCACGTCAGCTTATGTGTTGTATGCTGACTGTGGAGATTACACCCCCAAGCTTAACAAGACCTGAATATAATTGAAAATCTGTGGTGTGAGTTAGAGAACTGTCCATGCTCGGACGCCATCAAACCTGAATCAACTACAGATGTTTTGTAAAGAGGAATGGTCCGCAATACTTTCAACCAGAATCCAGACTCTCATTGGAACCAACAGGAAGCATTTAGAGGCTTTCATTTCTGCAAAAGGAGGATCTACTAAATATTGATTTCAAATAAAAACTAGAATCGCGCTACAGCCCTGTGGAGACTCTTTGCAATCAACTCATATAGAGTCATATATAGTTGCTCTATATGAGTTGATTGCAATGAGTCTCCACAAGGCTGTAGCGCGATTCTGGTTTTTATTTGTATTTTATATGTTGTGGTTTTAGGAATGTGCACCACTAATTTACATAAGTGTGTATATTCTCCGTACCAGCGCAGTGTACTTTACTAAATATTGATTTCATTTATTTTTGTGGTGCCCAAATGTATGCACCTGCCTAATTTTGTTTAAATTATTATTGCACACTTTCTGTAAATCCAATAAAGTTTATTTCACTTCTCAAAGATCACTGTGCATGTCTCCTATATGATATATTTAACTGACATTTTTTTATCGTAACAACCAACGATTTATACAGGAAAATTATGACGATTAACAAGGTTGTCCAAACTTTCGCAACCCACTGTATAAAATTTGCCATAATTACTGTGGTAATACATTCCACATTTTAATCTTACTGTAAAGAACCCTTTCCTAAATATATGGCCAAAAAATGTTTCTTCCACTTGTGCCCTCCTTTGCACAAGCCTACAGATAAAAAAAAAAAACAGCCAAACAAAAAAACCCAAAAAACTCATCTGCCAATCTTTTATCTTGCCCTCTTAAGCATTTATACATGTTAATTAGAACCATAATAAATAAGTATGCATTCTAAATAAGCCCAGTTTATTTAACCTTTCCTGGTAAGTGAGACCTTCCATCCCTCTAATCAACTTTGTTGCTCAGATCTGCACCTGCTCTAAAACTGCAATAACCTTCCTGTAATGTGGTGCCCAGAACTGAATTCCATATTCCAAATGCCTTACTAGAGAGTTTAACGGGGGCAGTATTAACCTCCTGAGCCTTACGCCGCTCAGGAGGTTTTGCAACTTTAGAGTCTTGGGACTAATTTAACAGCTTGCCTGGCTGTAAAAGCTTTAGCTAGCACCAGGCTAGCTAGTGAATGTAGCCGGCACCCCCCGATCACCTGATCCAGGCAGTTAATACATTACCCAGCCTGGATCCAGCGATCGGTGCAGCCTCCTCAACAGCTCCGCTCTTCTCTATGGGGAGAATCGTACTTGACATCATGATGTCATGCGCAGACCCGATCCTCCCCATAGAGAGACTGGAGCCGGTCCGGGGAGGCTGCACTGATCGCTGGATCCAGACTGGGTAATGTATTAACTGGTTAGATCGGGGGATCGGCAGCGATCGGGGGAAGCTGGCTACATATACCAGCTAGCCTAGTGCTAGCGAAAGCTTTTACAGCCAGGCAAACTGTTAAATTAGTCCTGGGGGACCCCTGAGGAGAGCGAGCGGTATGCCCGACATAGTGTCAGGCATACTGCTAAGGAGGTTAAGCTACCATCCCGAGTTTGTATTTCCCCTTTAATGCATCCCAAAATGTTATTTGCTTTTGCTTCAGTGGCTTGGAGTTGAATGTGATTACTTAACTTGTTGTCGAGGAGCACACCTAAGTCCTTCTCCAAGTTTGATGTCCCCATCTGTATGACGTTTATTTTGTATGGTGGTAGACCGTTGGTACGACCAAAATGCATGACTTTACATTTTTCAACATTGAATTTCATCTGCCATTTATGTGCACAAATAGCCATCCTATCCAGATCCTCCTGCAATGCAGTATGTCACTATCTTCCTTAGAGATGGCCCGAACGGTTCGCATGCAAACTTATTCAGGCGAACATCAATGGTTCGCGTTCGCGTCAAATTACGAACTTTATGCGAGTTCGACCTGCCCCCTATACTACATCATTGGGCTAAACTTTGACCCTCCACATCACAGTCAGCAGACACATGGTAGCCAATCGGGCTACACTCCCTCCTGGAGCCCCCCCCTTTTATAAAAGGCAGCTGCGTCGGCCATGATATCACTCTGTGTGCTGCGTAGTTAGTGAGAGAAGGGAGAGAGTTGCTGCAGAGATTAGGGAAAGCTTAGTTAGGCTGCTGTTAGGCTTGTTAGCTTGCTCCTTGCTGATACTTATAGCAGAAAAGCACCCCACAACTGCTCTTTTTAGAGCTAATGTTGTTCTTGTGATATGTTTTTTTTTGTGTGTGTGTGTCCCACTGACACTTGCATATACAGCCCTGTCAGTCACAGCTGGCCCTTGCTAAATCCTATTCTGTGCCACTGCCAGGCCCAGCACATTTACTGCACCTGTGTGATACAGCTGCACATTTGTAATACCACTCCAACGGTGCATACCTGTTCATGTTCACTGCACCTACGTGACAGCACACAGTGTTCTATACCAGTCACTGCATAACTGTTCACTGCACCTGTGTGTGTGACAGCTGCACATGGTATTGATACCAGTCACTGCATACCTGTTCACTGCACCTGCGTGACAGCACGCAGTGTTATATACCAGTCACTTCATAACTGTTCACTGCACCTGTGTGTGACAGCTGCACATTGTATTGATACCAGTCTGTGCATACCTTTCACTGCACCTGTGTGACAGCACGCAGTTTTATATACCAGTCACTGCATACCTTTTCACTGCACATTATATTAGTCAAGTCAGTGCATATATTTCACTTCATCCCCCCCCCCCCCCAATATGGACAAAACGGGCAGAGGCAGGCCACCCGGCAGGTCTGTTCGAGGTCGTGCTGTCGTGATTTTGTGCGGCCCTGGACCAAAGTACAGTGTTCTGAAGGCACGTGCCATCAACCCCCAAGATTGTCAGGACGTAGTTGACTATTTAACACAGAACACCTCATCTTCCTCAGCTTCCGCACGGAACCCTGACATCTCTTTCTCCTCCTGCTCTGATTCTGGCACCCCACTTAACACTCAGTCGACAGCCATCAAAGTGCCATCATCCCAGGGCTCAGTGGTGTGGACATTTTTTGTGTGTCTGCCTCAGATGAGAGCAATGCCATCTGTACTCTCTGCCACCGAAAATTGAGCTGTGGAAAGATCAAGACCCGCATAGGGACAACTTCCTTACGAAGGCACATGATGACAAAGCACAAACTGCAATGAGATGACCACCTGAGGAAAAGCAGCATACAAACGCAAAGCCAAACACGGCAGTGGAAGATACCAGGCCACAATTATTTCTCAAAAAAGGCGATACCCAAACTGTACCATGATGTTGAAAGGCAAGTGGTGTCATCTCTGGCACACAGCATTGGGTCAAGGGTCCATCTGACCATGGATGCCTGGTCTGCAAAGCACGGTCAGGCCTGCTCGAAGACTAAGTCAGTCCCCACACACAGCATCTCTGCCTGCAGGCACGCCTTCTCTGCCACCACCAACAGGGTCCAGGACTCCAGGTGGATTCCTGAATTTTTAAGGCCACTGCTAGCAGCGGCCGCTAACAAAAACAATAACAATTTTTTCTGGTGCGTGTACATGCCTGCCTAATTTTTCTGGCTGCGCTGTGGCTGCAACAACAAAACAAAAGGCATGTACATGTGTCAATTCCCCTTTGTGATTGTTACCTTGCCGCGGTGAAGGGGCTTGCGTATCACAATGAAGCAATGACCGCCGGCTATATGAAAGTGTTGGGGGGCACATCCAAGATAATAAGGTCGTTGCTTCATTGTGGACATACCAAATTCAGCTGGACAGTCACTGTTGTTCTATCATTGAGCTACCTCAGCCCGGCTACCATATGGGCTTGAAAACCGCTATCGCCTGCACTCTCACCATGGTGCACACCAGTCCACCATGGCCATAACTACACAGTCAAACAGCTGTTTGCTAGCATTACAGAGTAGTTTGGTCTATCAGTGTGAAGCAGTACACTAATTACACTACCTGATTGATGTATACACATGCAAGATGTTTTAAAGCACTTAATGCCTCCAATTTGGCATGCAATGGGATTTCTGCCCTTAAAACGATGCTGTGCGTCAAATCCTAATTTTTTTCCCCCGGGACTTTTGCCGTGTATCCCACTCCGCCATGCCCCCCTCCAGGTATTAGACCCCTTGAAACATCTTTTCCATTACTTTTCTGGCCAGAATTAATGTTTGAAGTTTTGAAAGTTCATCTGCCCATTGACGTCTATGGCGGTTTGCGAAGTTTGCGCGAAAGGAACTTTTTCAGACGTTCGAGGTTCACGAACCTAAAATCGGAGGTTTGAGCCATCTCTAATCTTCCTTAGAGTTGATGCTAAATAACTAAAATTGAGTTATTTGGGCATAACAAGGGGCGTTATGCATGCATCTGCAAAAATAGCAACATTACTCTACTTCATTTACTAGGTCATTAATAAATAAATTGAAGCGTACTGGACCCAGTACTGACCCCTATGGGACCCCACTGCTAGCAGTCATTACGCAATGATACCCTTCACTTACGTTGTACTACTGTGTTCACTGCTCACTGGTATTAATCATCTCATTACCCAGTGACACCCTTCACTTAGGTTGTACTACTGTGTTCACTGCTCACTGGTATTAATCATCTCATTACCCAGTGATACCCTTCGCTTAGGTTGTACTACTGTGTTCACTGCTCACTGGTATTAATCATCTCATTACCCAATGATACCCTTCACTTAGGTTGTACTACTGTGTTCACTGCTCACTGGTATTAATCATCTCATTACCCAGTGATACCCTTCACTTACGTTGTACTGTGTTCACTGCTCACTGGTATTAATCATCTCATTACCCAGTGATACCCTTCACGTAGGTTGTACTACTGTGTTCACTGCTCACTGGTATTAATCATCTCATTAGCCAGTGATTCATTAGCAACATGTCTGGCAGGGTTCGTGCAGGTGTCAGAAAAGGGAGTTCCATTGCCTCAGCCACTTCTGAGACTGCTCCACGGCCAGGGAGAGGATGCCCAGCTGTATGGGGTCGTGATGCAGCAGAAAGGGCAGCACAGCCTGGGCCGAGGCAGCAGACGCCGTTTTCACAATATTTTAAAGTTTCTGGTCCCCGTGTGGTGGTTGAGCAGATGGAACCTGAGGTGTTGATGGACATCATGACTGCATCCCAGACCTCTACTGTGAGCAGCACCCCAAGCAGCAGCAGCAGCCAACGCCCCACGCTTGATGTGACATCCACCCCAGCACCCAGTGGTCAGCAGCCCTCCCAGGATGACAGCGTTCTGTCCCTCAGTCCGGCGCCACCACCATGCAACCCCCAACTAGCACACATTGTTCCGCTGCACCCTCTGCTAGCGGGGGCCACAGTAAATTAAAGTCACCGGTATGGAAGTATTTTGAGGTGTTCAGCCACGACAAAAAATATGCGGTGTGCAAGTTATGCAGCAAAAAATTAAGCCATGGGAAAAATATGTCCAAGATGGGTACCTCATCCCTCCAGGGCCACCTGAAGAGCCGCCACTGCCATCAGTATGAGGAATTTAAGAGGAGGCAGGCACTGCAAGCAGGGGGTGCTGAGAGCACAAGGCCCACCACAGCAGCAGCATCATCCCTCCCTCAGGGTCGTGAATCCCCCGCCGCAGCAGCAGTACTAGCACCCAAGCGCTCATCCACCTCAGCTACTCCGGACACAGACATTGAGGCTGGCAGCCAGTCATCTCTCTCCTCTCTCCCCTGCATCCTATCATCGTCAGACCCTGCTGAGCGACACCTTTAGGGGTCTGACCAAGCCTCCAAGCCACAGGCGGATCCGCAAACTAAATGGCTTGCTGGCCCGGGTCATAGCATCACAGCTTGTTCCCTACTCCCTGGTGCAGGAGGGGAGCGATATGCGGACGCTGCTCCAATTTGGCATCCCTGAGTGGAAAATCCCCAGTCGCCACTATTTCAGCAGGAACGCCATCCCAGCACTCCACAAGTTTGTGGTGGAAAACGTGGCCCGTTCGCTCGACTACTCTGTGGGCGAGCGGGTCCACGTCACCATGGACTCGTGGAGTAGCCGATTTGGGACAGGTAGCAACCTGTCCTTTACAGCCCACTGGGTGACACTGGTGGAAGGGAGGGAGGACAAGAGCACAGCAGCCCAGTTAGTGGTGCCACCACGCGGGATCAGGGGGGATGCAGCAGGCGCCTCTCATCCCACTCCCTCAACACCCGGAAAGCAAGCCCGCCTCAGCAGCAGCAGCGCCAAGCCTCGGCACTGCCAAGCGCTGTTAAAATTGGTGACCCTGGGGAAGGAGAGGCTTATGGCCGCCAACGTCCTGGCCGCCCTCAGGAAGCAGGAGCGGAGGTGGCTGACCCCCAGAGGCCTGGAAGTGGGGTATGTGGCAGCCGATAACAGGGCCAATCTGGTGGCCGCAGTGCAGTAGGGAAACCTCCAGCACATCCCCTGCTTGGCCCACATGCTCAATCTTGTGGTGCAGCACTTCCTGCGCACCTACGAGGGGATGAGTGACCTGCTGCAAGATGCCCAGGTGGTGGTACGCTTTTTCCGCCTCTCAGCCACTGCCTCTGCACTCCTGTCCACCTTACAGCAGCAATATGGCAAGCCACACCGCCTGATTATTGACATGCCAACTCGGTGGAATTCAACTCTGGCCATTTTGGAGCGGCTGTGTCAGCACAGGCGCGCTCTTAGGGCCTACAGTGGAGGAAATAATTATTTGACCCCTCACTGATTTTGTAAGTTTGTCCAATGACAAAGAAATGAAAAGTCTCAGAACAGTATCATTTCAATGGTAGGTTTATTTTAACAGTGGCAGATCATTTTAACAGTGGCACATCAAAAGGAAAATCGAAAAAATAACCTTAAATAAAAGATAGCAACTGATTTGCATTTCATTGAGTGAAATAAGTTTTTGAACCCCTACCAACCATTAAGAGTTCTGGCTCCCACAGAGTGGTTAGACACTTCTACTCAATTAGTCACCCTCATTAAGGACACCTGTCTTAACTAGTCACCTGTATAAAAGACACCTGTCCACAGAATCAATCAATCAAGCAGACTCCAAACTCTCCAACATGGGAAAGACCAAAGAGCTGTCCAAGGATGTCAGAGACAAAATTGTAGACCTGCACAAGGCTGGAATGGGCTACAAAACCATTAGCAAGAAGCTGGGAGAGAAGGTGACAACTGTTGGTGCGATTGTTTCGAAAATGGAAGGAGCACAAAATGACCATCAATCGACCTCGCTCTGGGGCTCCACGCAAGATCTCACCTCGTGGGGTGTCAATGGTTCTGAGAAAGGTGAAAAAGCATCCTAGAACTACACGGGAGGAGTTAGTGAATGACCTCAAATTAGCAGGGACCACAGTCACCAAGAAAACCATTGGAAACACATTATACCGCAATGGATTAAAATCCTGCAGGGCTCGCAAGGTCCCCCTGTTCAAAAAGGCACATGTGCAGGCCCGTCTGAAGTTTGCCAATGAACACCTGAATGATTCTGTGAGTGACTGGGAGAAGGTGCTGTGATCTGATGAGACCAAAATAGAGCTCTTTGGCATTAACTCAACTCGCTGTGTTTGGAGGAAGAAAAATGCTGCCTATGACCCCCAAAACACCGTCCCCACCGTCAAGCATGGGGGTGGAAACATTTTGCTTTGGGGGTGTTTTTCTGCTAAGGGCACAGGACAACTTAATCGCTTTAACGGGAAAATGGACGGAGCCATGTATTGTGAAATCCTGAACGACAACCTCCTTCCCTCTGCCAGGAAACTGAAAATGGGTCGTGGCTGGGTGTTCCAGCACGACAATGACCCAAAACATACAGCAAAGGCAACAAAGGAGTGGCTCAAGAAGAAGCACATTAAGGTCATGTAGTGGCCTAGTCAGTCTCCGGACCTTAATCCAATAGAAAACCTATGGAGGGAGCTCAAGCTCAGAGTTGCACAGAGACAGCCTCGAAACCTTAGGGATTTAGAGATGATCTGCAAAGAGGAGTGGACCAACATTCCTCCTAAAATGTGTGCAAACTTGGTCATGCTCAGCTTTTATGAGGTAGTGAATGCTAATATGGATATTGGGAATGCTGTAGATGTGATATACTTGGACTTTGCAAAGGCTTTCGACACTGTTCCCCACAAAAGTCTGGTGCAAAAGTTGAGGATGCAAGGACTGGGGAAGAGTCTGTGTTCATGGATAGGGAACTGGCTAATGGACAGAAAACAAAGAGTTGTGGTCAATGGATCGTACTCAAAATGGGAGACTGTTAGCAGTGGGGTCCCACAGGGGTCTGTTCTGGGTCCAGTGCTCTTCAATTTATTTATTAATGACCTAGTAGATGCAGTAGTGAGCAATGTTGCTATTTTTGCAGATGATACAAAATTGTGCAGAATCATTAACTCTCAGGAAGTAGGTGTCATATTGCAACAGGATCTGGATAGGATGGCTATATGGGCACATACATGGCAGATGAAATTCAATGTTGACAAATGTAAGGTCATGCATTTTGGACGTACTAATGGTCTAGCACCATACAAAATAAATGGGATACAGTTGGGGACATCAAACTTGGAGAAGGACTTAGGAGTACTCATTGACAACAAGTTAAATAATCGTACTCAATGCCAAGCAGCTGCAGCTAAAGCTAACAAAATTTTGGGATGCATTAAAAGGGAAATAAAAACTCGAGATGCTAGCATAATATTGCCCCTGTTTAACTCTCTAGTAAGGCCACATCTGGAATATGGAATTCAGTTCTGGGCACCACATTACAAAAAAGATATTGCAGTTTTAGAGCAGGTGCAGAGACGAGCAACAAAATTGATGCGTGGGATGGAAGGTCTCACTTATCGAGAAAGGTTAGATAAACTGGGTTTATTTAGTCTAGAGAAAAGGCGCCTTAGAGGGGATCTAATTAACATGTATAAATACATCAGAGGGCAATATAATACCTTGGCGGATGAGCTTTTTGTCCCTAGGCCTTCTCAAAGGACTAGAGGACATGATCTGCGCATGGAGGAAAAACGTTTTAGCCATTTATTTAGGAAAGGGTTCTTTACAGTAAGAGTGATTAAGATGTGGAATGCATTGCCACAGGAAGTCGTTATGGCAAACTCTATACCTGCATTTAAAGGGGGCTTAGATGCTTTCCTTGCGTTGAAAGACATCCATGGCTACAATTACTAGGTAATGCCTAATGATGTTGATCCAGGGATTTTATCTGATTGCCATCTGGAGTCGGGAAGGAATTTTTCCCTTTAGGGGCTAATTGGACCATGCCTTGTAAGGGTTTTTTCGCCTTCCTCTGGATCAACAGGGATATGTGAGGGAGCAGGCTGGTGTTGTACTTTATACTGGTTGAACTCGATGGACGTATGTCTTTTTTCAACCAAAATAACTATGTAACTATGTAAATTACAAGAAACGTTTGACCTCTGTGCTTGCAAACAAGGGTTTTTCCACTAAGTATTAAGTCTTTTATTGTTAGAGGGTTCAACAACTTATTTCACTCAATGAAATGCAAATCAGTTGCTATCTTTTATTTAAGGTTATTTTTTCGATTTTCCTTTTGATGTGCCATCTGCCACTGTTAAAATAAACCTACCATTGAAATGATACTGTTCTGAGACTTTTCATTTCTTTGTCATTGGACAAACTTACAAAATCAGTGAGGGGTCAAATAATTATTTCCTCCACTGTACATGCTAGACCCGAGTGTCCCCAGCAACCAGCAAGTCCCCATCATCACTGCAAATCAGTGAACAGTGATGCAGCAAATATGCCTGGTGCTGAATCCTGGAGGCAACCAAGATGGTCAGCGAGGAGCGGGCCTCTGTGTGTCAGTGGGTGCCCATGGTTTGTCTGCTGGAGCAGGCAATGGGCAATTTAATTGACCATGGGGAGGAAGCCCTGAGGCAGCTGGAAATGGACCAGATGGCAGCACAGGAGGGCTCACGGGTAGTGGAGGAGTTGGAGGTCCCTAACCTGAATGATGAGGAGGAGGAGCAGAGCGCCGCAGGCGTTGTACGGGGGATGGCAGCTTGGGGAGGATGACACGGCACAGGAAGAGGACAGGCATGGGATATGGGACCATGACGAGGACGATGAGGATCTTGCTGTCAAGGCCCACTTGTTTCCCATGGATGTGCACATGTTGCGCTGCCTTCGCAGGGACCCCCAGGTGATCCAGATGTATTCAAGGGAGGACATCTGGATCACCTTGATGCTGGACTCACGTTTGAAGGGCAAGCTGGGAGACTTCATGACGCTATCCACCACCGAGCAACGCACAAGGGAGTTGCAGGAGGCCCTTGTGCGCAGAGTACTGGAAGCATTCCCCCAGCCTTCCACCCCCACTGTAACTGCTCTGCCAACCCAGCAACAGGTGCCTGACATCGACACCAGCAGCAAAACAACTACCACCAGCAGCAGCAACTGGCTCCCCAGAGATCTGAAGAGCCTAAGCAAGAGCCTGTATGCAGTGCAGCAGCCCACAGCAGAGGTTCCAGCCACAGCATCCACCTCCAACCAGCACCAGCAGCGAATAACCAAGCATGGTGGCTGACTACATGGGGTCATTCAGCGGGCTCAATGACACCGACAGCCCCGTGGACCCCTTGAAGTACTGGGTCAAGAGACTGAACATCTGGAGGGAGCTTGCCCAGTACGCCCTCAGACACCTGTCCTGCCCCCCTTTCAGTGTCCTCTCCGAGAGATGCTTCAGTGCGGCCGGTGGCGTGGTCACCGAGAAGCGCTCTCGGCTCTCTCACGCCAATGTGGACAAACTCTCCTTCCTGAAAATCAACCAGGCTTGGGTGGAAGGTGAGTTCCTGGCCCCTATTGTCGGACACAGGGGGACATGAAGTTGCTGCTGCAATGTGTTAACCATGCCTGCCTTGCCTTTGAACTGACCGGCCGCTTTGTCCTCCTGACTCAGTTGCTGCTTCTACACTACGTTCACTCTGCCCGGGTCACCGGGCGCATGTAATGTTTGGGGCAGCACGATTACACTGTGGTACTACTAACTTGCCATGGTCCTTCTGTGCTGCTGAACTGACCGGCCGCTTGGTCCTCCTGACTCAGTCACTACTACTACAACTCTGCGTTCACTCTGCCCGGGTCACTGGGCGCATCTGTTTGGGGCAGCACTATTACAGTGTGGTACTACTACCAGTGAGTTGCCATGGTCCTTCTGTGCTGCTGAACTGACCGGCCGCTTTGTCCTCCTGACTCAGTCGCTACTAGTACTACTCTGCGTAATTTTTGGGGCAGCACTATTACACTGTGCTACTACCAGTGAGTTGCCATGGTTCTTCTGTGCTGCTGAACTGACCAGCCGCTTTGTCCTCCTGACTCAGTCACTACTAAAGTCTGCGTTCACACTGCCCAGGCTCTCCCACGCCAATGTGGACAAACTCGCCTTCCTGAAAATCAACCAGGCTTGGGTGGAAGGTGAGTTCCTGGCCCCTATTGTCGGACACAGGGGGACATGAAGTTGCTGCTGCAATGTGTTAACCATGCCTGCCTTGCCTTTGAACTGACCGGCCGCTTTGTCCTCCTGACTCAGTTGCTGCTTCTACACTACGTTCACTCTGCCCGGGTCACCGGGCGCATCTAATGTTTGGGGCAGTACTATTACACTGCGGTACTACTACCATTGAGTTGCCATGGTCCTTCTGTGCTACTGAACTGACCAGCCGCTTTGTCCTCCTGACTCAGTCGCTACTTCTACTATTCTGCGTTCACTCTGCCCGGGTCACTGGGCGCATCTAATGTTTGGGGCAGCACTATTACAGTGTGGTACTACTACCAGTGAGTTGCCATGGTCCTTCTGTGCTGCTGAACTGACCGGCCACTTTGTCCTCCTGACTCAGTCGCTACTAGTACTACTCTGCGTAATTTTTGGGGCAGCACTATTACACTGTGCTACTATGCTACTACCAGTGAGTTGCCATGGTCCTTCTGTGCTGCTGAACTGACCAGCCGCTTTGTCCTCCTGACTCAGTCGCTACTAAAGTCTGCGTTCACACTGCCCAGGTCCACTGACAAGTCTGCTGTTATGTCATTGCTAATCGCTGCAAAAAAAAAACCAACAAATTACAAAAACCTCTCTGGACCTTTTTGGCGTCAGTCAGCCACTCATCCTCCTCCAGTGGTACCATCACCGTCAAGTGCCATTGGAACTCACCTTCACCTCTGTGATTGCTTGTGTATTTCCCTGTTTAAAACCACTCATTACCAATAAATAGCCGCATTTCAAGTGTTGTTTTCACTTTAAAATCCATTTTCTCAAAAAAAAAAAAAAAAAAAAGATTTTTGGAATTTTTTTTTTTATGTTGAAGTGTAGCCCCTTATCCCCTTGATAATCCATACCATTTGTGGGATTGTAGCATGTATGGGGGCTTTGCTATTAACGTTAAAAGAAAATCCGGATCCGGATGTGATTGCTTCATTCACTACCGAAAATCCACGTCATTCCGTGGACACGTATCGAAATCTGGATCCAATAACGCCGAATGGGGATTTTTTTTTGGGAACGACCGTGGTTGCCGGATTCGTGGATCGGGATATCCGAGCACCACTGTCAGTCGGCACAAGATCCACTGAGTTATGGAGTGGCTGGAGGGGGAGAGTCCGTGCGCTACCATGAGCTGCGGATTTGTACATTTTCCCTCCCAAAGCCCTCTCTTCCGCAGGTAGTAAGCAAGGGATCACATTTGTGTCTTTGGGAACCACAGATTATTTCCCACAAGTGTTTTGCTGCACAATACAGCAAAGACCCCAGTATCCGGCACTGGCAGGGATTGCCTGATGCCGGACACATGCTTGCCAGTTGTTTGAGAAGCACAGCCCTTCCCCTGCAAATCATCAAGCCTCCAGCGATATCTGGCAGTCTCCCAGTACCTCCTTGCCAGCTCCTAACAGCTTTCTGGCATCCTCCGTGCATGCAAGTCGGGGATTCACATAACCCGCATTGGGTCATGTGACATGCCAGCTTGCGTGCACCACACTGGAAAGCTGTTAGGAGCATGCGAGGAGGTACCGGGAGACTGCCAGACATCGCTAGAGGCTCAGTAAGCATTTAAAATGCCTCCACCCCCCTTAAACACTATAAGTCCCTGTTATCCTTAAGGCATGATGGTTAGTTGAGACTTCTGGTTGCCGGAAATTCTGGATAACCGGGACTCTGCTTTATGTGCGTTTTGTCTGTGATTTGTTTTCACAGTATCCAACAAAAATCATTAGATGAGTACAAGAGATGGAGAAAGGATAGAAAGGATCATACATAGGGTGACACAGAGTAGAGAAGGTGGACACAGAGAGTGAAAGGAGGTAGACAAAATTACAATGAGGTCAAAGAGACAGAGCAAGTGAAAGCATCACAATACTGTATTATACAGACATAAATAGTGCAAATTCACTTATGCTGGCCAGTTATGCTGCAGAGCATGCATGAATGTACAATGCAAAGACACACTACCCCACTTTCCAAATGTTATGTTTAAATTATTTTTAAACTACACAGGCTAGACAAGAGAAGTTAGCATCCCCCACTGTGCCCCCTTCTTACCCTTGTATCCAGTGCAGTAGCCTCAGATAGCAGCCGGTATGCAGATATCTAGAAGGGGAGAGCATCGTGCTGCCGGGGCTGTGAGGCATGCCTGACATTCCAGCTCAGGCTCAGCAGACGCTGCCTGCTACATGTGTACAGCATGAAATAAAGATCAATGTGAAGGACGATAGTGCACATGAACATATGAACACACACACACACGGGTTGGACAAAATAATGGAAACACCTTGAAAATCAACAAAATATATTTTAATATAGTGTAGGTCCACCTTTTGCAGCAATTACAGCCTCAATTCTCCGAGGTATTGATTCATACAAATTGTGAATTGTTTCCAAAGGAATTTTAGCCCATTCTTCAGTTACAACACCCTCCAGTTCTTTTAAAGACTATGTCGGCGGAAATCGACTTCTTACTTGAATCTCTAAAAACGACCATAAATGCTCAATAATGTTGAGGTCTGGGGATTGTGGTGGCCAGATGAGATGCTTAACTTCATTAGAATGTTCCTTGTGCCATTCTTTAACAATTCTAGCTGTACAGAATGGGGCATTATCATCTTGAAAGATGGCATTCCCCTCCAGAAACAGTTCTTGAACCATAGGATGAACTTGGACGCCCAAAATTCCAAAATAGTCTCGGCTGTTAATTCTTTCATGAAGGGAAATCATTGGCCTGGCGTATTTCCAAGAAATAGCACCACAGATCATCACAGAACCCCCGCCATGTTTTACGGTTGGGAGAAGGAAGTCTGGATGAAATGCTTCTTTCGGCTGTCTCCAAACGTACACTCGGCCGGAGGTCAGAAATAAAGTGATGATTCGTCAGAGAAAATCACATTTTTCCACTGCTCGAGGGACCGATTCTGGTGGTTTCGGCACCACTCTAACCGCTTTGAAACATTTGACTTTGAGAGCAGAGGTTTTCTAATTGCAGTTCTTTCGTGGAATCCAGATTTGTGCAGCTCCCAACAAACAGTTTTTGTGGAAACTGGATTCTGTAGGTGTTCATTCAGCTCTGCAGTAATTTTAGGAGCCGTGGTCTTGCGAGCTTTTCTAACAATTCGATTTAGAGTCCGACTTTTGAGACAGTACCTCTTGAAATGCCAAGCATTCGGACAGTTTCTGTTACAGTAGCGCCTGCCATACGAGCACCAACAATTTTGCCTCTTTGAAAGTCTATATGATCTGCCATTTTTATCAATTCTAACCAACTTTTGTTTATTATTTTTGTTATTTGATATGTTTAATCAAAATAATTGTTTTTTTTACAGATAGTTAAACAAAAAAAATTAACATGTCAAGTTTTGATTGCTTAAAGAGAACCCGAGGTGGGATTTAATTATGCTAGTGGGGCACAGAGGCTGGTTATGCACACTAACACCAGCCTCTGTTGCCCCATGGTGTGCCTCCAAGACCCCCCTGCGCGCCGCTATACCCCCCGCAGTGCTGGCGACACACAGCGTGTCGCCAGCACAATGTTTACCTCTGTGCTGTTTGTCAGCGCCGCTCCCCCGCCTCCTCCGTATCAGCGCTACCTGCCCGCGTCACTTCTCTCCAATCAGCGGGAGGGAAGGGACACGGGCGGGTAGTGCCGATGCGGGGGAGCGGCGCTGACAGAAAGCGCAGAGGTAAACATTGTGCTGGCGACACGCTGCGTGTCGCCAGCACAGCGGGGGGTATAGCGGCGCGCAGGGGGGGTCTTGGAGGCACACCATGGGGCAACAGAGGCTGGTGTTAGTATGCACAACCAGCCTCTGTGCCCCACTAGCATAATTTAAATCCCACCTCGGGTTCTCTTTAAAACATGTTCAAGGATTATGATGCCAAAATGTTAGGTGTTTCCATTATTTTGTCCAACCCCTGTATAATGAGGCCAACGTTTGAAACTTGTCACTTAATGATCCTCTGTGCAGGGCTGGGTAGCCTGTGTCTCCTGTCACCGCTGGCTGGCTTTCTCTTCTTCCTTCTCCAGCCACCCATGCTTGTTGGCATTCAGATAGTGAGGGGCGGGGCAGAGAGTAGTGCAGAGCCTGCAGACTTGTGAAGTTGAAGAGGAGGACAGTGCTGGAGCCTGGAGGTAACTCGTCCGTCTGTCTGCACTCTGAGCCTGCAGCCATCCTCTCTTCTGGACTCCCTTTAGTGTCTGGCGTCTGAAGCATTCTCAGATGCTAGAGGTACAAGCCTGGAGGAGAAGATGTCTGCAGGCTACAGAGACTTGGAGGAGCTAACTGTCGCGATTTTGCCGGGGGAGGATCGGGGCACCCCACTAAAGGTTTGTGGCATGTGCTATGAACCTTTTGTGCTAGCAACGCCTATGGCCAACATATTGTTCTTCGAGTTCAGCTTGTTCTTATTATGTTGGCTAAGGAAATAGCCAACATATTGTTCTTCGAGTTCAGCTCGTTATGTTGGCTATGGAAATAGCCAACATGTTGTTCTACAAGTTCAGCTTATTCTTCTTATGTTGGCTATGGAAATAGCCAATATCTTGATCTACAAGTTCAGCTTAATATGTTGGCTATGAAATACCAACATATTGTTCTTGGAGTTTAGCTCGGGCTTATTAAAAAAAAGTGGGTGGAGCCACAAACAACCAGGTTTTCCCTGTTGACTTCAATGAGAAAATGTAACAGCTGTAAAACTCAGTGTGAAAAGAAGAGACCCCAAACTTGACAAAGTGGGATACTGGGTGACTGGGGTTAAAATTTGGCAAGGTGGGCAGAGCCACATACAGCCAATCAAACTAATTCATCTTCTTCTTCATCTTCTTCTTCATCTTCATCATCATCATTGCTATGAAATAGCCAACATACTGTTCTTTGAGTTTGGGGCAGTTCTGAAACTTTGCACACTGGTTCAGCTCATACCCGAATAGGTTGCTTGTGCTTTGGTAAGCAATCCCTCCCTCCATGCCCCTGTGGCGGCCCCTTGAAGCCCCCATTTTTCCCATAGACTTTCATTGGAAAATTTTTTCTGTTTTAAGAAAGCAACCTTTTGTTTTCCATTGGAAAATTTGAAACTTTTACCACTGATACAGCTTTGAAGTTACACTCACCAAACTTGGGGCACTTAGTCATGGGGTGGAGCTGAAAAATTTTGTCACCTTTTGGGGACACAAAAAAGTTGTGGAGCCACAAACATCCAATCAGATTTTTCCTATTGACTTTAATGAGAAAATGTAAAAAGCTCTTATTCTTATAGTATGAAAGCCAGATACCCCAAACTTGTCACAGTGGGTCACTGGGTGACTGGGGTTAAAATTTGGCAAGGTGGGCGGAGTCACATACAGCCAATCAGACACACAGCCAACATCATGGGGTTTCTTCAGAAACGACACCACCTAGTTATTATTATTAGCGCCCCCATTTTCTTTATGCTACTCCTACAGTTTTAGGGGTACAAGCCTCAAACTTTCCACACTTATTCGTCTTCTAGCAAAGTACGTTGCTTGTGCTTTAATAAGCAATCCCACCCACCGTGCCCCTGTGGCGGACCACCGAAGACCCTTTTCTCGTATTTACTTTGACAGGGAAAATTTTCAATTTGCTGCCACTTGTACAGTTTTGAAGCTACAGTCCACAAACTCGGACCACATATTGGTGGTGTCCCAAATAAAAATATGTATTTTGGGGGCACCCCAACGTGGGCGGAGCTACCAACAGCCAATAAAATTTTAGCAATTTTCTATAGCTACTCCTCCCTGAGATTTAGGAGTACAATTATGAAACCTTGCACACTTGTTCGGCTCATACCTGAATAGGTTGCTTGTGCTCTGTTAAGCAATCTCACCCTCTGTGCCCCTGTGGTGGCCCTCTGAAGACCCCATTTTTTCCATAGACTTTTATTGAAAAATGTTAATCTTTTGCCACTCATACAGCTTTGAAGTTACACGCACCAAACGTGGGTCACTTAGTCATGGGGTGAACCTGAAAAATTCTGTCACATTTTAGGGACCCAGAAAAGTAGGCGGTGCCACAAGCAGCCAATCAGATTTTCCCTATTGACTTCAATGGGAAAATGTAAACAGCAGTAATTCTCACAGTATTAAAACACCGCACCACATGCCACGGACCCCCCAACCCCCCCCCCCCCCGACGTGCAACGGTTATGCACCTGAGGAAGGACGGAAGCCCGCAACATGTAATGCAGCACCCCGCCCGACAACACACAGCAATAGCCCCCGGAGCCAACTGTGCGTCGCCTCTCCCCCGCCCATCCATGGTGAACCAGCAACCGCTTGGCCAATTCGGTCTAGACTGAGCACCGGCAAAGTGTACAGGTCATACATATCTGGTATACTGCTTCCAAGGCGTCCCTTCTACTAACTGCTCCCTCACATATCCCTGTTGATCCAGAGGAAGACGAAAAACCCTTACAAGGCATGGTCCAATTATCCCCAAAAGGGAAAAAATTCCTTCCCGACTCCAGCTGGCAATCAGATAAAATCCCTGGATCAACATCACTGGGCATTACCTAGTAATTGTAGCCATGGATGTCTTGTATTGGATTATCTGTAAGTTTGGAATTGGATATTTCCAAATGCTTGCTTAGATTAAGGGACAGGTTATTTATTTTCCTAGCTGTTTCAATTCGTTTCCATCATTTAGTTTTATATGTGAGTGAATTTCAGTGGAAAGTGGAAAATGCGCATAAAATTGTATAACACATCTAACAGCTTTGTTGGTCTTATGTTCCTAAGTATTAGTTGTTCTAATAAGACTAACTATACTGGGGGGGTCATCTGACTATCGATGGTGTGTGTGTGTGCAGGGGCGTAACTAGAAATCACTGGGCTCCCCTGTGAAAATTTGGATACCCCCCCCCCGGCCCGCTCATGGCCGTTTTGGGGGCAGGAGGGGTCGCAGCATGAGGTGAGAGCATTGGCCCCCACGTTGGCAGGGAGGGGGGCTACTCCCACCTCCCTCACTTCGGGCTCTCCCCACAGCGTGCTCCCCTGCTGCAATAAGTGGCAGCAGCGGCGGCAGGAACACAGGCATTCCTTTGTGTTCTACTAGGACTAAAGCCTTCGCTTTTCCAAATAGTAAAACTACATCCACATACATGTTTTATTAAATAAACATATATTATTAAATTTAAAATTAAAGCGGATCCGAGATGAAAAACTTAACTATAACAAGTAACTTGTCTATATATCTTATCTAAAGTTTAGGTAGTTTACACAGCAAATCTAGCTGCAAACAGCTTTAATAGAATATGATTCTTTCTTCTTGTGATACAATGACAGCAGCCATGTTGTTTGTAAACATTACACAGAGGCAGGCTTATCTGCATCTTGAGCAAAAAAACCTAATCCTCCCTGATTCTCCCTCCTCCCCTCTGCCTCTGAAATCTCTGGCTAGTAACACCTCCCCCTCCTCCAGCCTAGACTGAGCTCCCATGAGCCCTTGCTACTGTCTGAAAGTGCCTTGGCTCTCTGAAAACCTGTGGGCGTGGCTTGTTTAGTTTATAGGGAATTACAGTATTAAAACAAAAAAGTATTTGGCTTGAGGAATGCCCTATAAACAATAGGAAAGGAACCCAATTATGCAATGTGTAAAAGTTCATCTCAGATCCACTTAACGGTTTACCTCCCACACCAATAATTACCCAAATAAAATTTTTAATGAAAAAAAAAATTAAAATAAAAAAAAAAACAAAAACAAAACAAACAAAACCTAAATAGTTACCTAAGGGTCGGAACTTTTTTTCATATGCATGTGAAGAGGGTGTATTACTAATATTTTTAAAATTATGGACTTATAATAAGTGTCGGACACAAAACTGAAAAAATGCACCTTTATTTCCAAATAAAATATGGGCGCCATACATTGTGATAGGGACATAATTTAAATGGTGTAATAACCGGGACAAATGGGCAAATAAAATACATAGGTTTTAATTATGGTAGCATGTATTATTTTAAAGCTATAACGGCTGAAAACTGGGAAATTTATTTTTTTTTTCATTTTTTTCTTAACATTTCTGTTCAAATGCGTTTAGAAAAAAATAATTCTTAGCAAAAGGTACCACTCAAAGAAAGCCTAATTAGTGGCAGAAAGAAACAAGATATAGATCAATTCATTGTGATAATTAGTGATAAAGTCATTTGCGAATGAATGAGAGGTGAAAATTTTCTCTGATGCATAAGGTGAAAAACGACTGACAGCTGAAATGGTTAAACCACAGGGCATTTTTGGATTTTTATCCCTTAATATTCCATACAATTTTGGCATTTCAACAGTCACCATTAATACAGCAATACCTTTTTTTGAAATTACTAATGCTATCAAAGGGATACATGTATTGTTTTTTTGGGACAATATCTTTTTTTGGGTAATATTTTTTACCAACAATATTTTATGGGTATTTTACAGGGGAAAAATAGGCATAAATGCATGAAATACACATTTTTAATTTTTAACCATTACTAATTTTCTTAGAAGTGTCACAATTATAAAATACCGGCATCCTCAAATATATTATTTTGCTCGTCTCAATTAAAAGGATACCACACATGCCATATTTCATCACAAGTTGGGCATGTGGCATCCTATTATCGCCAGGCTGTGCGTGTCTGTAGTGACTGGATGCGATTGTTATGCGCATAGTTTTTTTGAACCTTAGTGCTGTACAGATAAATTGCTAGGCAACAGCATAGCAATGCATTTATACAGTGTTGGGTCCCCGAACAGTCGCCCTAGCGATTGTATCCGATTGCTTAGTTGGCAGCCAGGCAGTCAGCAGCCATTACAGTTGTTCATTAAGTAAAAGTTCATCTCGGATCCACTTTAAAGCCAAGTATAGGTGACACAAGGGGTTAATTAGGTAGAGGTAGAGAGTAAACCACAGGGGGAAAACACTTTATTAATTATTGTGGCACTGTCACTTTTCAGTTTTTTAATATTTTTTTTCAAACGACTTTCAGTTAACAATTGTTGCTATAGAGGAATCATTAATTTTAAAACTGGTGCATGCACACAAGCAGGAACAGGGGTGCGCACAGGGGAGAGTGCGCGGCAGCATTAATTACAGGACATAGCATTAACGTCCTGAAATCTTCAGGCAAACTAGGAAATGTCATGTCCAAGGAATTGAACAGGTTAAACCCATTTTAATACTGTATTTTTAAATAAAGTTTAAAAAAGATTATTTTTTTTTTTTTTTTTATATTGCATGTTTACTTTTTTCTCTATCCACCCTAGGGTACTGTATATTGGTCTTGCCTGTAATACGGTTCGCTATCTCTATATTTCCTATATGGAAAATGCTTGGACAGTCCTGCCTATGGAAGTATTACAAGGTAAGTTTGTTTTCCATATCACCCATAAGCAAGAAGTTTTCAATCGGGATGATACCATTTATTGGCTAGTTTAGCTTTCAGCTAATTAGCCATCTTCAGACTTCATTCCTGTTACAGACTCGATTCCTCTAATAAATACTATCATTCTGATTCAAAACTTCTTGCTTTTACTAATTACTAAAATGGTACAATACTGTACTGCTACTTTATCAAAGTTCTAATTTTTACACAGATTACATTACTTGTGGACAAAAACAAGTCAGCCCAGCATTACTAGTTGTCCTTGCATGACAATAGTACACAATTACATTAATTTATAATTGTTTTTGGTGAAAAACAAAGCTCTTCTTTGGTTACTGTAACCATCAGAGGCGACTGGTACACCAGGCCGACCAGGCGGTTGCCTGGAGCGCTGTGTGTGTGTGTGGGGGGGTCAAATATGTGGGCAGGCCACCAAGGATGGTGCCTAGAGTGCTATAATGGTTGGGGAAAGGTTGGGGCGGCAGTGCTGTGGTGTGTTCCTGTCCTGTATGTATTGCTGGCTCACCCGCACTGTTCGTCCACCACTGCCTGCCCACCCCATGGAATTAATTGTCGCCGCCGTGCAGTCAGTTTAGTCTGTACTGCCACCGACATCTCCTCCTGTAAGCGACCCTCGATTGCTGCACTGCCCAGTGACAAGTAATGAGACCTCAGATTTGCACTTGCTGCGGCTCACAATGTTGTTAGAGCACAAGGTTCCGTATACAGTACAGCGCCATATACAAGAAGTGACGTCACTGTTGGATACTTTCTGTATTTGAAGTGTACGGAGCGCTGAACTGTTCATGGCACCTGAGCCTCTATCAACACTGTGAGCTGTGGCCAATGCTGATTATAGGTCTGATTACATGATGTCCCTGGGCAGTACAGCAAGCGAGGGGAGCTTACAGGAGGAGAGCACTGCAGGTGACTCACTGCTCACTCAGATCTCTGGCAGGGGGAGGAATGCTGCCCATACTGTATTGGGGGATGGGGAGGGCAAGTAGGTTGCCAAATTGTACTGGGGGATGGGACATCTGGGTAGCTATATTGTATTGGAGGGATGGGGAGGCATTTAGCTTGTACTGGGGGGTGGCATCTAGGTATCCATACTGTTTTGGGGGATGGGGAGGGCATCTAGCTTGCCATGCTAAACTGGGGAAGGAGAAAACATCTGGGTAGCCATACTGTATTGGGGGGATGGGGAGAGCATCTAGCTTGCTATACTGTACTACGGAAGGGGGCGCCATCTGGTTAGCTATACTGAGTTGGCGGTACAGGGACAGTATCTAGTTTGCTATACTGTACTGGGGAGGGGGGGCATCTGTCTAGCTACACTGTATTGGGGGAGTTGGGATGGGGGATCATTTGAATACTTTACTGGGGGCATCTGGGTAACTATACTGAATTGGGGGGACGGAGAGGTAATCTAGCTTGATATACAGTACTGGGGGAGGGGGACATCTGGGTAGCTATGCTGTATTGGGGGGGGGGGGGGCGAGGGTATCTAGCTTGGTTTACTGTACTGGGGAGATGAGGACATCTGGGTAGCCCTACTGTTTTTTTGCGGGGGGAATCATTTGGATGTCAATGCTTTACTGGGGGGTATATTTCTGATAAAACGCTGCCGTATTACAATTATTTGTTGACACAACACTGCTGCATTATGATTATTTTCTGGTGATACGCTTCTGCAATACGTTTATTTTCTGGTGAAACGCTGCCGCAATAAGAGTTTTTTCTGGTGAAATGATGCCGCATTATGATTATTTTCAGATAAAATGAAGAAGTTCCCTCCTGGGAACTTCTGCCTGTATCTTATTTGGAATCCCTATAGGTTAGGCCTTCTGTTCAGCAAGCCTATCCAAGCCCGATAGCTTCGTGGTCCACTCTGCTTGTACCCCTTCCTATCCGGTCAGGTACCCACTGTTCTTCTCGTCACTGGTGTGGTAGACCTGGGGGTGGTGACCTGGCTAGCACCAGGCAGCAAAGTAGTCCGCCACCCACCAGGGGTGAGGGCCCATCATCCCTTGCAGGATGCGCTGGAGAAGACCAGTGCTAGCTTAGACCCCACACCCTGGGGCTGCTTGCCCCTTGATACCAGTGATGGGATCAACAGAACCCCGACGGTTTGCAAGTACCCTGACAGTTACGCTGACATTTTCAGGTACTGAAGTTTGCCGAGAAAAACTCTGTAGTTAATGGGATTGAATAAATGTAGATTGTAATGTTGACGGATTACACAGTTTTGTTTAGCGTCAGCTAAAAAGACTGCTATTACTAAACTGAAAGGCTGAAGTTGAAAGAGATTTCAAGATATTAGGTCAGAGGTCACAGGATACAGCTAACTTGGTAGACTTAATAAATGGCCAAATAAGGGACTTGAAGTCGAAGATAATAGGAATCCGCAGAACAACAGTAAAATAAGGTGGCTTCTACAGAGTAATCCAAAAGGCGAGTTATACAACAGAAAACAGAGAGCCCAATATAGTGTAATATGTATTGAAAAAGGAAAGAAATATGAATTGTAAGTATTTATACTTACAAACAAGGGTTACCGCTCAGGCAACCACTGGTAAGGCAGGTAAGGAGTTTAGGCCTGTCCCCACTCAGAACTAAGATGTCACTCTCTGTGGATAGGAGGAAAAAAGGAGGGCATAGCACCCCTTCACCAGGGGTGGACTTATTGTATTGTAAAAATGAACAGAGGCGCCAAAAGGATAACATTGGCTAAAATTGTTGAGTGTTCAGTAGGCGGTGGTGGACCGGCCAACCCAAAACAGACACAATGCTGTCGATTAAACTAACAACAAATGTATTCACATACTCCTAGAAACATGCAACGCGTTTCGCAGGTATATCCCAGCTTATCTGATTATGCCTTTTTTAGTCTCTGTCATTTTTCAGTGTGATACTCCTGTTGTTTATTGCCTGAAGAAGCCAGGATATACCTGCGAAACGCGTTGCCTGTTGTTTCTAGGAGTATGTGAATACATTTGTTGTTACTTTAATCGACAGCATTGTGTCTGTTTTGGGTTGGCCGGTCCACCACCGCCTCTTGAACACTTTTAACAATTTTAGCGAATTTTATCCTTTTGGCGCCTCTGTTAATTTTTACAATACAAGAGGCGAGTTAGCACCTTTGGGGAGGGAAATTATTAAGAGTTTTCTGAGCAATGAGGTAGCACGTTCAATCAAAATAGTTCATATTTATAGAGTTTGGAGAACAAGGAGTATGGCAAGAGGACAGAGTTCAGACGTGCTGTGCAGGGTCCTTCGTTTAAAGTAGTATGGCATTTCTTCTTTGCTCTAAACAATTATTTAAAGCATATAATATACTACCACAATTTTTTTTTGTACCAGAACAGCTTTCTAAAGAAAGCTCCCTGCAGTAAGAGCCGCATCCAAACTGGTGATATTATCTTGTGTTTACTTAATTGTAGCAAGAGAAGAATATAAATATTCCGTGGCAGGAGTTTATGTCCAGAACAGAGACAGCAGCTCAGAAATCATTACTGGGTACATTACAATATAAATAAATCCGTTATGAATAAAATGCAATGGCAGCTTTTAGAGCAAAAAAACCCCTGTACTTTGGGAGCTTGTATTTTCTAAATGAATAGTACTTGTGCACAAAAGCAAATATGATAACTTTATGGGTTATAAAAAGTAGGAAAACACATTTTTATTGAAAATTATGTCAGGGTTTAATACTGCTTTAAAGAGCAAATATTAGTCAAAGCAGGAAAAATGGGCACTGTATTGTTTAAAAGTAAATTAAATATACACCATACACCTTTCACTTCAGCTTCCCATTAACAGGGTGTTCAATGTTTTTCTCTCGCTGGTGAGAATCTCCTAGTGATAAAGAGGCTCTCGTCTTAAAGAGACACTGAAGCGAGACTAAATCTCGCTTCTTCTCTCATATATAGCAGGGGCACGTGTGCCCCTGCTAAAACGCCGCTATCCCGCGGCTAAACGGGGGTCCCTGACCCTCCAACCCACCCCCCGCAAAATCTACGACCAACTTGGTCGTAGATTTTGCTGCTGCTGGAGGCAGGGCTAAAGGCTGCAGCCCTGCCTCACAGCGACTCTATCAGTGGCGCATCGCCGCCTCTCCCCCTCCCCTCTCAGTGAAGGAAGACTGAGAGGGGCGGGGGAGAGGCGGAGATACGCGCTGACAGACGCGCGTGGGGCAGGGCTGCGGCGGTTAGCCCTTCCCCAATGCGGAAGCACTCCCCCGCATTACGGAGGGGATTTATTATTATTATTATTATTATTTAGTATTTATATAGCGCCGACATATTACGCAGCGCTGTACAATGGATATATATATATATATCTTGTCAATAACTGTCCCTCAAAGGAGCACACAATCTAATCCCTACCATTGCCATATGTCTATATTATGTAGTGTAAGTACTGTAGTCTAGGGCCTATTTTTTTTAGAGGGAGCCAATTAACTTATTCGTATGTTTTTTTTTGGAATGTGGGAGGAAACCGGAGTGCCCGGAGGAAACCCACGCAGACACGGAGAGAACATAGAAACTCTTTGCAGATAGTGCCCTGGCTGGGATTCGAACCAGGGACCCAGCGCTGCAAGGCGAGAGAGCTAACCACTATGCCACCGTGCTGCCCACGGGATTTGGGGGGACAGGGACCCTCGTTAAGCCGCGGGATAGCGGCGTTTTAGCACACGTGCCCCTGCTATATATGAGGTCTGAAGCGAGATCTATTCTCGCTTCAGACTCTCTTTAATCACTACAGGGAGAGTAAATGGTATTGCTGTGTCAGTGGTTAATATATACACCTAATTCAGGCCAGGATTTAAAAGTAAAGGTGCCCATACACTTACTCGATTTCCTGCCGATAGACAGCAGATTCGATCACTGTGATTGAATCTGCTGTGAAATCGATATGCAAATGCCGACCAATCGACCGATTTTCGGCCCGAAATCGATCCCGTCGATCTGTTCACGCAGAAAATTTCGCTTGATCGCCGGCAGGTCGGGAGTGCGTCGATAGCGGCATTCGAATGTTTGACGACCGACGTTAGCGGCAATACATTACCTGTATACAATCCACAAAAAATAACGGTTTTAAATGAACAGTCAGTCTTTTATTCTTCAGTATTCAAATTTCTTCAAGATTGCGGACAAGTAAGCACAAGAACCAATACAGGACTCCACATCATAACAAAGGACTGCCTGACACGTGTTTCACGGTCAAAGACCGCTTCCTCAGAGGCATACAGTACACACACATATCAAAATGTCGGTTCATAGATAATATCGCATCGCAATCTGTGAAATAAATGAGCCAGCACTCATAAACGAAATCCTGGACGCTGCAGCGCATCCATGAGAAGCCATCCATTGCTTCTCATGGATGCGCTGCAGCGTCCAGGATTTCGTTTGAGTGCTGACTCATTTATTTCACAGATTGCGATGCGATATTATCTATGAACCGACATTTTGATGTGTGTGTACTGTATGCCTCTGAGGAAGCGGTCTTTGACCGTGAAACACTTGTCAGGCAGTCCTTTGTTATGATGTGGAGTCCTGTATTGGTTCTTGTGCTTACTTGTCCGCAATCTTGAAGAAATTTGAATACTGAAGAATAAAAGACTGACTGTTCATTTAAACCCCGTTATTTTTTGTGGATTTTATACAATATTGCATGAGGGGTGGAACTATACTATTGCATTTTAAGTGATCCTGTAATACATTACCTGTTCCGCCGGGGCGTGTCCCCGTGGTCCGTTGTCAGCACTGGGCTCCGGCTGGCTTCACTTACTTCCTGTTGGGGGAAGTTTAACCATTTAACGGCATTGTATCGTATTAAAACGTCATGTATTACCCTGTTAATGGCAACATGACGTTTTAATACGTCGCGTGTTCCCGCCGCTGCTCCGCACGTGTGCGCGCCACAACCGCCGCCGTTTTCGCCAGGTTTCCGCGTTGAGCGATTGGGGAAGAGGACCGAGCGGTCCTCTACCCAATCGCAATGCCTGGAGTGAATGGACGTGACTGCGAACAGCGGCCGCATCCATTCATAAAACAGGAAGCCGTCACAAAGTATTTAAATGTACAAAAAAAAAAGCGAACATTTCCTATATCGGGAAAATGCTCACCAGTGCCATCTTGTGGCCAAAAAGTAAAATTACACCTACAGACACCTACATACTTAGCCAACACTAATAAAATGAATAACTTTCATTACCAAAGCCCCCCCTAACCCCCCCACCCCTCCCAAATTAAAAAGCAAAATAAAAGCAAAAAAAACCTCAAAAATAAATAGCTGCCTTAGGGGCTCAGCTTTTTAATCTATATTTTATGATGGGAAATTACTTTTACTTTACATAGGGGCTTGTAATTGTGGACCAGACAAAAGACAAACAAAACAGAAAAATAACACGTATATTTCAAAATAATATATTGTCGCTGTACATTGTGATAGGGACATAATTTAAATGGTTTAATAATCGTGACAACTGGGCAAATAAAATGTGTCTGTTTTATCCATTAAAACTATAGAGGCCGAAAACTGAGAAATAATATTTTTTTTTCCATTATTTTCTTATTTTTCCCTTAAAACACATTTAGAATAAAATAATTCTTAGCAAAATGTACTACCCACAGAAAGCCTAATTGGTGGCGAAAAAAAAGAGGTATAGATCATTTTCTTGTGATAAGTAGTAATAAAGTTATTAGGGAATAAAATGGAGGAGTACTGACAGGCGAAAATTGCTCTGGTCCGTTAGGGTAAAAACCCTTGGGGGTGAACTGGCTAAACAGTAGAACGCCCTCTACTGTTTAAACTTCCCCCACCAGGAAGTAAAGTGAAGCCTGAGCCCAGAGCGGAGAAGAGACAGCAGAGATGGGGGGACTCGCGCCGGCGTAGAGTTAATGTAGTGCTTGGGGCGGCTCGACAGATTGTGAATCGATTTCATAGTGAAATCGATTCAAAATCTGTTTGCAGTGTAGGCAGCCAATAGATCCCTCTGTGATCAGATTAGATCACACAGGGATCTAGGCTGTGTTCCTTTTTTTCTGCCTGAAAGAGTTAACATTCAGCTAAGCAAGTGACAGTTTCTCTCCAGTGTGGGCCCAGTCAGACTATAAGGTAACCCTCACTGATAAGGGATTACAGCTACAAGTGTTTATCTTATCGGTTTATTTTCCTTTCGGGTTCATTTGAAATGTGATGCTGAATCCAAACATAAATAATTCAAATGGTGAATGCCAAACTTCAGCTAAGAATCTTCCCAAAATTAAGAATACTTTCATAGCTGGTTGGATAGTTGATATATGGAGGATTTATAACTTAGACCAGAGAGATTATTTTTCTTCACATTCATGGCTCCTAATCAAGGATTGAATACTTTAAGTTGCAAAAAGAGACAAAAGGAAAAAGTTGGTAGATATTAAAATAAGTTTCTATTTTGGACCATGCGTCTTTTATTTAAAGGGAAGGTGCGAGGTGACAAAAAAAATAAGATCTACTTACCTGGGGCTTCCTCCAGCCCCTGGCAGCCTATGTGTCCCTCACTGCAGCTCCGCTCTCAGCCATTGTCCTGGGGTCTCCTCCTCGACAGGTCAACATCTTCTGCACCTGCACAAGCATGCTGCTCGTGATAGCGCTCAAGTGGCTTGGAGCGTTCTGCGCAGACGCAGAAGTACTAGCCTCCGCAGAATGCTCCAGACCATGTGAGCCTGATCGAGAGCGGTGCGGTCACGTGCTCGCACAGACACAGAAGATGCTGACCTGGCGAGGTCGGCATCTGCAAGGAGGGGACCCCGGGCCACCGGCTAGGAGCAGAGCTGCGGTGAGTGACATATAGGCTGCCAGGGGGTGGAGTTTTTTTTTTGTCACCTCGCACCTTCCCTTGAAGGGATGTATTGGCAAGCTGCCATAATGTGAGAGAGACTGAGGAAACTAAATTCCAACCTGCAAAAAGATTAGATGGTTGGAAAGCAAGCAAATTCTAGTATTTATTTTTTTAATGCCTTTTTTATCTTTCACAATTTGTATTGAAATTTTCTAAATATGAACAGAACATACCAATAGCATATGAGACCTAGAAGTACAAGGTGTGTATAACTCTGCAGGAAGTGGGGAAGATAAACACAGACAACATGATTCTGGTAGCACCATGGCATCAAATATTGGCAAACTGGGGGCCACCACACAGAACCAGTGGTTCTGATCAGGAAAATAGTTACCTTAACTATTTGACATTCCTGGACGTGAAACTCACGTCCAGGAAGCCATGTGCGCTCCTGCGCGTCCACGCGGCCGATCGCGCGCGTGCACGCGCGCTCCCGGCCGATCGCGCGCGTGCACGCGCGCTCCCGGCCGGCGGTTTGTTAGCCAGTGAATCAGTGAATCGGGCAACGGTGCCCGATCACTGATTCCTCTCCCCCGCAGAAAAAGCGACAGCTACTCTCGGAAGCTACGCTTTTTCTGCTTCCTATGTCGCTCTAAGTGTACGTGGTACGCTTAGAGTGACGTCACTGTAAACAACTCATGGCTGCCATCTTGTGGCCAAAAAGTAAACTACATCTAAATGTTAAATAAAAATAAAAATACACATATATTTACAAAAAAAAATACAATTTCAATCCCACCCTCCCAAAAATACCCACATAAAATGTTTAATTAAAAAAAACAAAAAAAACATTACAATAAAAAAAAAAAAAAAAACACAAATATTTACCTAAGGGTCTAAACTTTTTAAATATCTATGTAAAGATGAAATATTTCTTTTTTTTTTTTAAATTATAAGCTTGTAAATAGTGATGAATGCAAAACGGAAAAAATGCACTTTTATTTCCAAATAAAATATTGTCGCCATACATTGTGATAGGGACATAATTTAAATGGTGTAATAACCGGGACAAATGGGCATATACAATACGTGGGTTTTAATTATGGAGGCATGTATTATTTTAAAACTATAATTGCCGAAAAGTGAGAAATAATGATTTGTTTCCCTTTTTTTTTCTTATTCTTCCCTTTAAAATGCATTTACAGTAAAGTGGCTCTTAGTAAAATGTACCCCCCAAAGAAAGCCTAATTGGTGGCGGAAAAAACAAGATATAGATCAGTTCATTGTTATAAGTAGTAATAAAGTTATAGGCTAATGAATGGGAGGTGAACATTGTTCGGATGCATGAAGCGAAAAACGACTGAATGCGAACTGGTTAAATCATATCACCCACATCTGGGAGACAAAGTACATCCCTCAGAGTAACGAGTAGTAGCAGTAGGGTATTGTACTGTGTTAGCCATCAGTAAAAGCAAGAAGTTTTAAATCGGGATGATACCATTTATTGTCTAACTAATAAGAATAAGCGAGCTTTCGGCTTTGCAGCCTTCGTCAGGCTTAAATCCTGTTTGCTTACAGGCTGATGGTACAGTCAACTTTATACATGCAACATCAAAAAGGGGGATACACAGATTTTTTTTAAGCATACATACATGTCATTGAGATGCCTTAAGTGAAACAGAACATTTAAATGGGGTGGGAAGTTGTTAGCTGAGATAAGAATCCTTGTTTACATACACCATGCTCACAGACCTGGGAGTTGGACTGTCACAGAGGCATCGTAATTTCTGAGTTCACAAGTTTAGCTACAGGCTGAGAGAGTTTTAGCATTAAATATCATCAGTCTCATACCAATATAAAAAGTTTTTGTCCTTATTCAAGCCTTTGCCCACCGCTTTGAACCAATTTATAAATTTTTTTTCTGCTATTAATCGATCATTTGACGTTTTGAAGCCACCCTTTAGGGCAGTGACACGAAGATCATACATGCTGTGTCCATTGGAACGAAAGTGTGTAGCAACTTGTAGTTCAGATTTGGTATCGTTAATAGTGTGCCTGTGTCCGTTCATACGTTTGCGCAGAGTTTGTCCAGTTTCTCCCACGTACATAACATTGGGGCATTTAGCACATAATATCAGGTATACCAGATTGGTGGATCCACAGGAAAATGTGCCTTGTACTCTGTACTCCTGTTGCGAACCTGGTATCGTTAACCTGTTAGTGGAGTAAATGTGTCTGCAAGTCCCACATCTTTTTTGTCGGCAGGGTGATGCTCCGTTTTGTTGTGGCCTATTCAAGGAACTCCTGACAATCATCTGTTTTAGATTGAGTGGTTGCTGATATGACAAGAGGGGAGGTTTAGGGAATATCTTTCTCAGTCTGTTATCCTTATGTAAAATGAGATGAAGTTCCTTAGCAATCCTCCTTAAGATTTCCAGGTGTGGGTTGTAGGTGACAACCAAAGGGACACTGTGAGGATATATTGGGGTGAGGATGATATGTACGGTAATATGCAGAATATAGCCGCCGTATGGTATCGCACAAAAGCGTATTTTTCATTTTTCGAGCTGTATCACAGGTGTAGATCAGCCAGTCTGGCTTTGAAGGTAGTGGCAGCGAGCTTCCTGGACACTGGTAATGCAATTCAGTATGTAGATGTACATTACCTCTGCCCTCATTGTCCAGCAGGGGAAGCGGTGTCTACTGATAATTAGCTGCAAATTGAGGAAGAATAGGCTGGTCGGCATGGCTTTTGAACTAGGGAGTCAGCCATTGTCCCATTATACAAAGCAAGACTACCAGAGTCTTAGGGACAGGGGAAGCTGACACAGGAAGGTTTGAAATTTACATGACAGCCGGCTGAAAGGGGTTTTGAAATCTCTGCAGACTTTAAAAACAGAGACAGGAAAGCTTTGATATGCTAGGAAATAATGTTGAGGAAGCCTCAATCAATTGTCACCTGGAGTGGGGGAAGTCCTTTTTGATGATCGAATATTGGGACAGGAAAAGCCTTGACCTTAGCATATCACAGCAATCCCAGATGTGACAGGTGGCTCGGCAGACCGTGATGTCACAATCTGGGAAATTGCATTAGGTTTTGGGACGGAGCATCCCCCCCCCCCCCCCCCAAAATCGGGCTATAAAACTGCAGCTAGGAGAGTCACAAATCGTAGCTCTCTGGAGATAGCAAGGACGCTAAGGGCTGCCCGACTACTGGTCGAAGCGGTGTTCTCCCGCCAATGACGTTCAAACAACGCTGATAACGTTTATTTTTCCCCGTTTATTTCGGTAAGCAAATAGCTTTGTGTGTACCTTTGTAAACTCTTAATCTTGTAACTTTTACTTTGTAACTTTTTTACTTTGTTTTTTTGTACATCTTTTGTATATATTATTTTCTGCATTGTTCCATTTTTTCTCTGGAATATTAAATCATTATTTAATAAGTTTGACTTCTGCTGTAGTAAACTAACACTCATAGCCTAGAAGAGACTGAAGTGTAACTAAGTTCATGCCTGATTGTATGATTGAGCGACACTACCGTATAAGATTGTAATTGCATGGTGTGTGGGGCGTCTGTCATACGTTGGCCTAAAGCGCGCAGCTGACCCAACGTACGAAAACGCCAGTGCGAGTAGCTTGACAGCAGAGTGGCTAACAGTATCGTTCGGAACGACTGTTAGGGGTTTTGCTTCACTACAGTGTAAGATTGCAATTGTTCGTGCGTGGCGTTTCTGTATTCGGCCTAAAGCGCAAAGCTGAAAACGCGGATTGCATGAGAACTCGACAGCAGAGTGGAAGTGTCTAGCAACAGCTAGTGGTGGCAGTGAGAAGTGTTCTGAGGGGGTCACAGCCTTGTTTTAGCTTGACTAAGGCTGCTTCCCCTCTCGATCTGGTCAAACCCGCAGTCGGGAACCGTATACGCAGGCGTGCCGTGGGCCGGTTCCTGACATAATTGGTGGCAGCGGTGAGATCGTTTAGTACATTAGTACGCAGTTTAGCTCGCTATTCTGAGTACTAAAGGCTGGAAGCTTGCTAGAAGCAACTAGCCTACAGAAGTCTACTCAGTGCAGAATCTATATACTTTTTTTTTCACAAAGGTACATACTTGGCATTTTGCTTTCCCTTCCCTCTTTTTCTTTTTATTTTGCAACGCGATGGCTCAGAAAGCATCCAGCTATGCAAGGCAAAGCAAAGAGATACTACTCAACCTGTGTGAGCACAAAGGCATCGAGACGGCGAGCGGCCAGACTAAGGAGCAGTTAGTTCGTGCCCTCGAGGAGTATGATGAGGCAGAGCAAGCCTGTGCTCCAACACCAGCGGGTGCAGCTCATGACACGCCAGAGGAGTAATCGCTCCTGCCGCAGGATGTGAGTGGAGACGATGTCCTGGATGATCCACCGAACACGGAGATGACATCTCTGGAAGCTGATCTACAGCTACTGAACTCGGCTGATCCTGAACTGCGCCTAAAGCTGATCCTACTGCACCGACAGGCAGAGAAGGAACAAGCTGCACAGAGACTCCAGGCCGAGAGGGAACAAGTTGCACAGCGACACCAGGCCGAGAGGGAAAGTGCTGAACGGCGACACCAACTGGAGCTGGCTAAACTTCAGCAGCAGAACCTGTCTGCTGGACCCGCAGAACGCGAAGGTGAGCGAGTCCACAGAATCCCCCTGGATAAGTTCTCCGCTATGGACAAAGACTCTGACATAGACACTTTCCTGCAGGGGTTTGAAAGGACTTGTCGTCAGTATGGGGTGCCCCGTGAGCAGTGGGCAAGATACCTCACACCAGGGCTGAGAGGCAAGGCCCTAGAGGCGTTTGTGATTCTCCCCCAGGAGGAAGAAACAGACTTTGAGGCAATTAAGAAAGCCATTATTGCGCGATACCACCTCACGCCAGAGGTGTATCGCAAACGGTTCAGGACAGTGCAGCGAGGTCCTAATGACAGTTACCTGGATCATGCGTGGAACCTGCGCACTGCCTTCCAGCAGTGGCTAAAAGGACTGTTGGTTGAAACCTTGGATGCCCTGCAGGAACTGATAATAAAAGACAAGTTCCTCCACACGTGTCCTGTGGATGTCCGGCTTTTTGTGCTGGATCGAGAACCAAAGACAGTGGATGAGGCTGCGGAAATGGCTGATTCCTACACGGCCCATAGAGCACCCAAGTCCCGGAGGACTACTCCATCCAGCTGGAGGGGAGAACAGATTGCTAAACCTGTTTCACCTAGCACCCAGAGGAGGCAAGCACCGCTGTCTTCTGGATTCAAGCAACCAACCACTGACACTCGGAAATGCTTTGTATGTGACAGGGTGGGTCATATCAGCATGACTTGCCCAGAGAGGAAGAGGGAGGCCCCAAAATCCAGTGAGGCCTCAAACCCCAGTGAAGTCCCAATTGTTTTGTGTGCTACCAGAAATGCCACTGGCTATGCAGAGAATCTGCAGCTTGTCACGGTTGGGGGTACAGTTGCCACCGGGCTGAGTGACTCTCATACATCCCCAGCTTGTGAACCCGGAACAGTACATACCTGGGAAAAAGATTGCTGTCAGAGGAATTGGGGGTGTCACCCCAGCCATACCCACCGCCTTGGTCCACCTGAATTGGGGGGCCGGCAGCGGACTGAAAGAAGTTGGGGTAACTGACAAAATCCCCACCAACGTTTTGCTGGGTACTGACCTGCGACGGTTAGTAGCCCGGTATGAGCCTAATCCAACCCCCGTGGAGCCCGCCTCCCCAGCAGAAGTTCAGGACTCTTGCAAGGTACTGTTTGATAACTCTGTGCAAGTGGGGGGTGCTGGTGGGCCTCCCAGGGCTACGGGCTGTATGCTAGGAGCCAGCCCTAGTGATTCTCCAGTGACTAGGCCTGGAGTGGGACATGTTGATACAGAGAATGCAGAAACTGATGTCATTTATGACGCACGGACTATTAAGGCGATCGATGCAGGAACTTTTGATGCTACTTATGAAGTGCTGAGTAGCACTGTGTATAATGCTGCAGATAATGTTGATGTGGAATGTGATGTTCTAAATGTCAATATGTGTAAGACGGCTAATGCTGATGTCATATGTGTTGTGCTACATAATGCTGTGTGTCATGTGGACACTCCGTCAGCTGCAGGAGTAACCAGCAGTGTTCGCTGGCCTGTAGCAGATGAACTGCCCACTGCAGGGGCAGACGGCACCAGGCCAGATCTTTCCCCTTCAGATGTTTTAAAGACCAAATGTGATGTGATTCATGATGTGTGTAATGTGGGCACTCCCTCAGCTGCAGTGGTAACCCGCAGCACTAGCGGGTCTACAGCAGAGGGACTGTCCGCCGAAGTGGCAAATGTTGCTGGGTCAGCCACATCCAATTCGGGAACCTGTCACTGAGGGCCCAGGAGCCTCTCCATCTGCAGCCTTCCTGGCGTGTGTGACAGGCAGCACTGAGCTCTTTGGGGCTGTTCGATTTGACAGCAGCCTGGAAGAACTCAGGGGGCTGGTCAGCGGGTCACCGACTGGGAGGGGCAGGCTGAGAGGGTTCTGGGAAGTTATTCCCTCGGAGCTGTCCAAAGTGGAGGAGGTAGACCGGCAGATAATCGTTCCCCAAAGGGACCGAGAGATAGCCCCTGCCACTATAGAGAAAGTGCGTGTAGCAACGGTTGGAACCATTCCCCAGCTGCAGCACTGTCTCTATGGTTGCGAATTCACGGCCGTCACTGACCCTTATTCCCCTGGTTGGTTACGTCAGGTTGCCAGGGGCAACGGCACATTGCAGCAACCTGACCTAGCTTTCAAGTCGAGTAGCTTGGAGCTAACTGCCAGGTGGGGAATCCTCGAGAGGATGCTAAGGGGTTACCCCCCCAGGCCCGGCCGGCAATGTAGGCGCTGGCAAGGTGATTCATGGGAGTCACCTCCCAGCACCATTCTAAAAAGGGGAGGTGTGAGGATATATTGGGGTGAGGATGATATGTACGATAATAGGCAGAATATAGCTGCCGTATGGTATCGCACAAAAGCGTATTTTTCATTTTTCGGGCTGTATCACAGGTGTAGGTCAGCCAGTCTGGTTTTGAAGGTAGTGGCAGCGAGCTTCTTGGGCACTGGTAATCTAATTCGGTATGTAGATGTACATTACCTCTGCCCTCATTGTCCAGCAGGGGAAGCGGTGTCTACTGCTAATTAGCTGCCAATTCAGGAAGAATAGGCTGGTCGGCATGGCTTTTGAACTATGGAGTCAGTCATTGTCCCATTATACAAAGCAAGACTACCAGAGTCTTGGGGACAGGGGAAGCTGACACGGGAAGGTTTGAAATTTACATGACTGCCGGCTGGAAGGGGTTTTGAAATCTCTGCAGACTTTAAAAACAGAGACAGGAAAGCTTTGATATGCTAGGAAATAATGTTGAGGAAGCCTTAATTAATTGTCACCTGGAGTGGGGGAAGTCCTTTTTGATGATCTGAATATTGGGACAGGAAAAGCCTTGACCTTAGCATATCACAGCTAGCCCAGATGTGACAGGTGGCTCGGCAGACCGTGATGTCACAATCTGGGAAGTTGCATTAGGTTGTGGGACGGAACATCCCCCCCCCCCCAAATCGGGCTATAAAACAGCAGCTAGGAGAGTCACAAATCGTAGCTCTCTGGAGATAGCAAGGACGCTAAGGTCTGCCCGACTACTGGTCGAAGCGGTGTTCTCCCGCCAATGAAGTTCAAACAACGCTGATAACTTTTATTTTCCCCGTTTATTTTGGTAAGCAAATAGCTTTGTGTGTACCTTTGTAAACTCTTAATCTTGTAACTTTTACTTTGTAACTTTTTTACTTTGTTTTTTTGTACATCTTTTGTATATATTATTTTCTGCATTGTTCCATTTTTTCTCTGGAATATTAAATCATTATTTAACAAGTTTGACTTCTGCTGTACTAAACTAACACTCATAGCCTAGAAGAGACTGAAGTGTAACTAAGTTCATGCCTGATTGTATGATTGAGCGACACTACCGTATAAGATTGTAATTGCATGGTGTGTGGGGCGTCTGTCATACGTTGGCCTAAAGCGCGCAGCTGACCCAACGTACGAAAACGCCAGTGCGAGTAGCTCAACAGCAGAGTGGCTAACAGTTTCGTTCGGAACGACTGTTAGGGGTTTTGCTTCACTACAGTGTAAGATTGCAATTGTTCGTGCGTGGCGTTTCTGTATTCGGCCTAAAGCGCAAAGCTGACCCGAATACGAAAACGCAGATTGCATGAGAACTCGACAGCAGAGTGGAAGTGTCTAGCAACAGCTAGTGGTGGCAGTGAGAAGTGTTCTGAGGGGTCACAGCCTTGTTTTAGCTTGACTAAGGCTGCTTCCCCTCTCGATCTGGTCAAACCCGCAGGCGTGCCGTGGGCCGGTTCCTGACAGACACGATCCTCTTTTTGGTTTTGCTTATATTTCAGGAGTCCTGGGGATGATGTTGGCTTTCCTGATTTGGGCCTCAG
This sequence comes from Hyperolius riggenbachi, assembly GCF_040937935.1. Lineage (NCBI taxonomy): Eukaryota > Metazoa > Chordata > Amphibia > Anura > Hyperoliidae > Hyperolius > Hyperolius riggenbachi. The sequence continues at coordinate 182,293,807 of NC_090652.1, read as the reverse complement.
TCATAGGAGGACTGTAACCTTGTTTAATGAAAGTGGTCTTAAGGCGATCCAGGTGCTTGTCTCTGTCCATCCTGTCAGAACAAATCTGGTTGTACCTTGTAGCTTGGCTGTAAATTATAGAATTCTTAATGTGCTTGGGATGAAAACTGTCATATCTTAGGTATGTGGGACGGTCTGTAGGTTTGCAATACACAGAAGTTTGTAGGTTGTTACCCCTGATGTAGCACACATGATCAGATATACCAGATTGGTATATATTATAATATAATTATAATATATAATATAACCCAGACAAGATCCTGCCCCATCAGAGAGAAAAAATCAAGGCTAATGTTGTGTACACACTTGAAAGAATAATGAAAGATCACAGACCAATTTTACCACTTTCCATGTAGTATGAGAACACACAGTCTATTCTGTTGAGCTGATAAAAATCTTTGCAAGATGCTCTACACAAAGATGCTGTACACATTCAACAGATCAGTATCTGCAAAAGATCTGTTCCTGCAAAATGCATTCATAGTCTGATATCTGAAGATCTCATACACACCTTGTTTAACAGACATTCATCTGCAGATCAGACAATCATCTGCAGATCTGAAGATCCATCCTGGTGATCTGATCTGCAGATGAATGTCTGTTAAACAAGGTGTGTATGAGATCTGCAGATATCATAGACTATGAATGCATTTTGCAGGAACGGATCTTTTGCAGAAACAGATGTTTTGCAGATTCTGATCTGTTGAATGTGTACAGCATCTTTGTGTAGAGCATCTTGCAAATATTTTTATCTGATGGGGAGTTCAGCTCAATAGAATAGACTGTGTAGAGTATGCTCTCATTCTACATGGAAGGTGGTAAAATTGGTCTGTGATCTGTCATTAATCTTTCAAGTGTGTACACAGCTTTAGTAAGGAGGAGGGAAGAGAAAGAGAAGGAAGGGGGGCACCACAATTATACCTTTGTTAGGAACTGATGAGTGCAGTGAGAATAATTAAGGAAGTAGGGTTTCCATGCTTTATCAAATTTAAGAAGGATATCATGTAATATATCCTTCATTCTATCGAAGCAGAAGGCATGGCTCCAGAGGTGGCCTTAGAGTACGCGGGGCCTGGGGCGACTGTCATATGCGGGGCCTGGGGCGACTGTCATATGCGGGGCCTAGAGACATATACTGTGGATACACACGTTGTGGAAGCACACACTCTGTATAGGTTAGATAGGTAGGTGCCTCCAGTATAGGTTAGATAGGTAGGTGCCCCGCAGTACAGATTAGATAGGTAGGTAGGTACCCCGCAGTATATATTAGATAGGTGCCAGCCTGCAGTATAGATTAAATAGGTGCCAGCCTGCAGTACAGATTAGATAGGTACCTGCAGTATAGATTAGATAGGTGCCCGCAGTATAGATTAGATAGGTGCCAGCCTGAAGTATAGGTTAGATAGGTGGCTGCAGTATAGATTAGATAGGTGCCTGCAGTATAGGTTAGATAGGTGCCAGCCTGCAGTATAGATTTGATAGGTAGGTGCCTGCAGTATAGATTAGATAGGTGCCAGCCTGCAGTATAGGTTAGATAGGTGCCTGCAGTATAGATTAGATAGATGGGTGCCAGCCTGCAGTATAGGTTAGATAGGTGCCTGCAGTATAGGTTAGATAGGTGCCAGCCTGCAGTATAGATTAGATAGGTGCTAGCCTGCAGTATAGGTTAGATAGGTGGCTGCAGTATAGGTTAGATAGGTGCCTGCAGTATAGATTAGATAGGTGCCAGCCTGCAGTATAGGTTAGATAGGTGCCAGCCTGCAGTATAGATTAGATAGGTGCCAGTATGCAGTATAGATTAGATAGGTTCTAGCCTGCAGTATAGATTAGATAGGTAGGTGCCCGCAGTATAGATTAGATAGGTGCCAGCCTGCAGTATAGGTTAGATAGGTGCCTGCAGTATAGGTTAGATAGGTGCCAGCCTGCAGTATAGATTAGATAGGTGCCAGCCTGCAGTATAGATTAGATAGGTGCCAGTATGCAGTATAGATTAGATAGGTGCCAGCCTGCAGTATAGGTTAGATAGGTGCCCCGCACTACAGGTTAGATAGCAAGAAGGCTGCAGCGGTAGGGAGCGGGCATAGTTGTTAAAACTCACGTGTCTTTACCGATGCTCACACTGTGAGTCACAGCTACCATCTATTTCCTCTCCCAGCATCTGTGTATTGGTAACAGTGCCCCCCTGTGGTGACATGCGGTCACGTCATCATAGGGGGCGCTGTTACCAATATACAGATGCCGGGAGAGGAAATAGATGGTAGCTGTGTGACTCACAGTGTGAGCATCGGTGAAGACACGTGAGTTTTAACAACTATGCCCGCTCTCCCCAGCACTGCAGAGGGTGCGGGGCCTCCTCAGGCGCGGGGCCTGGGGCGATTGCCCCACTTGCCACCCCCAAAGGCCGGCTCTGCATGGCTCAAAATAGATTTGAATGAAGAAAATGGTAGTGCGGAGTATTTCCAAGAGCTTGCTATTACTCTGTCAGAAAACTGTGCGTAATTAGTAGTGGTTTAAGGACTTTAGGACAAGACAAGACCCAGAACATTTATATTGCACTTTTCTCCTGGTGGACTCAAAGTGCCAGAGCCAATAGGACGTGCTCTATAGGCAGTAGCAGTGTTGGGGAGTCTTGCCTAAGGTCTTCTCACTGAATATGTGCAGGCATACATAACAGGTAGAGCTGAGATTCGAACCTTGGTCTCCTGTGAGGCAGAGCCCACCATACATGCAAGAATGATCCCCTTTGTCCGCATGCTCTAAAACATAATCCATTAGACATAGGGTCGAATTTTCTAAGTGGTCAGGCCTTAACTTCTTGAGGTCCACAGGCTTACACCCCCCTAGTGAACATTTTTTACACTTCAGGCCACTGCAGCTTTAACAGCTCGCTGCAGGGCCATACAACTTAGCACACAAATTAATCTTGCCCCCTTTTCTTGCCACCAAAAGAGCTTTCTGATGGTGGCATCTGATTGCTGCTGCGACATTTAAAAAAAAAAATAATTTAAGTGTTTTTTTTTTTTTTTTTTTAATATAAAAATGGCTATTTTTCATCTCTGAGATCCCCCGTACAGCACTACACTAGATCGCAGATTTTACAGCCTGCCGTCCGCAGGCAGGTTGTTTGCGGAACTCCGCTCTGTAACTCAGCGGGGATGCTTGCGCATCGTGCGCGTGATCCCTGCTAATCTCTGCCCCCAGGACTTGGGATAGCCACCTTCCTAATGCCTATCGGCATTAGATGGTTGGAAAGGGGTTAAAGTGGGATAAAACTCTGACAAAACATTCAGTAAACATTTGTTTTCTGACTTTTTATTACCCATAACGTTTTCATATTTGCTTTTGTGCACAATTAACCTTTTCACCTCTCCCAGCATGAGTATCTAGTCCCTGTATTTACACAAATATAAACAAATACAAACACTTGGTTCTGTTTCTATTTTTAGAACACACTAACTCTGTATCTCCATCTTGTGGCCAAAAAGTAAAACCAGATCCAAATACCCTATTATACACCTTCCCATAGAAAAATGAAGTACATTTTCATTATTTTTAAAAACCCTTCGAAGTAATATTGTCTGTTTACAAATTGCAAATTTCCAAAGTATGGTTTATCTGGTCTGAAAACTGACATTGCTTTTTACTGCATAGCTGCTATATAAATATATTCTAATGTATCCAGTGATCACTTTTCAGCTCTCTCTGGTTCTACAATGGGCATGATTCACAAAGCTTTTTCACCTGTTTTCCTCTGTTTTCACCTTATCTATGTTACATGTTTAAGCTTCCAAAGAGCAAAAATACAATATAATTAAGGTAAGAAAAGTAATATTGAAATTAAGTTAATCGGGAACAACTTACTATGAGTGATTATTTTGCTTGTAAATGTGCTAAAAGGTTATTTTTATCAATTAGGTGATAAATAATTAGTGTATGTAAAGTTTTGTGAATAGAGCCCATTTTGTGCAAATCAGTGTCAGCACACAACTGGCTGAATACCTCATCATATGTGGCCAGAAGTTTTCCACTGAAGCAAGGAGCTTTCTATTGAAGAAGAAAGTGCTGTGTTTAACTGTTTTAATGCTGTTTTGCTACAATTTTTCTATGCTAGTAGATTATATGATGTAAATATTATTTTAGAACAAAGAGGAAATACTGAGTTTCTGTTTCAATAAGTTTTTATTGCGTTAATTTGAAAGTGAAAAAAGGGAGCAGGTACATAACATATTTTTGAGTATTTTCCAGCTGAAGAGATAAACAGGTAAACATCAAAGGTTTTGTAAAATATCAAACATAGTTAGTGGTTTAAGGTTCAACAGTGTGCTACTAATGTCTGTGTTTCTTCATATAAACCATAATGAGATTTGAACATTCGATTATAATACAATATCATAAATGTTAGAACAGCTTCAGAAACAAGTCCCCAGAAGCTCCATGGGTGAAATAGGCTTAACGGGTTAATAGAGGTATTTTAACCTGAGAAAGCTCACACTGGGTTCATGGTGTGGCAGAGTGGCAGCTCTCGTGTAGCATGTAAGAAATTTCGGGGATGAGGAGGAGGTGGCCCTAGGTTGTTTAATTTAGTTGAGGTGATTGAAGTCATAATTTGTTTGTAGGTGTCAGAATCTTGGAATTCGTACCAGGCGGCCCAGATAAGAGTGATCTTTTCTGCTTTGTCTTGGGCTAGAAGGATATTTTCCTCTACTTCCTTCCTTTTTTTCAACCCTCTGGATCCATTGTGTAATGGTCGGGGCTGCTGCAGACTTCCACATACTTGGAATAAAGACCGGGCAGCGTTTATAAGGAATTGAGTTGAGATTTTTTGTAGTTTTTTAAGGATTCAGTGGAGCCATGTAATAAGGTTTCAGGGGTGAACTGAAGGGTGGAGCTAGTAATTTCAGTGATTAGCGTATGGATTTCAGTCCAGTATGACTGTATTTTGGGGCAGTTCCAGGCCACGTGTTTCAAGTCTGCATTGAGCTGCTGACATTTCCAGCAGGTTTGTGTGGAAGTGGGAAAGATCTTTTTTAACTTGGCTGGAGTGCGATACCAGGAGGTAAGAAATTTGTTAATGGGCAAGGACATTGAAGGAGGATTTGTGTGCTTTCAGGTAAAATTGTTCCCATTAAGAGTCAGAAATTTGCTTACCCAACACTTGATGCCATTCCTTCTGGAAGGGAAGGAGTATTTGGGTGTCAACTGGGCTAAGTAGATTATAAAGCCAGGAGGTAACATGGCGTTGGGGGCTTTGGGATTTACAGTTCTGGTAAAAGGGAGTGTACGAATGCCCTAAATTAGATAATGGTTTGATTGATGATAGGTAGTGGGCAATTTGACGGTATGTCCAGAAAGGAATTGGTGTGGGAAAGGTCAGAGTTTTGCAGGACTCGTAAGTGGCGATTCGTCCATTGGTTAAAAAATCTCAAATCCGGGGATAATGTTGGGGAGCCCACCCTTTCAGGAAACCACTATCTAGGCCCGGCACAATATCAGGATTGTGGAGAAGTGGGGTCATGGGCCCTCTGGGGAAGGAGAGGGAATATTTTTGGGAGGCTTTATGGAAGGCTTTTAACCACTTCACCCCAAGGCGGTTTTTACCCTAACGGACAAGAGCGATTTTCACCTTTCCGTGCTCATCCCTTTCATTTGCCAATAGCTTAATCACTACTAATCATAATGAAATGATCTATATCTTTTTTTCACCACCAATTGGGCTTTTGGGGATTGATATTTGTTTTCAGTAATTACTTTATTTTCTATGCATTTTAAAGGGAAATACAAGGAAAACATGAAAAAATACACTATTTCTCCAATTTAATCCCCTATGGTTTTAATATAAACACTGCTACTGTACATAAAACCCACACATTTTTTTCTGCCTATTTGTCCTGGTTATCACAGCATTTTAATTATGTCCCTAGTACAAAGTATGGTGACAATACATCATTTGGAAATAAGGGTGTATTTTTTTTGGTGGTTTTTTTTTCCACTATTTTCACGTGCACAGGGATGTACGTGCACCCGTGGGAGCATGCACATGCATCGGCGGGAGTGCGCACATGCACACGAGCACCTGCACGCGCACAGCGGCAGCAACACTGTCTGACTTATAAAAACATCCTGGAGCCATTAAGAGGCTCCAGCAGGACGTTTTTATAAGTCAGCATGGCATTAAGTGGTTAAAGTAGCATTTATAAGAGGGTGGCAGGTGACTGATTTGGATGTTGTTGGGAGGAGACACCATGGTAAGCTAGCTATGTCAGATTTCACAAATGCTTGTTCTAGATTCACCCATCCCTTGGTTTCTGCATGGTTAGACCAATCTACTATTCTAGAAAGTTTAGAGGCCAGGTGATATGTGCTGAAGTTTGGAAGGCCAATCCCCCATCCAGTTTTAATCTCCTTAGTGTAGGTACTGCTATGTGGGGTTTTTTCTTTGCCCAAATAAATTGGTGCAGTTGTTTATGGAGGTCTTTGAAGTATGAGGGAGGAAGGTGTTTTTGGAGTATTTGGCTGATATATAGGAATTTGGGAAGGATAGACATCTTTGCTGCTGCAACTCTGCCAAACCATGAAAAAGAAGCAATACAACTCCAATCTTCTAGGAGCTTTCCTAAATTCTGTGCCAAAGGAGTGTAGTTAAGTTTAAACAAGTCATCTAGTTTGGATGGTAGCTTAATTCCTAGGTATGCTATCGACTCTGGGTCCCATTGAAAGGGAAAGGGCCGTTGGCAACTTTCTAGGGTTTGTGCTGTTAAGGATATGTTAAGAGCAAAAGATTTAGAATAGTTAATTTTTAGGTTTGAGAGTGTGCCAAAATATGTAAAAGCTGACAGGTTGCGAAGAGATGACTCAGGATTGGTTATGAAAAATAAGAGATCTGCGAAAGCCGCAATTTTGTATTCAGTCTTATTAATGCATACACCCTTCACATTTGGGTCCACTCTAACCATATTGAGAAAGGGCTCCAGAGTCAACACATATTTGAGAGGCGAAAGAGGACAACCTTGGCGGGTCCCATTTTTTAGCCAAAAAGAATCTGATAGTTTACCGTTCACTAGGACCCTAGCCAGAGGGGTTTGAATAAAGAAGTGCTATCCATGATTGCATGACAGAGCCCAGCCCCAAGTTGGAGACGACCGCAGACATATAGTCCCAAGCCACCCTATCAAATGCTTTCTCGGTATCCGTGGAAAGGAACGTGCCCTCCACGGAGAGCCGAGAGCCATGAGTGTATCCCAATTGCTTTGATAGTGTTGTCTCGGGCTTCCCCGCCCGTGACAAATCCCACTTGATCGTTTTTTATTTTGTCAGCAGTCACCTCTTGTAAGCAGGCGGCCAATATTCTTGCTAATATCTTGCCATCCAAGTTCAGCAGGGATATTGGTCTATAATTTTGACATAGGCTGAGGTCTTTGCCAGTTTTGGGAATAACCGTAATATAAGCCTGAAGTAGTTGGCGAGAGGGGGTAGTTCCAGCAGGAAGCTTGTTGAAAGCTTTGAGGAAAGGGAGGCCAGAGCAGCAGCATAAAACTTATAATACTGCAAGGTTAAACGGTCCGGGCCTGGGCTCTTACCTGGCTTCTGCATTTTAACAGCCATAAACGCAAGTGTTGAGATATCTTTGTCTTATTCTTTTGCTTGCTCTGGGTCTATAGGGGAGAAACCAAATTTGGACAGAAAGTTCTTAACTTCAGCTTCACGTATAGATGGCTTGGTAGAGGGATCAGGTTTGGAGTTTAGTTGAGAGTAGTAGGCACTAAATAATTTAGCAATTTCGGAGTAAGTGTGGCAGTTTTCCATTGGGAGTTTTGATCTGGTGTACGGTGCAACTAGCTTGTTTCTTCCATAGTAATCTAGCTAGGAGTGGGCCAGCTTTGTTGCCATATTCATAAAATAATTTGGTCTGGAGCATGTCTGGAGCCTGTATTTACGTCTGCATTCACTATTTAAGTGATTCAGGAGTTCTTCCCTCAGACGGGTGAGTTCCTGCATAGTGGAATGCATTAGGTGTTTCTTATGCTGCTGCTCAGGCTCTTGAATTCTAGAGGTTAAGAGGTTATATCTGGCTATTTTTTTTTTTTATTTTTTTTTGAGGGCTCCTAATCTGAGAAATTCTCCTCTGATCACCACTTTGTGGGCCTCCCAAACTGTTAGAGGTGAGGTGTCGTCTATGGAATTTTCTCTAAAGTAGGTGATAGTTCTCTAAAGTAGTAGATAGTCTTAGCTATTGTGTCATGTACTTCCAGATCTGTCAGCAGTTGGGGGTGAAGTTTCCAGTGAAATTGTTTATTTCTAAGCATAGGGAAAGTCAGGTTCATAAAAACTGGAGCATGTTCAGAGATGTCAACGTTGCCAATCGAGGCCCCCTGGACTGAGTCAAGGTCCGCCTGTGAGATGAAGAGATAGTCTATTCTAGAGTATCTTTGGGCTGAGTTTGAGTAATAGGTGTAGTCTCTGCCTGTGGGTGGAAAAAACGGCAGGCGTCTACAAGGGAAAGCTCTTTTAGCTTGAGGGCTCGGAGAGCCCTGTAGGTAATTGTTGAGTGGCCTGAGGAGGTGTCAATAAGAGGTAGGAGTGGAATGTTTAGATCTCCTCCCAGCAGTATTATCCCCTTGGCAAAAGTTTGTAAGGCCTTTAGGGTTTTTAGGAGAAAGCTGAGCTTTCCCACGTTTGGGGCGTATAGATTGGCAACAGTGACATCCCTTGTACCAATGGTTCCCTTTAAGAAAATAGAACGACCCTTGGGGTCAATCATCATGTCTTGTTTTTGAAAAGAGCAGTTTTTATTGATGAGGATGGAGACTCCTTGGGTTTTAGATTGTGGATTAGAAGCATAGTAGTGGGTGACATACAGGGAGTGCAGAATTATTAGGCAAGTTGTATTTTTGAGGAATATTTTTATTATTGAACAACCATGTTCTCAATGAACCCAAAAAACTCATTAATATCAAAGCTGAATATTTTTGAAAGTAGTTTTTAGTTTGTTTTTAGTTTTAGCTATTTTATGGGGATATCTGTGTGTGCAGGTGACTATTAATGTGCATAATTATTAGGGAACTTAGCAAAAAACAAATATATAACCATTTCAATTATTTATTTTTACTAGTGAACCCAATATAACATCTCAACATTCACAAATATACATTTCTGACATTCAAAAACAAAACAATAACAAATCAGTGACCAATATAGCCACCTTTCTTTGCAAGGACACTCAAAAGCCTGCCATCCATGGATTCTGTCAGTGTTTTGATCTGTTCACCATCAACATTGCGTGCAGCAGCAACCACAGCCTCCCAGACACTGTTGAGAGAGGTGTACTGTTTTCCCTCCATGTAAATCTCACATTTTATGATGCACCACAGGTTCTCAATGGGGTTCAGATCAGGTGAACAAGGAGGCCATGTCATTAGTTTTTCTTCTTTTATACCCTTTCTTGCCAGCCACACTGTGGAGTACTTGGACGCGTGTGATGGAGCATTGTCCTGCATGAAAATCATGTTTTTCTTGAAGGATGCAGACTTCTTCCTGTACCACTGCTTGAAGAAGGTGTCTTCCAGAAACTGGCAGTAGGACTGGGAGTTGAGCTTGACTCCATCCTCAACCCGAAAAGGCTCCACAAACTCATATTTGATGATACCTGCCCAAACCAGTACTCCACCTCCACCTTGCTGGCGTCTGAGTCGGACTGGAGCTCTCTGCCCTTTACCAATCCAGCCACGGGCCCATCCATCTGGCCCATCAAGACTCACTCTCATTTCATCAGTCCATAAAACCTTAGAAAAATCAGTCTTGAGATATTTCTTGGTCCAGTCTTGACATTTCAGCTTGTGTGTCTTGTTCAGTGGTGGTCGTCTTTCAACCTTTCTTACCTTGGCCATGTCTCTGAGTATTGCACACCTTGTGCTTTTGGGCACTCCAATGATGTTGCAGCTCTGAAATATGGCCAAACTGGTGGCAAGTGGCATCTTGGCAGCTGCACGCTTGACTTTTCTCAGTTCATGGGCAGTTATTTTGCACCTTGGCTTGTCCACACGCTTCTTGCGACCCTGTTGACTATTTTGAATGAAACACTTGATTGTTCGATGATCACGCTTCAGAAGCTTTGCAATTTTAAGAGTGCTGCATCCCTTTGCACGATATCTCACTATTTTTTACTTTTCTGAGCCTGTCAAGTCCTTCTTTTGACCCATTTTGCCAAAGGAAAGGAAGTTGCCTAATAATTAAGCACACCCTGATATAGGGTGTTGATGTCATTAGACTACACCCCTTCTCATTACAGAGATGCACATCACCTAATATGCTTAATTGGTAGTAAGCGTTCGAGCCTATACAGCTTGGAGTAAGACAACATGCATAAAGAGGATGATGTGGTCAAAATACTCATTTGCCTAATAATTCTGCACTCCCTGTAGTGTCTGTCACATAATCTGGGTACCGAGTCTGTCTTAAAATGGGTCTCTTGTAGTAAAGCTATGGTGACCCCTTCATTATGAAGTTTGTCTAGGAGTTGAGACCGCTTCTGTGGGATATTAAGACCATGAACATTATTTGAGCAAATTTTCCAGGTGACATTAGTTTCATGGTTAGGTGATGTGGAGGCCATCACCGATTTGAAAAAGTGGCAGGGCAGCCTAAACAGGATAAACCCTAAGAGTATAATAGTAGGGCTAGGGACCCTAAGATACATTCGGATCAGTCAGACGAACTAAGGTACTGACTGAGTGCTAAGTCCGATAAGAGTCAGTTGATGGCAGAGATGTGCACTAGTAGGGGAGGTATAACAAATTAGTCAGAGGTAGCAAGAATAGAGTACTCTTTGTCCACCAGCCCCCTTGGCCTAGGAGCTAGTAGTTAAGAGAGTAGTTCTCTAGCAGATCATTTCTGTTATCTATTTGCCTCCAGAGGAACCATATATGGTAGCACAATATAACAAGAATAGGATTACCAAGATATAAAATGCAACAGGCCTTTCGTGAGGGTTTAACTTAAACTCTACCATAGATTACTAAATGAGATAGAAAAGCATTTTGTACACCTCAACGTTGAAGCATATCTAGAACAGAAACTACCGAAGTAAATTAACCATTGCTTAAGTCTCTAAATTGTGCCTGTTTAGGAAAGCAGTATGGTTATTTTTACATACAACACGAATCGATCAGTTTGGTGATCTAGTATTAAGATTGAGTACTGGAGGGTAGTTCCTGTTAGGTTGCTGTGGTCTAGGGTACATTCGGATTATGTAACATTGTTACCCTTGAAGGCGAAGTTCAGGGGAGGAAATTTATAAGTGTTTCAATGAAGGGGTTAAGAAAATATGTTCCATGAGTTTAGGAAGAGTCTGCGGGTTAAGACTGTCATCTACCTCTCTGGGATGTTTCTGAGAGAGGGTGATCTAAGCAGTAGGTGCATACATAAGTGGGTGTAGACAGACTCAAGCAGGTAATCTGGGGGGGTAGAGGATATCTCTTGAAGTGCAGCAGTTAGTTGGGGTGCATTAGGTAATCATGAACTTAAGAAAGTTACCACAGTGTTCATAAGTCGTCTTCTTCCTGGGATTGAGGTGAAGGAGTGTAATATCCGAGGCAGCTGCGGCGAACAGCACCGCCGCCGCAGCTGCCTCCATGCGCCCATCCGTCCGCTCGGCGTCCAGGACGCCATGGGTGGAACGTTCTTTCAGCCAGGAGCTCACCTTAGAGCGCGGGCACAGACGGGACCTTTATGCGGGGAGGAAGCCCGTCAGCTGACCTGCTGGTTGGCTGACGTCAGAGGAGTCCAACGGCGCCCAGGATTGGCAGATGCGGAGGGGCGTGCTGGTGGGATCTCCTCTGCTTCATAAGCCTCCGGGCTTCATTGTTACCTTGTCTGTTGTCGTGAATACTTGCGTGTGAGCACGCAGACCTTAGGTAGTTACCTGGTGTTGATGCTACAGATTTCACACCAAGCTTAGGAATTTGCAGTCTTACTATTGTTATTTGTTTAGACTAGTTCCGGGGTGTTGATGCCAAGGATTTCACACCCAGGCTAGGATATTATTATTGTATTGATCTCCTGTGTACGACTTTGGCTAGCACTCTGACTTTGAATCTGTTTTCTGATCCTGTACTTCTGCCCATCTGCCTTCCTGTTGCTGAACCTCTGCCTGATTACCGATTACTCTCTTGTCTCACAATTCTATACCGATACGTACCTTCCTGTTGCTGAACCTCTGCCTGATTACCGATTACTCTCTTGTCTCACGATTCTATACCGATACGTATCTCTCTGTTGCCGAACCTTGCCTGCCTGACCATTCTACTCACCAGTGGGCCCTCGTCACTGGTGAGGTACTAGTTACACCGGCTCCTCTGGTGGAACAGTTCTGTTAAGCTGTAGTACAGCCCTAATTACCTGCTCTCTTGGGGTATCTGTCTTTGTAGTATTATTGTATCTCCTAGGCTACTGTACAGTCTGGGTCACCCGCCCCACGGGTGTTCTCGTGCCTGCAGTACAACCTGAGTCACCCGCTCCCCGGGAGATTCAGCCTCTTCGTTATTGTACTCTCCGGCCTGCTGGAGCTTGTACGCTAGTGCACGCATAGTGTACTGATAGTACCTCACCAGCCCCTCTGGTGAGGTCTCGTCAAACTATTAAAAGTTACTGTCGCACCCAAACACGTTTACTTTTCTAGGTGTTCAGAGGTTAGTCATACTTGTTTTATTGGTGATTCTGCAGATCACTAATAATCAGGTATACGCCTGTATTGTTGGTGATACTGCAGATCATCAATAATCAGATACTCTCTGTGTGCTGACACCACCGTTACAAGGAGGTTTTGAATTTGTGGTTTTGCGTGTTGAGGAGCGAAGGCTCCTTTTCTCCAGTTCCCTGGGTTGGGGTAGTTTTGGGGCCTTGTCACGGGTGTGGTTTGAGACGGAATTGAGTGAGCCTTCATCAGATTCTGAAATAGACGGGCGTCGTTTCTTACGTTGTTCTTGAGGTGCAATTGGATCTGTCTCTGCATACCAGTCAGGGATCTGTAGTTTAGGAAGTTTGAGTTTGGCAAAAATCGGGGAGATCGATTGGAGTGTGGAGGTTTGCCAACTTTACATTTTTCGTTTGTGAGAAGGCAAAATGGGAATCTCCAGCGGTATAAAAAGTTGCGATGACGCAGTTCGTCTAGCAGAGGCTTAAAAATTCCCCTGTTTTGCAAAGTTATAGGCGTTAAGTCTTGGAAGAGCTTTATCTCAACTTCATTAAAGTAAATTGCATCTTGATTCCGGGCTTTTTGCATTATTTCTTCTTTCAAGGCAAGGCTCTGCAAACAACATATTATATCTCTAGGTGGGTCACCGTCAGTTTTACGGTCCATTGTGATAGGAGAGTCCGGTTCTCTATTAAGGAGGTTGTTAAATATGGAAAGTAGTGCTGACCTGATCTGCTCGGTGGTGACGGATTCTGGAACACCTTACTCTGATGTTGTGTCTCAAACCCCTGTTATCTAGGTCTTCTAGTTTCCGATTGAAGGTTATTATTCGTGAGTCTTGGGCTGAGGATGAGGTCTGTAGGGCCTGCACTTTCTGTGAGAGGTCTCCGTCGTGTTGTTCTAGGGAGCTTACCCTTGTGGCGAGGCTTGTCACTTCCTCCCTCAGATCCGAGATGGCTGCAGTGAGCGTGCGTTTAATGTCCGCCCCAATGTCTTGCATAATGGAAGTAGTAGGGATCTCTTGGAGCATATCTACTACGATGCCACCTTCTGGGGCCTCTTCCACATGCGGTGTGGCGGTTGTATCCGTAGCGGGAGATGGAGCGGGCACCATATTGGATGAAGCCTGCGTGGTAGGCCCAACTTTCCGAGGGTGGAAAATCTGCGGGATTTGGAGGTTTGGCTGTACATCGGGAGGTTTAGGTTAGGACATGTAACCGTTTTGGTTTCTCTGGATAGCGCTAGAACAGAGCAGTGGGCCGATTAAAGTGGACCCAAATTAAAAATACAAGATTTCAGAAATAAAATCTATTTTCTAAATTATAATAATAAATAGCAGCCTTTTTTCAGCTGCATGATGACAAATATAAAATATTTTACATTTATTGGAGGAACCCCTCCCTTCCTTTCAAATTCCCGGGACAAAATCCGGCAAACTGATGGAGTAAGTGGTGTCTGGCAATGGAGGAATTGCTAATGGCTGCCCCCAGTATAACCCTAGTTATTAAAAGAGAAGGCTGAAAAGCATGCACTGAAATGCTCATAGGTTTGAAGGAGTGTTTATTTATCTTTGTATGTGTTAGAGTGGTGCAACTAAATATTTTTAATAAAAAAAAATGTTTGGTTTGGGTCCGCTTTAATGGGAGTCAGAGGAGGAGCTCATCTCTCAAGCGGCCATTCTGCTCCGGCATCAAAGCATGCCCCCCGAAAATGATGAGTTTCATACCACTTTAACCTTCTTGGCGGTAACCCTGAGCTGAGCTCGGGGTAAGCCGCCGCGGAGGATTTCTCAGGCCCTGCTGGGCCGATTTTCATAATTTTTTTTACAACACGCAGCAAGCATTTTGCTTGCTGCGTGTTCGGGTCGCTCGCTGCCGATGCGCCACTACCTGCCGTGCTACAGGGCCCCCCCCCACATACCCCTTGCACAGCCTGGCCAATCGCCGACCGGCTGCGCTATGGGGTGGATCGGGACTCCCTGTAACGTCATGACGTCGATGACGTCACTCCGTTCGTCGCCATGGCGACGGGGGAAGCCCTGAAGGAAATCCCGTTTTTAGAATGGGATTTCCGGATGGGCTTGATCGCTGGCGACGATCGGAGGGGTGGGAGGGAGGCCGCAGGGAGGGGGGAATCATGTAGCTAGCGCCAGGCTAGCTACATGATAAAAAAAAACAAATTAAGCTTAAAAAACCTCCCGCGGCCGCGAGCCGCAGAACAATTAACCGCCAGGAGGGTTAAGTACCTGTGCAATGTACCTTGTATTGTGTCTTCACGACACTGCACTTATAGAACAGCTTGGGGTGAATTTCCAAATTCAAAGTCGGTCCTCCGATTTGACATTAATGTTGAGTTCCTTTTCCCATTTTAAACTAGATGGTGGCTAAGAAAGCTTGAGGGTTAAATAATGCATTTATACAAAAAGGAAATAAGCCCAGCAGACCCTGGATCTGTTGCACGCACATTTTCAAAGTAAGTTCTTGTTACTAAAGATTCTTGTTTTTTAATAATCTTATTAATTATGTTATATGTATACTAGACATTAAGCCCATTAAATTAACAGGGCTAGAACATATGAACACAAACATTTTTAAAAACAGTTTTTTTTGTATTGCAAAGCAAGTTGTTATTACTGTAGTTGTTTCCCATCTTATTTTATTTGTTGTATAGATATATTAAAGAAAAATAATCTTTAAAAATTCACTTCTACAAAATTTTTTTATTGATGTAGCAAACAAAAAACATAGTTAGGTTAAATATTGCTGACTTAGCCAAAACCGTTTGTAAGAATTGTAAATATATTAAATGAGAATTTTTTTTTAAATTTGTTTTTTTGGTTATGTTAATTTTCTATAAAATGTCTTTATAGACAACATTCCTTGTGAATATTCGATCAGTTTGCCAATAGTTTGCCTTGGTCAGGGCCTTCCACAACCTTCATCATGACATCGGAAAAACTCCAAACTCTTGATAGCGCAACATATAACTGACCATGGCTGAATACGGGTTCTGGCAAATAAAGAAATGCCAACTTTTTCCAAGGTTTGCCCCTGAGATTTGTTAATTGTCATGGCAAAGGCTAACATTACAGGAAATTGTTGTCTCCGTAAGATGAATGGTAAATCCAGTTGATGAAGGAGCCAAATCCATACGGGGAATAAACACTGTCGCCTTCTGCTGAACCTTTTATTACTTGAGCAATGATCAGGTTGTTCTTAAGTTGTTTGACGATGAGGCGAGTGCCATTGCACAATCCTTTTTTAGTGTTTAGGTCTTTAAGGAGCATAATTATAGTGCCATGTTTAAGGTTGAGTTTATGCTTAGGCATACCTGTTGGGGTTAGCTCATTGAGGAACTCAATTGGATAGTTTTGAATATCTTCCCCACTTGAGTCATCTATTTGTTTCAGCTGCGGTATGTCACTATATCTCCTTCCAAAATGTTAAGCACCTCTTCATTTACGTTGCTTACATCAGAGTTTTTTGGACAAAGGATAGACTTTGTTTCTAATTTTGGGACATCTGCAACAGGAATTTTGTCTCCAAAAAAGTCTTTAACAATATCCCCTGTGCATAACATTTGGGAAGGGATTTCAATTATGTCTTCGGGCAAACCTTCAACATGTAGTGTATCACCATTGCCCACATTGATTAGCCAATTGCTGAAATCATTGTCAAGTGAGCTGATATTGGTTTTAAGTTTGAGTACTTGGAACTTGGTCCACAGTTTATTATTCTTTATACAGGCCTCAACAATTTTTGTTCGGTCACCGTGAGGTACCACAGGGTGTGGTTGTCTGAAATCTCCTCCAAGTAAGAATACTTTTCCTCCAAAGGGTCTTTTGTTGTCCATTATTTCTTGAAGCAATCTGTCAACCAGTGCAAGAGCTACAGAGGGGGCCATAGTACATTCATCCCAAATTACTATTTTAGCGTTTCTTAAATGTGTTCTGCATCAACAATCAATTGAGATGTATATTTGATGTTGTATTCTCAACTATAGGTACAGGTAACTTGAATTGGGAGTGGTATGTTCTTCCACCCTCTAGAAGATTGGCTGCTATACCTGTAGAGGCTACAGGTAGTGCAATGTTTCCTTGTCCACGAACTGCGCTGAGTCTTGTAAAGGTATGTTTTACCACTACCTCCTGGGCCATCTAAGAAAAAACAATGGTTGCTAAGGTTGTTATTTTCAGTTGCAAACAATATTTTTTCTAAAGCTGTTTTTTGTTCTTTGTCTAGTGTAATCACCATTTCCTCAGCTTTTTGTTTTTCAAAGGCTTGGTTGTAGGTATCTGTAAGTAAGTCTGAATTTGGTAGCATAGATGGCAATCCGAAATCTTCACATTTTTTCCAGGGAGTAGTAGAATGTTACTTATTTCTTGTAGGGTGATAGAACGGCATATTGTGCATTGGTCATTGTGATGGATATGTTTGTGAACTAGATCTTCAGTGAGGTACTGTTCAAATTTTAAGAAAAGATCATTCATGTTTTGTAGGGAGGCAAATATGCAAATGTATGCAAATAACTCTTAGTTGTTTAGGCATTCTGCATTGGATAGCATCTTCTAAAGTGTTCTCCCACACTTGATCATCATTAATGAGGCCTCTTACTTTAGCAGCCTCTAGGAAACTGGGAAAGATATTTCCATTGACAGTTCTCAGATCTTCTAATGATAACGCACCGGAAACTTGTAACAATAGGAGATGCAGGCAGTAGCATTCTGGATCTGATGATAAATTGACAGAATACATACGTCCGATTACTTTTTCTGCACCCCGCGGTCATAATTTCCATGTACTGCTTTCAGAGTCAAACATATAGTGCAATGCAATGTCTGAATATAATATACTCCTTGCTTTCTCTTGATTTAATTTAAACCAAGCCGACAATTGAGTATTTCGTAATGAAGCTCTCTGGGCAGCTGTATTGATGTCATTTGGGTTGAAATATACTGATTGTTCATCAGGCAGATGCACCGCTAATCTATGTATGGTATGTGATTGGTAATGCATTTCAAACCCATTTAAATGTCTTGCTGCTTCTGGAGCGCTGACATATCTAGAATCCATGAAGCTCTTAATTTCATCATGATTTAAGGTGCCTTGTTCTTGAATCACAACATTTGCACAATCATGACCTTTGTACACATATTTAAAAAGGTATTTGACACTTTTTATGGAAGTGCAGACTTCGACATTAATGTGGCAATTGTACTTTAGGGTTAGATATGTATTATATGGTACAACCCAACGGTTATCATTTCTCTTGCCGTTAACATTTGAAGTTTGGTTTGTGTTTCTTCTTCTGTATTTTGGGTATCCATTGGTATTTGCTGAAGTTTTTTTCCTGGCATTGCTTTGGAAATTCCTTACTGCATTTGTCATTTGACATACACAGTGAATTTGGATTGAGTGGTCCACATGGTCCATGACTCATATGTTTTGTAACAATTGCATATAATCGAGGAGTGTTATTTATGTTCGGGATTTATGCAGATACAATTTTGTCTATCAGTTCCTCTGTTTTTGGTTTACTGTCGTCTCTAAGAAGTTGTATATGAGCATGTGGTAAGCCCCTCTTCTGAAATTCTATTACATAGCTTTTGGTACTCCAAAAATGTTTTTTACAGAGATAATCAATTACACCTTTGAGTTTTAGATGAAATACTCTTGCAACTAAATCAGGTCTTGCATCAGCATTTTGACCATGCTGTAAGGTTTTGAACAATTTCTTCCCATTTGGGGTTGCATGTCATTGTAATAAAAAGGTCAGGTTTACCATATTTTCTCACGATTGCCATTGCATCTTGATAATTCTGTAGCATGTTTCTGGGGCTTCCTGCAAATGAAGAAGGTAAAATATATGTGTTTCCAGGAATTAGACCTGATTGGCTTCATTAATTAAGTGATCCATTTATCCTGAGTATTTTTCAACTCATCATTCTGGCTGATTTTGACATACATAATTGAGTCTGTTGGATTCAGTTTTGACATATTCATCAACTATATACTGTTGTGTAAGGCGGCCAGCATTTAAGAAGAGGTTAAAAACGTCTCTGATGGAAATATGGTAGCCGTAATATTGCATTTGGGTAACTCTAAATCTTTGATTTCGTGTTTGGTTTGTTAAATTTACTAAGGCTTGCGGTCTGTGTTGCAAAGGTATGCCAGTTCTCCAGCTTTGATCACTATAAGGGAATAGCAGTGGGTAAACCATGGGTTCCAGATTTGTGTCAAGGACACAAATTCTTTGTGTTCTTCTTTGGTTTATATTATCTGTACTTGTTTTGCAGTGTATAAGAAGATCTATTTCAAGTGGAGGTTCACCATCATCATTTTGAAAAATAAATGCAACCTCATTATGTTTTGGTGCATTGTAACGTCTTTGGTCATTTCTGCGACCTTGGACTATTGTCATGGACACTTCCTTTATAACATTTCCAGTTCTGGCGGCATCCTCTTCATATTCATTTTCAAATAGGTACAACATTTTACATTCTTTGCTCTGCAGCCTCAGAGGGATTTAAAATATATAATTGTGCATGTTGACTGTCTTGTCCTTGTTCTGGATGCAGTGTGCCTGCTCTGTGACAAATTGATCCTTGAATTCTGAAATAATATGGTCCATAGCCAGGAGGTGGAGTAATGTTTGCTCCCATTGAGGCAAATGCTAATGCACTATTTATGGATCTAATATTTTCAAAACATTTTTTGCTGTGATGATGGTGACCAGTCATGAGCTGTTGTATGAAAGGATCTGTACGAATTGGTGGCAGATTCACTTTTCCTTTTGAACAACATTGTGAAAATGTTTGATCTGAAGGCCTTCCAGCTTCGAAATGTTTTGCACTACAAAAGTTGCATATCTGATCTAAATACCCACACATGTGTGTTTTAATGATGTCCTCATTAATGTTCCCTATTTCATTCAAAAGTGCCATTGCTTGCATTGTAGTCCTCGACTCTTGGGTTTGCGTTATTTCTCTCTCTAGCCTTTGTCTTTGTCGTAATTCTCTTTTCCTTTGTGTTTCTTGCTGTTGCCGTAATTGTTGTTCATCAGGAGGCAGATGTGTTATCCTTTCTTTTTGTAGTTTGGCGTGCCGTTGACATTGAGATTTTCTTTCCTCCAGAGTCATACTTGCTCTCCTAGCTCTCTGTATTTCAGTATTTTTTCTGTCGTCTTTTGTTTTCTCTTTTGGCATTTCTCCTTTCCACTGTTGAAATGGATTGTTTTTTTCTGTGTGTTAATGTCTTAGCATCTTCTTGTAAATGTATTTTTTTCCATTATCCTGACTTTCTGTTTCATGGATTGTTGCTGATGCAGTGATTCTCTGTCATCCTGAGTCAGTCTTCTTCTATTATCTCTGCGCATTTTTCTGTTTTTATGTCTCTCGTTTTCACATTCTTCAATAGTTCTATTTGCTCGTCTTTGTCGTTGTCTTTCATTGTTTTGCTGACGCAATGCTAGTTGTTCATCTGGGGTTAGACTTGCTCTTCTAACTCTGTGTCTTTCAGTGTTTTTATGTCGCTCTTTTTCTTTTTTTGATTTTTTTTTTTTTGCTCGTCTTTGTCTTTCTTTTTCTGCTTTTTGGGTTCGTAGTGTTTGTTGGTAATCCGCACTTGTTATCTTCACTTTATATGTTTTAGTAATTTTTTTTATGAAAATTTTTCTTTTCTTCAAAAGATCTATTTTCTAGTGTTAATCTTTTGGCCTTTGCAGTGTTAAACTCCACCTGCTGAGTTGACCGTTCTACTTCTAAATTTTGTATATATTTATCTGCTTGTGTTTGTCCTCTGGCCTCTGTCATTTTGTCCTTAAGTTATTTTTTTTTGTTTAGCAAATGCTCCTATAAAATGTAATCATTTCAGATTTCCTTCAGGTTTGTTTTGTTGATATGGATTTTTTTTTTTTTTACAAATGGCCCTTTTACAACGTGTCTTTAATGTACGTTTTTCTTTTTTTTGCAGAGTAATGCACTCACACTTTACTTAGGCGTGGCTTTGCTTGTATAGTCAGTTTTTTTGCACATGTCCCTTTCAAAAAGTGTTGTTAATTTACAGTATTTTGCAGTATTGTGTTTCGCTACTTTGTAAATAAAAAAGGAGTGCTCCATTGTTCATTACCATAAAAACAGATTTATTCGCAAGGTTAAAATTGTACTTATTAGATGACAATCAATATGCACTCATCAGCGGGAGAGGCTCATCCGCTTAGTACCCTGGCGGTTCGTCCATACGAATCTGTGGCCAGCAGCACGTCCTCCTATGGTCTGGAGCTAATCTCGCGAGGGGACGGGCGGGCCTACTTTTGGCGTGCCTGTAGCGTCATTATGCGTTTCGGCGCTATGCGCTTTCATCAGATGACGCTACTGGCACTGGCACGCACCATTTGTACACAAGCGTCACCATGGTAACCACGGAGGTTGTGGGGGGGGGGGGGGAGGTTCTGGTATTACATTTGATAGGAGAGAAAGGGGGCGGAGTGGCGAGCGGAATATACAATGTGGTTTTTATATATTGCTATGCTGGCCCCAGGGTTGCCAAGCGTCCGTCAAAAGACGGACTGTCCGTACAAAAGCTCTCAAAATAGAGCTGTCCGTACTGCCCGTATTTCCTGGGCAGTCGTCCGTCTAAAACTGCATAAATTACTCCAATCTGTTCTGCGCATGCGCGCGCTCTTTTCCCCCCCTCCCTCAGTCTCCTCTCAGCCGCCCTCTCCTCCCCGGGTGTCCCCTCCAATCAGCTCACCTCTTCTCATCTCGCTGCCCAATAAGAGATGCAGCCGGGAGGGAGCCGGCCCAGCCCACAGCAGCGAGAGTCGAGTGTCACGAGGACGGCGAGGAGAGAGAGGAGCTGAGGAGTGCGTCACACGGGAGGCAGCCAGCCAGGTCGGATGAGGTCGCAGCACAGCCACAGACAGCACAGCACTCACTCTGGGGCACACACACACAGCACAGCCGCCGAGCCACCACGCAGCAGGGCAGGACTCAGTCAGGAGGAGCAGAATCAGCAGCAGCAGGACCGACCGAGCACTGCAGTGCGAGCACAGAGCAGATCAGCTCAGCAGCCTGACTCGGCAGAGTGAGTCTCCTACAGCAGAGAGCAGAGCAGACTGATTGGAGCCAGCCCGCCCCACCCCCACACCCACAGCCCAGCAGCCGCCATCTGCCAGTTCCAGCCAGGAGCGACCCGACCAGACCAGTCACCAGGCCAAGGAAGGAAGGAGAAAAACACTAACAGCCAAGTCGACCCAAGCTAACTGTGAGTCTCTGTGAGGGAGAAAGGCACCCCTGGGGCTGGCCTGGCTGGGAGTGGGAGCCTGGGAAACTGAGTGAGTCTATGGGACTGGTTGGGGCGGGGACAGGGTGAGAGTGACTTAGTTGGAGCCAGGGCAGCCAGGGACTGGGAGGGAGACAAACAGCCGACCAAGCAGTCTACAGCAGACTGATTGGAGCTAGCCACAGCCCAGCCAGCAGCCGAGTCGACCCAGCACACTAACTGTGAGTCTGTGAGGGAGAGAGGGGCACCCCTGGGGGCTGGGAGTCTGTGGGACTGGTTGGGGGACAGGGGGAGACTTAGTTGGAGGCTTGGAGCCAGGGAGGGAGACAAACAGCCACCCAAGCACACTCACTGTGAGTCTGTGTCTGTGTGTGTGAGAGAGAGGCAGTGGGGGCTGGGTGTCTGTGGGACTGGTCTGGGGGTCCAGTCAGTGGGGGACAGGCAGGGGGAGACTTAGTTGGAGAGGTGCTGTGCTGGCTGCCTGTCACTGGAGGGGGACTGGGCCTGGTGGGGACTGTATGATAGGTGGTGGGTAAAGTAATGTGAGTTATGATTGTCAGGAATGATAGTGCAGGACAGGTAGGCAATGTTGACTGTATGGTAAGGGGGTTATGGCTGTTAGGGAATGATAGTGTAAGTAGATAATGCTGACTGTATGGATGGGTTATGTGAGTTATGGCTGTTAGGAATGGTAGTTGGGGACTTTTTGTTTTGTGAGCATCATCATGGCATGCCAATTGTAGTCCTGCACAGCTATCATCTGACAGCATGCTGCCTGGGACTTGTAGTGCACTGCCCCCTCTTCTTTTACTGACATGATTGCAATGCATGCTGGCCTGGGACTTTTAGTGCTCCTCAGACAGAGGAGGGTACTGAACCTGCACTGCAGTGCCCCCCTGTCATCTGCTACTGACAAAGCATGCTGGGACTTGTTGTACCCTCACATCATCTTCTAGTGACAGTCAGAGCAAGAGCGTTCTGCTTTCACCTGCCGCCAGCCAGAGAGAGAGAGAGGCCACACAGCAGCATTCTATGACCAAGCGAGTGGGTGAGTCTGAGAGTCCGTCAGTTTGGTCACTTCACTGGTGGTGATCAGAGGCGGCCTTAGAGCATGCGGGGCCTGGGGCGAGTGTCATACGCGGGGCCTAGAGCCTTAAGTGTAGGTCATGTACCGTACCACCCTGCTCACGGGCTTGTCCATCTCTAATGCAGTATGCCTTATTATTGTTTAAAAACAATTACGTTTGTTAAAGGCCACTAAGCCAACCAATATACTAGGGATGGGTACTAAGCTGGCTGGGGAGCTAAGGATAGGTAAAGGCTGGCTGGGGAACTTGAGATAGGTACAGGCTGTCTGGGGAGCTAGGGGTGTGTACCTGACTGGCTGGGGATGGGTGCTAGGTTGACTGGGGAGTGTGTCTGGATAGAGATACAAGATTTGGAGACCAAAGTTTGTATCTCTAGCCAGACATTCTCCACAGCCAGCCTAGTACCAATCCCCAACTCCTCTGTCAGCCTAGTACTCATCCTCAGCTCCCCAGCCAGTCTAGTACTCATCCCCAGCTCCTCAGTCAGCCTAGAAACCATCCCCAGCTCTCCAAGGTAGCCTAGCATCCAGCTCAACCAGAAGAACGGGGTTCTCAGTGCGAGCGCAGCAAGGCATGACCACGGGCAGGGGTGCCTGCCTGAAAATAATTGTAATGCAGATATTATGCCCCTCAGAGGTAAAATGCAGATATCATGTCCCCACATATCAAATGTAGATATCATGCCCCACACAGATCAAATGCAGATATCATGCCCTTCACAGGTCAAATGCAGATATCATGTCCCCCACATATCAAATGTAGATATCATGCTCCACACAGATCAAATGCAGATATCATGCCCCTCACAGGTCAAATGCAGATATCATGTCCCCTACAGATCAAATGCAGATATCATGTCCCCTACAGATCAAATGCAGATATCATGCCCCACACAGAACCAAATGCAGATATCATGCCCCAGACAGAACCAAATGCAGATATCATGCCCCACACAGAACCAAATGCAGATATCATGCCCCACACAGAACTAAATGCAGATATCATGCCCCACACAGAACCAAATGCAGATATCATGCCCCCCCAGAACAAAATGCAGATATCATGCCCCCCACCGAACCAAATGCAGATATCATGCCCCACAGATCAAATGCAGATATCATGCCCCACAGATCAAATGCAGATATCATGCCCCACACAGATCAAATGCAGATATCATGCCCCACACAGATCAAATGCAGATATCATGCCCCACACAGATCAAATGCAGATATCATGCCCCACACAGATCAAATGCAGATATCATGCCCCCAACAGAAACAAATGCAGATATCATGCCTCACAGATCAAATGCAGATATCATGCCCCACAGATCAAATGCAGATATCATTCCCCACACAGATCAAACACAGATATCATGCCCCACACAGATCAAATTCAGATATCATGCCCCCCACAGAACCAAATGCAGATATCATGTCCCCACAGATCAAATACAGATAACGTTATACAGAATATGCTTTTCCACATAACAAGCCTAGAGTGAAATCATCACACTATGGCTATGATAGTCATTGGACTAATA
Organism: Hyperolius riggenbachi; assembly: GCF_040937935.1. Classification (NCBI taxonomy): domain Eukaryota; kingdom Metazoa; phylum Chordata; class Amphibia; order Anura; family Hyperoliidae; genus Hyperolius; species Hyperolius riggenbachi. Next base: position 182,269,168 of record NC_090652.1, on the reverse strand, counting down.
GCTTCTTTAAAGGAATGATCCGCGGTAAAAAAAAAAAAAACTTCCACTTACCTGGGGCTTCCTCCAGCCCAGGGCAGCTGTCCTGTGCCCCCGCCGCAGCTCCTGCATCTCCCAGGCCTCTTCGCCGGCGGAGCTGACCTCGCCAGGTCAGGTTCCGGGTGGGCCTCTCTGCTCCACCACGGGGGTCACGTGGTCCGATCGACGTCATCTGGAGGCTACTGCGCAGGAGCAGTAGCGTCCAGATGACGTCGGCCGGACCACGTGACCCCCGTGGTGGAGCGCAGTAGAGGCCAACCCGGAACCCGACCTGGCGAGGTCGGCTCCGCCGGCGAAGAGGCCTGGGAGATGCAGGAGCTGCGGCGGGGGCACAGGACAGCTGCCCTGGGCTGGAGGAAGCCCCAGGTAAGTGGAACGTTTTTTTTTTTTTTTTTTTTTACCGCGGATCATTCCTTAAAAGAAGCTATTAGTCCAATGACTAATATAATGAATAATAATAATATGGTAGGACATTTGACTGTGAAGGGATTAGATTGTGAGTTCCACAGGCACAGTACAGCTGTGTGAAGAGGAGCGGGTTCTGCTCAGATTTCCGACAAGCCCTTGTCGGAAATCTTTGGGTGTCCACAGCGACAGGGGACCAAAGGACGCAATGGGAAGCCTCTATAGAAGGCTTCCGTCTTGTTAGGCAAGTACTGTAAATCTTCCACATTCCAACCAGCTGGCTTGAAACTGAAACTAGCAGATTTTCTCAGTGCGTGTTTCCTATTTACATGAGTGGTCTCAGTGGGGAAGAGGGGATTTCTGGGGCCATAGCATGATATTGATAAGCAGGCAGCTTATCAATATCATGCTATCAGTCATATTTAGCCCCAGAAATCCCCTCTTTTCCAACACCACACATGTATATAAGAGAAAACCACTCAGAAAACGACGAACTTTATTTTAAAATCATTAAAAAAAACAGCACTCAGAAGCAATGCAGCAGCATCAGTGTGATTGTGCCATGCTCATCATTTATTCCTACTGCTGCAGCTGCTGCATCAGACACACAAGCAGTGTGTATGACACTCTGACCCATGTGTTGTCACCTTGTCTGTGTCCACCATGGAGCCCTGGTAATGCTGCAGCTGCTGTCTGTGTCCTCAGAGCTGGCAGACTGTGCCTGTCTCTCACACACACACACACACACACACACACACACACACACTCTGGTGCATGCCTTCCTGCCTGTGTCCACTCACACTCACTGCCTGCAGCTCCTGCTCGAGTCTCTCTGTGCCTGGGGTATTCAGGGGGGGGCACAGCCACGCAAGGGAACAGTCTCTCTGTCGCCCTTATGCCTGGCAGAACGAGCGGGGGGCGGGGTTAGAGGCGGGGCCTCACGAACATAGTAAACCCTACTCTGGAGGCTGTTGGCTGCTGCTATGAGGAGGGGGCGGGTTTAGAGGAGGAGGCTGAAGCAGAGAGCAGTGTTGACTGCCTCTATTGGCCGGGAGTAGAGGGGGGCGTGTATGGAGGCAGCGTTGGGCTCTCCTGAGCTCATTGCAGGGTTGCCGTAAATTAAACAAATGCACGGAAGGTATTCCCTATACTTTCTGACCGCGGGGCCTCCTTCAGATGCAGGGCCTGGGGCGACCGCCCCAGTGGCCCCCCCCAAAGGCCGCCTCTGTGGTGATGCTGGGTCCCCCCTCCCTAGTACCCTGAGTGTTACTAGTGCCTGGGGGATTCATATGGTTTTGTTTGTTTTTAAAAGCACTTTCAAAAATGCATTTGCTCAAACCAAATACTTAAAATGGTGTGTTAGCAAGTAAGGAGTCTGGCTAGTGGCTTGTATCTTACTATTGTGACAGTTAGGGAATGCTTTTGGAAACAAAGAAAACCCTGGGAATCTGCCATTAGATGGACTAGTCCAAAACCTGTCAGATATTTAACTGCTTGCTTGTTTTGCTGTACTGGTCCATTAGGAATTCAGTGCAATTTAGTTTTTATTGAACAATGTTGCTGGTACACTGGTTTCTGCAATGATGCCTGAGATCATTGCTGTTTAAAAAAAACTTTTTGGCATTCTGTTAACATTTCAGTGCAGTGTTGGTTTTGTTCTTATTGAACAATGTTTTGGGGAATAATGCCTGTGGTTAATGCTGTTAACAAGAATAAAATCTGTTCACAACAGTTTTTTGTTTCTCTATTCAGTTTTCGGTTTAACTCTGATAATGCCAAAAAGACATTTGAAAGGTTATATCTATATATGCAATCTTACTTTGGGTAAGAAAGTCTTCTCAGTTCAGGAATGCTGTTTCACATGAGCCTTATGCAGTAATCACCTGCTTCAGCTATATTTCTCCCCCCCCGAAATAACAAGAAGTTCCCTAAAAAGCCCGCTACTGACTCCGCCCCCTGACTCCGCCCCTGTCCGTCCAAAACTTGGGGTGTCCAGATTTTTTGACCAATTTGTCCAGCAAAAATAAGAAATTGGGTTGGCAACCCTGGCTGGCCCACAGTGCTTGTTCTCCCTGCACATATAAAATACAATTTAGCATGAATTCAACATGTAATTACAAAATTAAAAACAATACAATCAAAATGGAAAAAATAATAAAAGGAGACGTACTAATGAAACTTCTTGCTCACACAATATAGCAACTTGCCAATCGACATCACTAATTTTTCCTGACTAGAGTCTGCTTAATCATTTCAAACCACTGTAGGGACATACAGACTATTAATGTGCTTTGACTATACAGAACTAATAGATAACCAGAGGTAATTGGTTCCACTTACGTTGTAAGATGCAAATGCACTTGCTGCATAAAAATGAATACACTGCATACGTTTAGCATTGAACTACTACTGACACCTATAAAACCATATATTCCTGATAGAGATGGTGAATGTAGTCTAACTACCTTATTTGATGCATATTTAGTTTACAAATCATATTATGTCACAAAACTAGATAGTTCACAGTGTCAGTGGCAGAGAATACATTGTTTATAGCATTGCCACCTGTTGCCAGGTTCGTTGGCTCTCATACAATCAATATAAATTAATGAATAAAAAATATAAAAATAAAATATATAAATAATAAAATGAAGGATTAATTGGACCACAAGGCACCTATGGCCTTTGGGTAACATGGTGAAAGAAGTACAGTGCGTGATACCATAATACTGTAGTTCTGCAAAGTCACCTCGTTTACTGCGGAACACTATTAACCATGGCATAGACAAAAGTATCCAATGGCTACTAACGTTTCAACACAAGCCATATTTCACAGGCAGTTTTAACCTAAAACATTTTGTTCTTACATGGAAAAAGGCTAGCACAGGAATTATACTTCATATTCTATAAAAAACAAGCTATCAAGAATATATAAAAAAGCTTGACACATCACATAAGCTAAATGCTATAAACTTATCCTGTTCTATAAGGTACTCACCAACCTTTGCTAGTGAGTAGTGTGGACGACTACTAAGGGATATAAGGGGTAGCTGTAAAGAAAGAGGAGAGATATCAGTGGGAAGGTTACTTCCAAATTAACACCAATTAGATATTACAAATATGTAAAGAGAAAGAACCGAGAGCTCAATATAGTGTAGTATTTCAAGGCAAATGATCTAATTGAAACGAGTATGAAATAATACTCACAAACCAGGGTTACCTCCAGGCAACCACTGTATAGGCAGGTGAGGAGATTATCCTGTCCCCACTCAGGAATAAGAAGTCGCTCTCTGTAGACTCAAAGGAAGATAAGGGGTATCCCCCTCCACCAAGGGTGGATATTAAACGTATTGTAAGAAAGAACCGAGGATAAAAACAGTAATTGAAATATTTAAAAGAATTGCTTAGGAGGCAGTGGTGGACTTACCTCCTACAAGCAGACACAACAAGCTGTGTATTTAAAACAAAGGATATTTATTGGTACACTCCAGGGGTTAATCGCAGCGCGTTTCGCAGGCCTAAACCTGCTTCATCAGGCAATATAGGACAGGAGTACACAACTGGGGATAAAAGGCACATATTGGTGTATATCCGGACGAAATGCATAAATACATTTTGAGTTTTATGACCGTAAGTAAACCATGTTCAAGTTGTATAAATACGCACTGAATCGAGCGTGTGTTTTAGGGAGGGGAGACAAGGGACGGGTTTTTTTGGGAGTATTTTGCAGGGCTGTGGAGTCGGTACAAAAATCCACCGACTCCGACTCCTCAGTTTAGGATTCCACCGACTCCTCGACTCCGACTCCTCTAATTTGCATATTAAAATCTTGTTGATTGAAAGTATGTAACATGAAATTCGTCTCTTAACTGCCAACGCTTAGGAATTTTAAAAGTCAACTGAAGTGAGGAGGATATGGAGACTGCCATATTTATTCCCTTTAGTCATAGACTAAAACTAGTCCTTGGTAAGAGTACTTGTAAAAGGTACAGACCGGAACAAAGAACATCTATCTGGCCCTAGGCAATGTAACTGTGGGTACATGTAAGAGTGATGTGCAGGTACTCTGCAGGGGAATAAGGAGATTCTTCCTCTATTACACATTCTTCATGCACAATCTGAACCAGGTTTATGGATGATAGACAACACCTCTGTGTTCAATGTGCACAACATTCTCAGTGGATTCTCTGCAGCTCTGTGGGGAGTGCATATGTAGAGTATAGTACTACTGTGTAACAAAGTAAACCTGAGACAGATGAAATCAAAGTTTTATACATACCTGGGGCTTCCTCCAGCCCCCTTCAGGCTAATCAGTCCCTCGCTGTCCTCCTCCGCAATCTGGATCTTCTGCTATGAGTCCAGGTACTTGAGCCAGTCTGGCGTAGTGCGCATGCACACACTCCGCCGCCGGGAGCGTACTACACCTGCACAGCACTATTGTGCAGGTGCAGAATGCTCCTGAATGTAGGAGCGGCATGCGGCCGGACTGCGCTAACTGACTGAATTACCAGGACTCATAGCAGAAGATCCAGGTGGTGGAGGAGGACAGCGAGGGACTGATTGGCCTGAAGGGGGCTGGAGGAAGCCCCAGGTATGTATAAAACTTTTCTTTTCATCCTTCTCAGGTACCATTTAATTCGTAGTCACCAAACCAAATTTTAGCAACATATCAAATTATTTGATTTCATGAGCAAAGAGAGTGCGTACATTTGCATAAATCAGAATCAATGCAGAATTATTTCCATCTCATTGACCATCTCTATTAGTGACACGGCTACACATCAGGCTTTATACTTACAGCATAGATGTTATTTAGTATATATAAGAGATTCCTGTGTACACATCATATATACAGTCACAATCAGATGTGTATATCTGACTTTAAAAATACGGGGACTGCTTTATTGAAGCAGCACAAGTAACTAATTTTGATTGGTTTATTTCATTTTTGTGGACTAAGCACAGCTATTACTGTATGTATAAATTATTTATGATGACTATTATCTGAGAAATAGAACATTTTATCATATTTTCTATTTTAATTACAGTTTAAATTCATTAGGAGTCAGTCAGTGCATTTTTTCCCGACTCTGACTCCAGGCACCCAAAATTACCCCGACTCCGACACCGACTCCACAGCCCTGGTATTTTGGGGGCGAGGGGGAAGGGCTTTATATGCCACAAGAGGGGGGGGAAATGAGGGAGGTATTTTTGAGATCAGGTAGAGGGTCAGGGAGTGGGGTGCACGTGGGGGTCTTTTAGGCCTATATTATATAATTCTACATGTGCAGTGGTAGGTAATACATATATTTATGCTTGATATTGTGTAGGTTTAGACTACCAGTGTAAAGAATGGTTAGATGTAGAAGTGAGTAAAAACGAAAAACAAGCAATAAGAAATTTAGGTGGGCAGTCTATTTTATGCTATGCTTTGGTGTAGTTAGGGTTCTACAGACAGGTGTAGTATGGAGCAAAGATAAAGATAAAAATAGCAGCCATTGCCGCACTAACCAGCAGTCAGTCCGGGTTGCACCTGGCGCCTCAGTGCCAAGGTGTTGCTGGACTGACGTTTAGGTAGTACGGGAACACACCCCCTGACTAATTGGAATGCGGGGCGGGTGGTTAGATTCCCGCCGGGTAAGGATGCGACTTTCATGTCGCGTCATCAGGGTGCGCCCGCGTGCGGCCCCGACGTCGCACGCAGTGCGGTGTGGGGTAGGTGGATATGATGGTCCCGTCTGCATTGAAGGAAAATCGGGAGGTCCTATCCGGCTAGAAGCAGAACTGAGGTTGCGGGCGTACAGCGCTGTTTATGCGCATGTGCGAGGGGCGCCGTGCGCCATCTTTAAATTGGGCATTTTACGGCTGAATGCCAGAAGGCAATGTGCTAATGTTAAAACAAGGCAGTACATGTAAAACACTATAAATATATAATAAATATGTAACGATTGTGGAATCGTCTCCGTGGTCAGCGCACCAGACGTGCGCTGACGCGGTGGATTTCCTCCACAAGCGTATTATTGCGGACACCCAGGCTAGGTGCTATGCACCTGCAGAGGGCAATTCCCACCGGCAGATGGCGCTGTGGAGTGCAGGCGAACACAGCCGCTGCACAGCCACAGATGCCAAATGGGAATTGTACAGATCCGGGACAAGGTACAATCAGGCAGGGCTGGATAGCCCACAGGGAACAGAGCAAAGGGACAGAACCAATGTGTGCCCACCAAATTAGTCGCCACCCAGCGACGGCGAACACACAACGGCGGAAACGAAGTAGGAAACGCAATCGCAAGAATGGCGATTGCCAATAGCGACACAAGACTGAGCAGGACAGAGCACAAGGGTAGCAAAGGCACAGCAAATCACACAAAGAGAAAGACAAAGAAAATAACAAACACTAGCTGAACGCGAACACCGCACTCATTCGCAACAGTGCACGCGTTCGTGCGCGGTCTCCGCGTGTTACGCACAACAGAGACAAGCACGCCTAACTAACCAAAGACAGACAAACACGAAACAGAGAACGCTAGCGCTTGCTTAACAGTTGCCTCACCGAGCCTACAGCAAGCGTTTCGAATCAGACAAGACAGACAAAGGTGAAACAGGAACTAGGCAGAAAGGATCCACCGCTCTTCCGTCAGAGCAAGTGTGATCCAAGCAGAAACACAGATCAGAAAGATCCACAGCCGCTACCGCTAGCGGTTAGTGCGATTCAGGAAGACAGATCAGAAGGATCCACAGCGCTAGCGAAAAGTGGCTAGCGCGATCCCAGGAGACAGAACAGAAGGATCCACAGCGCTAGCGAAAAGTGGCTAGCGCGATCCCAGGAGACAGAACAGAAGGATCCACAGCGCTATCGAAAAGTGGCTAGCGCAATCCCAGGAGACAGAACAGAAGGATCCACAGCACTAGCGCAAAGAGACTAGTGCGATCCAGAGAAGATACTAACAGAACAGAAGGGCCTACCAGTAGCAACCGCTGCTCTGGTTAGCACCCCACAGACAGACAGAGAACAGGTAATACAAATAATACAATCCTAACTAGACTAGGGAATCTGCCTAGCGCAGTCCCACGAATAACTCTAAACTAATCTTCAACGAGAAGTAGCATGGCTGACACTCACTAGGAGTGTATACTACAAACCCTGAAGGAATGACCAGCAAAGGACTGTGGGTAATCCCAACCCTTATACTGCCAGTCATCACAGGAGGCAGGTAGGGGATTTGCATAACAAATGTATGCAAATTCCTCAGCAGCAAGCTGCAGAACTGACAAAAGGTCTCTCTTAAAGAGACCCGCAGAATGCAGACGTGAACAGTGGTCAAAACGCTGCCTGTCCGCACAGGCAGCTGAGCAGATTCTCACAAAATATATAAAAAAACAGGAAAGACAAATAAAAGGAGTGTGTAGGGTTCTAGGTACAAATAATAAAAGCTAATATGCAATACAAAGTGGTTGTTACGTTATACACACTAGAATGGGGTGTAAGTGCCACCCAGTGGACATACTAGATCACTTTTGATATCGTTATTCCTATTGTGTGTCCAATTATGAGTGGGATATTATAACATGAATATGTTAATAAGGTCAAGGGCAATTAATCTCAGTGTTTTATCATAACCAATATAAGAGAAAACAATATTCAACCATGGGACCGGACATAGTTACACAGAGTATATATAAATAAAATACAGATAAAAGAGTTGATTTCTATGTTGGTGGCACATTTTTGGCAGGTGTGGCAAGTGTTGTCAATTATGTTATTAACTGGCCACCGCTAAGACTGGTAACTTCAGAAACGGAGGATTATGAAAATAAAAACGTAACACATAAAAACATATATGCATAATACATAGAAAAACAGAAAACAAGAATGATAAGAGGCTACTGTAAAATTAATATTTGTAGATATGATTAATGGATTTTTTCAAGCTGTTCATTGAGGCCCTCTGGAACCAGGGTCCTCAACATTTGAATCCAAAACATTTCCCTCGCTTTCAATTTCTCAAAAGCGTCCTGCTGTTGTTGATTAATTGATTCTACAAATGTGATGTGAAACATAGTGGGGTCGCTGTGGTGGTGGGTGCCGAAGTGTCTAGATACACTGTGTAGGGGACATTTTTTTTGAATATTTCTTTTGTGTTGTCCCACTCTACTACGCGCCGGTTGTGTGGTGCGGCCCACGTACTGGAGATGGCATGGACAGGTAATGATGTAGATGTATCTGGAAGTGCACGTTATGTAGTTTTTAATCGGATAATTTAGTTTGGTGATATTGGGTCAAAAAGAAGTGGCAGATTGTATAAACGGACAGGCCTTACATCTGGTGTTGTTACAAGGAGAGCGTCCTGGTGTGCCTTGGATTTGTATATGACTATTGGATCTTGGTGTTTTGAATCGACTGGGTGCAAGAAGGTTTCGTAGGTTGGGTGCACGTCTGAAGGTGATGGCCGGGGTTTGGGGAATGATATGGCGAAGGTAGGGATCCTGTAATAAAATGTCTATTTTTCAAAATTGATCGAATTTGGGGGTGCTGAGCACTAAATTGCGTGATAAATCGGGGGCAGTTTGTAGTGGTCAATTCGGTGATGTTTTGTGGTTGGGCGTGTTTTTTTTTTGCTGTTCTGGCTTTAAATTTAGCATCCTTAATGAGTTTTTTAGGGTATTTTCGTGCTAGGAACTTTTTTGTGAATGTCTGACTGTATATTGTAATCTTTGGTATCTGTGCAATTTCTATGGATCCTTCTGAATTGGCTATATGGTGTATTGATGGTCCAGGGGTGGTGGTGAAAACTGTCAAAATGTACAGTGGAGGAAATAATTATTTGACCCCTCACTGATTTTGTAAGTTTGTCCAATGACAAAGAAATGAAAAGTCTCAGAACAGTATCATTTCAATGGTAGGTTTATTTTAACAGTGGCAGATAGCACATCAAAAGGAAAATCGAAAAAATAACCTTAAATAAAAGATAGCAACTGATTTGCATTTCATTGAGTGAAATACGTTTTTGAACCCTCTAACAATAAAAGACTTAATACTTAGTGGAAAAACCCTTGTTTGCAAGCACAGAGGTCAAACGTTTCTTGTAATTGATGACCAAGTTTGCACACATTTTAGGAGGAATGTTGGTCCACTCCTCTTTGCAGATCATCTCTAAATCCCTAAGGTTTCGAGGCTGTCTCTGTGCAACTCTGAGCTTGAGCTCCCTCCATAGGTTTTCTATTGGATTAAGGTCCGGAGACTGACTAGGCCACTCCATGACCTTAATGTGCTTCTTCTTGAGGCACTCCTTTGTTGCCTTTGCTGTATGTTTTGGGTCATTGTCATGCTGGAACACCCATCCACGACCCATTTTCAGTTTCCTGGCAGAGGGAAGGAGGTTGTCGTTCAGGATTTCACGATACATGGCTCCGTCCATTTTCCCGTTAAAGCGATTAAGTTGTCCTGTGCCCTTAGCAGAAAAACACCCCCAAAGCAAAATGTTTCCACCCCCATGCTTGACGGTGGGGACGGTGTTTTGGGGGTCATAGGCAGCATTTTTCTTCCTCCAAACACAGCGAGTTGAGTTAATGCCAAAGAGCTCTATTTTGGTCTCATCAGACCACAGCACCTTCTCCCAGTCACTCACAGAATCATTCAGGTGTTCATTGGCAAACTTCAGACGGGCCTGCACATGTGCCTTCTTGAGCAGGGGGACCTTGCGAGCCCTGCAGGATTTTAATCCATTGCGGTGTAATGTGTTTCCAATGGTTTTCTTGGCGACTGTGGTCCCTGCTAATTTGAGGTCATTCACTAACTCCTCCCATATAGTTCTAGGATGCTTTTTCACCTTTCTCAGAACCATTGACACCCCACGAGGTAAGATCTTGCGTGGAGCCCCAGAGCGAGGTCGATTGATGGTCATTTTGTGCTCCTTCCATTTTCGAACAATCGCACCAACAGTTGTCACCTTCTCTCCCAGCTTCTTGCTAATGGTTTTGTAGCCCATTCCAGCCTTGTGCAGGTCTACAATTTTGTCTCTGACATCCTTGGACAGCTCTTTGGTCTTTCCCATGTTGGAGAGTTTGGAGTCTGCTTGATTGATTGATTCTGTGGACAGGTGTCTTTTATACAGGTGACTAGTTAAGACAGGTGTCCTTAATGAGGGTGACTAATTGAGTAGAAGTGTCTAACCACTCTGTGGGAGCCAGAACTCTTAATGGTTGGTAGGGGTTCAAAAACTTATTTCACTCAATGAAATGCAAATCAGTTGCTATCTTTTATTTAAAGTTATTTTTTTCGATTTTCCTTTTGATGTGCTATCTGCCACTGTTAAAATAAACCTACCATTGAAATGATACTGTTCTGAGACTTTTCATTTCTTTGGCATTGGACAAACTTACAAAATCAGTGAGGGGTCAAATAATTATTTCCTCCACTGTATATAATTGTTGGCGTCTACCGGTTTAAAGTGTGTCTTTGTTTTGATCAGGGCTGTGGAGTCGGTACAAAAATCTTCCGACTCCAACTCCGACTCCTCAGTTTATGAAACCACAACTCCGACTCCAACTCCGACTCCGGGTGCCCCAAATTGCCCGACTCCTTGACTCCGACTCCAACTCCGACTCCACAGCCCTGGTTTTGATGAGGTTTGATTCAATGAAAAGTGTTAGGTCTAGGAATACAATATTGTTGGAATCGTGTTGTGATGTAAACTGTAGTCCGGCAGGATTTGAGTTTAGGTGGTTGAGAAAGAGGGGGATGAGTTCATTGCTACCTTGCCAGATAAAGATGAGGTTGTCAATATACCGTTTATAGAAAACAATGTTATCGGAAAAGGGGTTATTGTATTGTATTGTATTGTATTAGTTGACGTTCTAGGAGGCCCATAGACAGATTAGCGTAGGATGGGGCGAAGGACGACCCCATCGCTGTACCATTGGTTTGATGATAAATTTTGTCCATAAAAGAAAAGACGTTATTTTGTAAAATTAATTCTGTACAGTGGGTTAGGAAGGATTGTTGGCTAGGTGGCATTAGGGGATTAATGGAGAGAAAGTGTTTGATGGCCGATATGCCGTATGTATGAGGTATATTAGTGTATAGAGAAGTGACATCGCAAGTAAGCCATAGATAGTCGTCTTGCCAGGTGATGGATTTGAGAGGTTCAATGAGGTGAGCCGAATCTTTCAAGTAGGAGCTAAGTGACTGTACATGAGGTTGAAGGTGTTGATCGAGGAACCGTGATAGGTTGCTGGTGAGAGAGTTATTTATAAAAATGCCGGATATATTGGGGTGTCCGGGAGGTTTATAGAGGGATTTATGTATTTTTGGTAGGTAGTAGAAAAATGGGGTTTTGGGGTGTGGGTTGATAATGTAATCTCTTTCATTTTTAGGGATGTTTCTGTAAAGTGCATCATTGATGAAGGTTTTCAAAATCTTATTAAGTTCTGGAGTGGGGTCTGTGGTCTGGGGTGACTGAGCGCCGTAGTACTACTGAACGCAGCAGCACACACACTGACTGGGGGGGACCCTGGCTAGCCTGGCTGGAGAGCGAGAGAGACTCTATCTAACCTGCCTGCCTACCCAAAGCTAATCCCACAGACAAATGACGGGGAAATGACGCGGATCGGGTATTTATTTACCCGACCCACGTGACCCGTTCGGCCAATCAGAGCGCGTTCGGGCCGAACCACGTGACCCGTTCGGCCAATCACAGCGCTAGCCAAATGTTCGGGGGACCGTTCGGCCATGCGCTCGCAGTTCGGCAATATCGCCGAGCTTTTGCCCGAACACCATGAGGTGTTCGGCCGAGCCCGAACGGTGCCCGAACACCAAAATGTCCGTGCAAATCCGAACAGTGGTGAACACTGTTCGCCCAACACTAGTAGGTAGGTCTAAAAAAGAAGAACTGAGTGTAGTTTCAGCAGTGGCCGGAATAGGCTGAGGGGTTGTGGGATAATTTTTATTCGGTTGAAGGAAGGTTACGATCGAGGATTGTGTGGATGAGATCGGTTGGTTTATAGTTATGTTTGTGTTTGTGTTTACATTAGGAGGGGTTGTGTGATTAGTGGCAGAACTAGGTTGTGAATTGTTAGGGTTGGAGAGGTTGAGTGTTTGGTTAATAATGGGGCTTGGTTGTGGACTGTCATGAATGGAGGGGATAGGTGTGGTGGGTTCGGATTCACAGATGCTGATCTGTGAAGCACTTATGGGTGAATTGTGTTCGGTATTTGATTTGGGGGGGGGGGGGGGGATTGTCATTCGTATTGGATGCTTCCCCTTCAGGATGTGTGGTCGGCATTAGGGACATAGGGTTTCATCAGTGGTAATCGATTAATCGGTTTGTCAACTCCAGTACGTGGGGACGATGTAATTGACTTAGTGGGTTTGGTAATGAAAGTTTTTTTTATTTGTTGGACGTTGTGGTTTTGAAAGTGAAGTGTTCCCAGTGCTGTAATTAAAACTATTCGGGGGTGGTGTGGAGGCGGTGAATTTATGAGTGCTTCCGTTAGTTACTCTATTATCTGATTAAAAATCTGATTAAAAACGACATAACGTGCACTTCCAGATGCATCATCTACATCATTACCTGTCCATGCCATCTCCAGTACAGCACAAAAGAAATATTCAAAAAAAATGTCCCCTACACAGTGTATCTAGACACTTCGGCACCCACCACCACAGCGACCCCACTCTGTTTCACATCACATTTGTAGAATCAATTAATCAACAACAGCAGGACGCTTTTGAGAAATTGAAAGCGAGGGAAATGTTTTGGATTCAAATGTTGAGGACCCTGGTTCCAGAGGGCCATAATGAACAGCTTGAAAAAATCCATTAATCATATCTACAAATATTAATTTTACACAGTCGCCTCTTTTATCATTCTTGTTTTCTGTTTTTCTATGTATTATGCATATATGTTTTTATGTGTTACGTTTTTATTTTCATAATCCTCTGTTTCTGAAGTTACCAGTCTTAGTGGTGGCCAGTTAATAACATAATTGACAACACTTGCCACACCTGCTAAAAATGTGCCACCAACATAGAAATCAGCTCTTTTATCTGTATTTTATTTATATATACTCTGCGTAACTTCTTCAATTTTTATTGTTTAATTTTTATACAATGTCCGGTCCCATGGTTGAATATTGTTTTCTCTTATATTGGTTATGATAAAACACTGAGATTAATTTCCCTTGACCTTATTAACATATTCATGTTTAAATATCCCACTGATAATTAGCCTCACAATAGGAATAACCATACCAAAAGTGATCTAGTATTTCCACTAGGTGGCACTTACACCCCATTCTAGTGTGTATAACGTAACTACCACTTTGTATTGCCTATTAGCTTCTATTATTTGTACCTAGAACCCTACACACTCCTTTTGTCTTTCCTGTTTTTTTTATATTTTTTTATATATTTATAGTGTTTTACATGTACTGACATTTTTTAACATTAGCGCATTGCCTTCTGGCATTCAGCCGTAAAATGCCCAATTTAAAGATGGCGCACGGCGCCCCTCGCACATGCGCATAAACAGCGATGTACGCCCGCAACATCAGTTCTGCTTCTAGCCGGATATGACGTCCCGATTTTCCTTCAATGCAGACGCGACCATTATATCCACCTACCCCACGCCGCACTGCGTGCGACGTCGGGGCCGCACGCGGGCGCACCCTGATGACGCAACATGAAAGTCGCATCCTTACCCGGCGGGAATCTAACCACCCGCCCCGCATTCCAATTAGTCAGGGGGTGTGTTCCCGTACTACTTAAACGTCAGTCCAGCAACACCTTGGCACTGAGGCGCCAGGTGCAACCCGGACTGACTGCTGGTAAGTGCGGCAATGGCTGCTATTTTTATCTTTATCTTTGCTCCATACTACACCTGTCTTTAAAGTAGAACCCTAACTACACCAAAGCATAGCATAAAATAGACTGCCCACCTAAATTTCTTATTGCTTGTTTTTCGTTTTTACTCACTTCTACATCTAACCGTTCCTTACACTGGTAGTCTAAACCTTCACAATCGCAAGCATAAATAAATGTATTACCTACCACTGCACATGTAGAATTATATAATATAGGCCTAAAAGACCCCCACGTGCACCCCACTCCCTGACCCTCTACCTGATCTCAAAAATACCTCCCTCATTTCCCCCCCCTCTTGTGGCATATAAAGCCCTTCCCCCTCGCCCCCAAAATACTCCCAAAAAAACCTGTCCCCTGTCTCCCCTCCCTAAAACACACGCTCGATTCAGTGCGTATTTATACAACTTGAACATGGTTTACTTATGGTCATAAAACTCAAAATGTATTTATGTGTTTCGTCTGGTTATACACCAATATGTGCCAAAGTGGAAGAGCACAATGGTAGGTTGGCACTAGATGAGCAGACAGGCAGATCCAGGGGGTAGCAGGTGGACGCCCTGTGCCTCCGGACAAGAGGGCAACGACACAACCAATAAGGAGAAGAAATTGGTATCCGGGCACCAGCCAGCAATAATGCTCAAATCACACATTTATTACATCCACCTGGGATTCCAAACATACGCTATATACAGTCAGCCTAGCAGCCGTTTCGCAGGAGCACCTGCTTCTTCAGAGGCAACATTGACAGTAAATGGCATACAGAGAGTTTAAATACATTTACAATTCAGAAAGAATGGGCTTACCGCACTTCAGCATACGCCCCACCGCCGACCGCACGCTTCCGTATCTAGCGCCGCCCCGGGCCACTGATTCGCCTGAAGGTTCTGACGTCACCCTCTCGGGTACGTCTCTGAGGCGCTGCCTGATTGGTTAGTCGGGGATCAGGTGACTAGTATGTCACATCCCTTCTTCAGATGCGGGCAATGGTATCGGTGAAGGGGGCTGGGTCAGCGTCTAGTTACCTAGGCGACAGGCCCTGAAGTGCGGCGTACCTAAAATATAAAAACAAACAAAACAATTCATTAAAATCATTAAAGTAAATGTGTATTAAAGATGACGTTCAGATAAGTATATATGAGAGAGAATAACCTGTGTCTTGCGTGACAATACACAGTCACGTAAGATACATAAATCAAGCGATCTAAAGATCAAGGAGCTCAGCCCGGGGTGATCAATACATAATACATAATATTGGCCCTTATCTCCATCCTCACCCAGCCCCATATGTTATGTAAAGGGGAGGAAACCTATATGGCCCCAAATAGATAGGAGCAAGAATAAGTGTCTTCACCTAGTGAAGCATATGCCCAACATCGGTCATGCTTCACTATTACACAAAACTTTATAAAGTTGGGGGCTTTTTTGTGTGTGTATGTTACCCTCTCAGGAAAAATCAAAAAGAGGGGATAATTTACATACTATTATTAAAAACACTTATTTAATAAGGATGAACAAAGAAAGAGGGAAAAGAAGGGGTAGTACAGAGGGAAGAGGAGGGGGGGGGTTGTGTGTGAAAGGGGGGAAAGGAAGGGAGAGAGAGACACAGAGGGAAAGAGGGAGATTTAATGTTTATCCAAAAAACACCATAATTCATTGCGGTCATTCAATCCCAATCTCCCACACGCCTCAGTTCTTGAAATTAACTTGGCTTCCTCCCTCCGCAAACAAAGTTCACGGTTCCCCCCTCTGTGTGGTACATCAACAAGTTTTAAACCACAAAAACGCAAGCAGTCAGCATTGCCACCATGTTCTTCTCTCACATGGGAGATCAATCTCCCTGCCCCTTTCCCTGTTTCAACCGACTTGTAGTGTTCCTGAAACCTTTGTTTGATAGGTCTCGTAGTCTCACCCACATAAAATCTTCCACATGGGCAGACAACTGCATTAACTGCAAACTTAGAGCCACAGTACATAAAGTCGTTGAATACCACCTTATGACCTCCAAGGGTAATCGATTTCCCTGGCAAAATTGATGGCAGTGGGTACAGTTCAAACAGCGATAATTCCCTACAGGCCTCATTGCTGTGAGCAGTCAGATTCTTTTTTAGTCATAAACTCGCTGCTGACTTTCCAATCCCCAATCGTGCGGGCTCTACGGAATGTAACCAGAGGCCAATCACTTAGTTTTGTCCCTAAAGATGACCTACTCCTAAGATAATTCCAGTGTTTATTCACTGTCTCTTTTATCTTAGTGGCCAATGGTGAGTAGTTAAAAATAAAAGGAACCCTATTTCTTGGTCCCTGGGGGTCACCTACCGGGTTTGAAATCTTTCTGTTTTTCCTTTTCTTTAACAGATCTCCCCTCCTTTTTTCATTTGCCTTATTAAAGGCCTCCACAAGGAGGGAGAGAAGGTAACCCCGCTGTATAAATCTTTTGGTCAGCTCCTTGCTTTGTTCCAGAAAGTCCTCCTGCTTGCTATTATGTTTAAGTCTGAAGAATTGACTATAAGGTATCCCATTCAACACATGTCGTGGATGGTAACTGGAATAAGATAGCAAGGAATTAGTTGCTGTCGATTTGCGGTGACCCTTGGATAACAGCTTGCCTCCCTCCACATATATTTCCAAATCCAAAAATTCCAGATTCAAACCTTCCCATACCCCTGTGAATCTCATGTTTAGATCATTAATGTTCAGCCAATCGACAAATTCAAGAAACAATCTCTCGCCACCGGTCCGAATCATGATTACGTCGTCCATATAACGACGCCAAAGTCCAATGGCGTGGCGATAGGGATTTGCGGCAGAGTGGATACACCGAGCTTCTCAAAAAGCCAAGAACAAATTGGCAAAAGTGGGGGCTACCGATGTCCCCATCGCCACGCCAGAGGACTGCCTGTACCATTGATTATTGAACAAAAAGGCATTATGCGTGAGTATAAACTTTAAACACTCACCAATAAATTCTGCCCATCGTTCATCCTTCCCCTGTTCAATGAGGAAGGTTTCAATCACCTGAACCCCCTTTTCCTGAGGGATCCTGGTTGTTACCGTGCTCAGCGGCGAGGCCTCCGTCCTGGGCGTCCTGTGTCCACGCGCGCGCGCTTTCATTTATCTATTATGACTTCCGTCTGTACTCGTCTGATGCGCATGTGCGCACGCGTCAAGGCGCGTACGCGTCATCACACAATCTGGCGCCAGATTCAAATGCACTATTTAAGGAAGTCTGGTGGCAGCATTCAGTGCTGTTACTTCATTGCAGCTTGTTGGTGTGTCACTAGCATTACTCTGTTCCTGATCTGTGATATTGACCTCGGCTTGTTCCTGACTACGATTACGTCTGTCTGCCGCCTGCCTCGACCTGTGCCTGTTTAACCAATTACGTCTGTCTGCCGCCTGCCTCGACTTGTGCCTGTTTAACCGATTACGCCTGTCTGCCGCCTGCCTCGACCTGTGCTACGCTCCTGACTATGCTTCCAAGTCTCTCACAGCGGACTCGGTTGTTCTCTCTGCCTCCGGTGGGGCAATCCCAGGGGCCGCGACCTGGCAGCTAAAGTAGTCCGTTGCCCACTAGGGGTAGCGGCCCATCATCCCTTGCGGGGTGCTCTGGTGAAGACCCGTAGCCACTTAGACTCCGCGCCCTGGGAGAGCCCACACCTACCACTGGTGTCAGGGTCAACAGCCTGTCTGTCCTCGTAACAGCAAGTAACAGCCAGAATGGAGTCCACGAGAGCTGAAGGAGGTACACCTACTATGGAAGATCTCTGTCGACTGATCGCCGACCTATCTATCTCCCTTCAAAGTACGCGTCAAGACTTTGCCCGCCTGGAAAATAAGGTCCAGTCACTTGCTCCTGCTCCAGTCATGCCAGCTCCTGCTCCTGTTCTTGTTCCTGCACCCGAGCCTAAGGTTCCGTTACCAGATAGGTTTGCTGGTGACCGTCGCAAGTTCCGGCAATTCCGTAGTGCCTGTTCACTTTACTTCTCTCTCAAACCACGACGTTTCACTAGCGAAGAGATTAAAGTGGGCACCATCATATCCCTCCTCCAAGATGAACCACAGGCATGGGCCCTACGTCTCAGAGATCAACAAAGCCCTCATTTGGCCAGCACAGAAGCATTATTCAAGGCTCTAGCAGAGATATACGATGACCCTCGTCTGACCGCTTCTGCCGAAGCTGCTCTTCATAACCTACAACAAGGCAAGAGACCAGTAGAGGACTATGTCGCAGACTTCCGGCGACTAAATGTCGACACTGAATGGAACCAGGCAGCTCTACGTCACCAGTTCCGACTAGGTCTCTCAGACCAGCTCAAAGATGAACTTGCTCGAGTGGGGGTTCCAGATACCGTAAATGAGTTGGTTTCGCTGGTCACCCAAATTGAAAGGCGTCTGAGAGAGCGAAAGATGGAGCGGGCTGGTCGTACTCTCTGGAGTTCTCCAAGTTCTCTGCCAACAGGTTATCCGCCTCCGGTCTCTGAGCAAACAACCTCTAGTTCTGCAGATGATCCAGAACCGATGCAGCTTGGACTAGCTCGACCCACTCTGTCTTCAGAAGAACGACAACGGAGGCGCCAGGCGAACTTATGCTTATACTGTGGTGCTTCCGGTCACTTTCTCAGAACCTGTCCCGTCAGACCTGTAGGTGAGGATGAGTCTTCTCTAGATATATCTACAGTACCTTTGCCCGTCCCTGGTGCTTATGTGTCCCTTACCTTGTCGTTACAGGCCCCAAGAGGACCACACGTAATTAAGGCCATAATAGATTCCGGAGCATGTAGTTGTTTCATTGACATTAATCTGGCCTGTCAGCTACAGCTTCCACTCAAGACCAAGACAAAGACCTTAAACATCTGCCTAGCAGATGGATCCAAGATGAAAAGTGGGCCAATCACTCAAACTGTTCCCTTGCTTGTCACTGTTGCTGCTGATCATTCTGAGTACATGATTTTTGATGTTATCCATTCTCCTCTGTATCCTATAATCCTGGGTATGCCATGGTTACAAGCCCACAACCCTTTCGTCGACTGGTGTTTGCTTCTCTTCTCCGTATTGCCTGCAAGCTTGCTTTGGTCCCTCTTCTTCTGTGATGTGCATCAAATCAGAGACTCTTGACAGTATCCCTGAAGCATATAGAGAGTTTGCCGATGTGTTCGACAAAGAAGGGGCTGACCAGTTACCACCACACAGAATTTATGATTGCCCTGTTGAACCTTTGTCCGGGGCTAAAGTACCATTCGGTCGCATCTACCCTTTGTCAGAGCCTGAACAAGCCACACTCAAGGAGTACAATTGAAGACAACTTAAAAAAAGGGTTCATCAGACACTCCACTTCGCCTGCCGGTGCTGGTATCTTTTTCGTTGAGAAAAAAGACCATTCTCTACGACCATGCATTGATTACAGGGAACTGAACAAGATTACGGTTAAAAATCGATATCCTCTTCCTCTGTTTCCTGAATTATTTCAACGCCTTCGTACTGCTCGAGTCTTCACTAAACTCGATCTCCGAGGAGCTTACAATCTAATCCGCATTAGTGAAGGAGATGAATGGAAGACTGCCTTCCGTACTAGATACGGCCACTTTGAATATCTCGTAATGTCATTTGGCCTTTGCAATGCCCCTGCCACGTTTCAACATTTTATTAATGATATTTTTAGAGACATTATAGACCAATTTGTAGTTGTTTACTTGGACGACATCCTTATCTTCTCCCAGTCTCTCTCTGAACATCGGCAGCATGTTAAACGTGTTCTTTCTCGCCTCCGAACCCATGGTCTCTACGCCAAGCCTGAGAAATGTGACTTTGAAAGACTCTCAATCCACTTTCTGGGGTTCATCATCTCTGCAGGAGGTATAGCCATGGATCCCAAGAAAGTTTCTTCCATTATGGATTGGCCTGCTCCAAATGATCGTAAAGGAGTTCAACGTTTTATTGGTTTCGCCAACTTTTATCGCAGGTTTATTAAGAACTTTTCAACCATTGTTGCTCCTCTCACTCGTTTAACAAAGACTACTCCCCATTCGGTTGGAATGAAGAAGCTCAAGTAGCGTTTCAGAAACTCAAGGACAGATTTGTGTCAGCACCTATTCTATCTCACCCTGATCCTGCTTTGCCGTTTGTGCTCGAGGTAGATGCTTCTGAAAATGCTGTAGGAGCCATTTTGTCCCAAAGGAGAGACCCTGGTGCGATACTTCATCCTGTAGCCTTCTTCTCACGCAAACTCTCCTCTGCAGAAAGAAATTACGATATTGCTGATCGTGAACTGTTATCCATTAAAGCAGCATTAGAGGAGTGGAGATATCTCTTGGAAGGAGCAAGTAATCCTATTTTAGTCCTGACTGATCACAAGAATTTGGAGTATCTCCGTTCTGCAAAACGACTCAGACCACGCCAAGCAAGATGGGCTTTGTTCTTCTCCAGATTCGATCTCCATCATATAACTTATCAACCTGGATCAAAAAATATTAAAGCTGACGCCTTATCCAGAATGTTCTCTGAAGATACTGTAGTCACTTGTCCTGAAACTATTCTGCCTTCCAGTTGCTTTTTGCTTCTTCAACCTGAACTACTGGAAACTATTAAAGAAGCTACTAAAGGATTAGGTCCCAACACGGATTCCAAGTTAACGATCAAGGAAGATATTCTGCTATACAAGGATAAGATTTTCGTTCCTGATCAAGTGAGGGGATCCGTCTTGAGCCTTTGCCATGATTCTGTGTTGTCCGGGCATTTCGGAGTCACAGAAACTCTTGAACTTTTAAGGAGAAATTTCTGGTGGCCTAATATGTATCTAGACTGTAAACGTTATGTGGCTTCTTGTCCTGTATGTGCCCGCTCCAAGACATGTAGAGAGAGGCCTTGGGGACTACTGAATCCTCATCCCTTCCCGCCCTTGGAGCATGTTATCGGTGGATTTCATTGTCGAATTACCTACGTCTAAAGGCTTTAATTCCATTGTGGTGGTTGTTGATCGTTTCACCAAAATGAGCCATTTCATTCCTATGAAGGGTACCCCAACGGCGTTACAAACTGCTGAGACATTTATCAAGGAAATAATACGTCTTCATGGTCTCCCTGATGATATTGTGTCTGATAGAGGAGTGCAGTTCACTTCTAATCTCTGGAAAGAATTATGCAAGTGTCTGGGCATTCATATGTCACTCTCTTCAGGTTATCATCCGCAGTCAAATGGCCAAACAGAAAGAACGAATCAGACGCTCGAACAATATCTCCGTTGTTTCTCTTCTGCCTCTCAGGAGGACTGGGTTCCTCTCCTTGCTACAGCTGAATTTGCATACAACAATTCTATTCATTCTGCAATTGAACAGTCTCCTTTCTTTGCTAACTACGGTTATAATCCTGTTGCTATACCTAATCTTCTCCCAGAAGTTTCAGTACCATCCCTTCAAGATAGGTTGTCTTTACTGTCCAGGAATCATAAGACTATTGCCAAATTGCTGTCTCAAGCTCAGGCAAAGGCTAAGAAGAGTGCTGATAAACACAGGAGGTTGTCACCTCAATTCAATCCTGGGGATCTGGTGTGGTTATCCACAAATAATCTTAAATTACGGCTTCCTTCCAGAAAACTTGGGCCCCGGTTCATTGGCCCATATCCTGTTAAAAGAATAATTAATGATGTTGCTGTTGAACTAGATCTACCTAAAAGATTCAAGATTCACCCAGTATTTCATGTATCCTGTTTAAAGAACCATGTTCAAGATTTGTTTTCCAGCCGCCAGTCCTCTCCTCCTCCCCCTATTATTATTGAAGGTTCTGAAGAATTTGAGGTTGAATCAATTCTAGATTCTAGGGTTAGATCAGGTCAAACATTTTATTTGATTAAATGGAAAGGATACGGGGTGGAGGAGAATTCCTGGGAACCTGTGTCGGGTATCCATGCTCCCCGGTTAATTAGGGAATTCCATATGAGACATCCTGAAATAGTAGGATCCAAAGGCACCCGGAGGTTGCCCATGGGGGAGGGGCAATGTTACCGTGCTCAGCGGCGAGGCCTCCGTCCTGGGCGTCCTGTGTCCACGCGCGCGCAGGCGTGCGCTTTCATTTATCTATTATGACTTCCGGGGACGCCGCTATGGAGTACGCATGCGTGCGCGCATGCGTACGTCTGTATGCGTCTGATGCGCATGTGCGCACGCGTCAAGGCGTGTACGCGTCATCACACAATCTGGCGCCAGATTCAAATGCACTATTTAAGGAAGTCTGGTGGCAGCATTCAGTGCTGTTACTTCGTTGCAGCTTGTTGGTGTGTCACTAGCATTACTCTGTTCCTGATCTCTGATATTGACCTCGGCTTGTTCCTGACTACGATTACGTCTGTCTGCTGCCTGCCTCTACCTGTGCCTGTTTAACCGATTACGCCTGTCTGCCGCCTGCCTCGACCTGTGCTACGCTCCTGACTACGCTTCCAAGTCTCTCACAGCGGACTCGGTTGTTCTCTCTGCCTCCGGTGGGGCAATCCCAGGGGCCGCGACCTGGTGGCTACCAGGCAGCTAAAGTAGTCTGTTGCCCGCTAGGGGTAGCGGCCCATCATCCCTTGCGGGGTGCTCTGGTGAAGACCCGTAGCCACTTAGACTCCGCGCCCTGGGAGAGCCCACACCTACCACTGGTGTCAGGGTCAACAGCCTGTCTGTCCTCGTAACACTGGTGTATAGGCTTTCAACATCAATAGAGACCAGGCTACAATTGCTACTCCACTGAACTGTTGGTAACAATCTCAAGACGGCCAATGTGTCAGCCAGATATGAAGGGACCACTTCCAAGAATGGTCTTAACAACTAGTCCACATATTTGGACAATGGCTCGGTCACGGAGCCTCTAGCTGACACAATTGGCAGTCCCGGGGGATTTTCTAAACTCTTGTGGACCTTAGGGAGGAAATACCACACAGGTTTTTTAGGGAAATCAGGAAGGAGGCCCTCACCAAGTTTGCGTGTTATCCAACCAGCCTCAACTCCCCTACGTAGGAGGGTAGTCAAGAGTTTTTTATATTGCTGTGTCGGATCTCCCCGCAACTTCTCATAGAACACCTCTGATCCCTCGAGTTGCCTCAAGGCCTCTCGTAGGTATCCCTCCCTTGACAGTATCACAAGGTTACCCCCTTTGTCCGCCTTTTTCACCACAATCTGGCTATTTGAACTTAACCATTTGAGAGCTAGAACCTCTTGTTTGGAGAGGTTCTGTGTCTCATTGGGGTAGATCAAGGCTTTCAGATCATTTTGAACAAATTTATCAAACAAGTCGATTTCTGACCCAGGGGTTGGGGGAAAATCTGTAGTAGATTTGCAGGGGATAAATGGCACTCGCATTTCTTCAGCAGGGGGATTGACTACCTCATCTGCTGTACCTTTATCGGTTTCTTGTAGGAGTGCCATTAAATCATTAAAAACCTACAAATCTAAGTTTGAACCTGGTACAAAAAAGCCCAACTCATTAGGGATACTTGTAGGAGGAGAGAGGAAGGGTAACACCGTTGGGGTTTCCCTAAAGTGGAATGTAGAGATGTTCAATCTTCTAATGGCCTTATACCAATCCACCTCAAACTGAAATCTGTCAAAGTCACAAGTAATCGAAAAATTCAAACCCTTTTTGAGTAGAGTTTCACAACCCCCCGGTAAGGTAACCCCTGCGATATTAATAATTTGGAGGTCATTCTCACCCGAGGAGGAAGTTACTTCTTCCTCCATAACTTGCGACCAGAAGTCCCCTGATGCCATCTCACCCTCTTTTGCGGGTGTCCTGCAGGATTTCCTCCTTCCCCGCCTTGTCTTGCTTCTAAAGGGGCCCCAGCACATCCTTGCTAAGGGGAGTGCCTATTAGGTGTAACTGATGGTTTTTCAGGGCTCGGATTCTAGCCCTGAAAAACCAGAAAGAATTTGCATTACACAAAAAACACTTCAAAAATTGCTAGGCATACTTACAAATTTGCTAGGCAAACGTCTGAAACCGATCTGAAAAATATTTACAAAAACCGCTTAGCGTTTGTAATTGCGCTAACGCTTTTAGGTGTGCACCAGTCCTAACAGTATGTCTTCAATTTTTTTTCTTTTTTTTTCAGTGTAAGGCACTTACAGTCACAGACTTAGTTTAGGCGTGTTTCTCTTATATCTATTGACTTTTTCTTGCGAATGTCCCTTTAACAACGTATCTTCAATGTATTTTTTTTTTTGTTTAAATTCTTTTTATTGAATTTTAAAAACAGAAATAAACAGTTGTACATTTGTATTCCATGCTTGATAAGATATGGTGAGTATACAGAGTGAGGCGAATATCTAATACAGAGATCAACTCTAACACATAAACAAATACAGCATAACCTGTTTTTTCAATTGTGTGTGTTGTTCTATATGGATTAATAGTAAAAGAGCCTTAAAAAGCCTGAACCATAACATAGCCTTCTCTTCAATATGAAAATAAAGCACATATGAAGAGTGAGGCAAACTAAACACAACCTATAAATTAGTTCTATATATGGGCATATATTAAAGAATCTCAGATATGAATCTAAAATGTTGCAGTTATGTGTGGGCGTAGAAGGTACAGTCGCGTATACAATGTTTTACTTATAATGAGAATGTAAAACTGGATAATAGGTGACTATCGTCTTCTGCATTCTTTTACATGGCCACTTCTTCTGGGCAGAATGCAGTGGAGAATTGCGTAATTACAAGGAGGGCCAGGGCAGTCAATACTGGTCCCTTTTTAGCACGCCAGTGCTAATAGTATGTTAATAGAGTCTTAATCATCACATAACTGCAAGATAGTAGTACCCACTTTTCCCAAACCTTTAATTCACAGTAAATGACCCAGTGGACCGATTGGCGCCTTATAGGTGAGTATTCTACCAAGAATGCGGGACTTGGAAGCAGGATGAGTTTTTATCTAATCTTACCCTTATATGTGATTCCATTTTTAAATTACTACTCACTGTAGCCTGTAGTTGGGAAATAGGGATTTCTTCTATGGATTTCCAATGTGAGCTCACCAAAGATAGAGCACTTAATATTATATGGCAAGTCAAAGGTTGGAACTGGATTCCTAGGCTATCCATTCCTATTAGGAGTAAGGCTAGAGCAGGTGAGAGTTTAACCACTTAAGGACCAGGGGATTTTGGAATGATCGGTGCTGCGTGGGCTCTACAGCCCGCAGCACCGATCAGGTAAAAGGCAGGGCGATCAGACTTCCCCCCCCCCCCTTTTTCCCCACTAGGGGGATGTCCTGCAGGGGGGGTCTGATCGCCGCCGGCTACTATTGATTTGCGGGGGGGGGGGGCTCCTCAAAGCCCCTCTCCGCAGCGTTTTCCGGGCTCCCTCTGCTTACCTCCCTCTCCCATGTCCTCTGTGCGGCGCAGGACGGATATCCGTCCTGCGCCTGATTGAATAGGCTTCTGCCTATCAGATGCCGGCGATCCCCGGCCAATCAGAGGCCGGGGATCGCCGATCTACATCACGGCGCTGCTGCGCAGCAGCGCCGTGTGATGTAAACAGCGGGGATTCCTTCCCCGCATCTTTACATTATGCATGCGAGCCGCGATCGGCGGCTCGCACACTGTTCACAGAGGCAGTCTCCGTGAACTGGCATGGAAAGGCCGCTCGATCGAGTGGCCGTTTCCATGCTATACTACTAACGACCCGCCGACGCCTATGGGCGTTAGGCGGTCGTTAAGTGGTGAAATTGGGGGAATATTACGTTTTTTAATAATTTTTCCACTTTTTCCCATAATGATTTAATTATTTTACAATCCCATAGCATATGTTGTAAAGTGCCTAAATGTGTATTGCACCTGCAGCATAGTGGGGAAGTTGTGTGCGAGAAGGATGCCATTCTCCTTGGGGTGAGGTAGCATCTGGACAAGACTTTTTGGTGGGTTTCCCAGTGGGAGTTACATTTAGAAAGTTTTGTTATATATTTATAGGCGTTTCTGATATGCTCTGGGGAAATATACACTTGTAAGTCATTAGCCCATGCATTAGCATAACGTGCTAAGGTCTTTTCAGTTTCATGGAGCATTTCAGTGTACCAACGGGAGATGAGACCTTTCAGTAGACTTTTATTCTCTAGTATGTTGTAGAATTTGAAAGATATTTTGGGAATAGCCATATTATGAGTGTGAATTATATGATATATTATGTGATATGTGAAAAGTTGAGAGTTGGGTAGGTTATATTTAGCTTGAAGGTCTTTAAATAATCTAAACTTGCCCTCTGAGAACAAATCACTTACTTTGGTGAGCCCCAATTTGGACCATATGGATGTGTTTAGGTGAGGGGAGAATAAAGATATGCTACTAATTGTGATTTGAGGGAAATGGATGTTTGTGGCCTTGGGGGGAAATTTTGGGAAATGTTCCCATGTTTTAAGGGTGGCATTAATAGTAGGGAAGGTATAACCCAATATTACAGCTGCTAATATATCTTTGAGTGGATAATCTAACAGTGCTGCTTCCATTTTAACCCATAGTTTTGAGGAGTTCTCATCCCACCAATGTTTAATATTTTCAAGTAGTACTGCATTGTAATATTTGTATAGGCATGGAAGGCCTATGCCTCTTTCATGTTTTGGAAGAGTCATGAATTGTCGAGCGAGCCTGGGTTGTTTTCCATTCCAAATTAATTTATTTAGGATTTTATTCATATCTTTAAAGAATGATGGTTTGACCAGTACGTGAATTGTTATAAAAACGTACAATATTTTTGGATGTATGAATGTTTTAAATGCTACTATTTTCCCTGCCCATGAGAAATAGTATTTAGAGAAAGATTGGCATTCTCTTTGAAGTAGAGAAATCAAGGGCACATAATTATATTTAAAGACACACTGAAGAGTAAAAAAAATGTATGAAATTATGATTTGTATGTATAGTACAGCTAAGAAATAAAACATTAAGATCAGATACATCAGTCTAATTGTTTCCAGTACAGGAAGAGTTGAGAAACTCCAGTTGTTATCTCTATGCAAACAAGCCATTAAGCTCTCCGACTAAGTTAGTCGTGGAGAGGGCTGTTATCTGACTTTTATTATCTCAACTGTAAGTGAACTGTTTACTTTTTCTCTGCTAGAGGAGAGGTCATTCACAGACTGCTCTGAAAGACTCATTTTGAATGCTGAGTGTTGTGTAATCTGCACATATTATAGAATGATGCAATGTTAGAAAAAACACTATATACCTGAAAATAAAAGTATGAGAATATTTTCTTTGCTGCTAATCTTCTAGTAATTATTCATAGTACACAACCAATTCACTATATCATATTTTTTTTTTTCGCTTCAGTGTCTCTTTAAAGACGTCTGAGGAATTCCGAGGTATATTAATCCCCAAGAACTTTATATAATCTGTGGCCCATTGAAAGGGGAATTTACTAGATATGGATAGTTTGATACTTTCTGGAATATTTATTTCTAATAATATTGACTTAGATGAGTTGAGTTTATAATACGACACTTTTGATAAGTCTTCTATTATATCTGAAACACTCTTAAGCGAGACGAGAGGATTAGAGCAGGAAAGGATAACATCGTCC
Organism: Hyperolius riggenbachi; assembly: GCF_040937935.1. Taxonomy (NCBI): domain Eukaryota; kingdom Metazoa; phylum Chordata; class Amphibia; order Anura; family Hyperoliidae; genus Hyperolius; species Hyperolius riggenbachi. The sequence goes on along the minus strand of NC_090652.1, from coordinate 182,241,322 downwards.
GCAAATAAGCTGATTCAGTGAGTTTTGCCCTTGATTTCAATACCTTTAATTTTCTGGTCAGATCTTATTTTTTCAGCAAATGGTTCCATAAGTAAAGAGAATATAATTGGGGACAATGGACACCCTTGACGGGTGCCATTGGAAAGATAGAATTTTTGAGAAGGGTAGCCTGCTGCGTTTACTTTAGCTGAGAGAGATGTGTACAGGGCCAGTATTGCTGTTAAGATCTCGTGCTTAAATCCAAATTTTTCTAGGACCTGTTTCATGAAACCCCAATGAACTCTGTCGAAGGCCTTCTCTACATCCAAAGAAAGGAGCAGAGAAGGCCTTCCACAGAGCTCTGCCCCTCTCTGAACATTGATCATGTGGCGGGTGCCGTCCAGGGCCTGCCTCCCTGGAGTAAACCCCACTTGGTCCATACCCAGTAAATCAGGTGTAATTTTCATTAATCTAGTAGCAATTAGTTTAGCATACAGTTTTAAATCTGCGTTTAGCAGAGAAATAGGCCTGTAATTAGAGGTATGTTCAGGGTCCTTATCAGGCTTGGGTATAATGGTGATGGTGGCTTCTAGGAATTCTGGGGGAATAGTAGCGCCTTTAGTAAAGGCGTTGAATAGTTGTGCAAGATGTGGTGAGAGGGAATTTGCAAAAATTTTAAAGTATTCGTTAATGAACCCATCCGGCCCAGGAGCTTTATTTGGTTTTAAGGTTTGTATAGCTTCGATAACTTCTTGTGTAGTAATAGGTTCATTTAATACTCCTAATTGTGCTGTGGAGAGAGAAGGTAAGTTTATACCATCTAGGAATGACTGGATGCTTGATTGTGTTGGTTGGATAGTGTTGGGATCATTCTTAAGATTGTACAAGTGCTGATAGTAGTCTTTAAATGCTTCTGCAATTTGGGTAGGGTGAAATAGTTTCTGTTTTGAATAAGGGTGGAGTATTGCTGCTATTCTAGTCTTAGCTTGCTTTTGTTTTATTTGGTTCACTAGTAACTAGCTTGCTTTATTATTTTGGGAGTAGTGTAGCAAATTTAGTCTAAAAAGATTAAGAGAGTACTGTTTTTGTAACAGCTCTTTTAATTGTTGCCTTAGTTTATAAAGCTCCTGGGTCAGGTGGGTGGTTGGATTCTGTGTTTGGAGTTTTTCATTAATTTTGATGGAAGTAAGGATATAGTTATATTCAGCTTGTGAGTCTTTTTTTTTCTTGGCACCCAGCCTGATAAGGAGGCCCCTGATGTAGGCTTTGTGCGCTGCCCAAGTCGTTGCGTGGCCTACTTCTGGAGAGCAATTGAGTTTGAAGTATTCATCAATGCTGTCATTTAAGTGTTTACAATTTTCTGGATCAAACAATAATGCGGCATTTAGTCGCCATTGTTTATATGTTGGGGTCACAAGGCCCATAGATAGTGTCAGAAAAATTGGGGCGTGGTCTGACCAAGTAATTTGGCCTATACTGGCATCAATCACACTTTTAAGAAGCGTTCTATCTGTGAGGAAGAAGTCTATCCGGGAATGAGATCTATGAACCGCGGAAAAATGCATAATCTCTTGAGGAACCGTTTTGTATTCTCTATGGGTCATAGAAATCATTCCAGTTTAGCATATTTTGTAATGATAAATACGTTTTTTGGGCCTTGTTAGTATAGTCTAGGTTAGAAATAACTGAATTGTAGTCTCCTCCAATGAGAACTTCTCCTTGTTTTAGTTTAGATATTTTGTTGCAGAATGATTGGATATATCTCTTTTGTGTAAGGAACAGCGGGAACACCGCCGCAGTGGAGAGCGGCAGAGTCGCCGCTTCCGCATCCCAGCTGGCAGCGGTCCCCGCTACTCCTACTGACAGTGTGCCCCGTACAGGTCCTTCAGCCGCGCATAGAGTGCGGGCTGCGCGCGCGCCCAGCGGCAGGACCTTTATGCTTCAAGGAGGGGAGTCAGCAGATCCTTCGGTCAGCTGACTCTGGCAGCACTTCCTATTGGTTGAAGCTAATGGGCGGCTCTGCTGAGTTATCCTCAGCATATATAGAGCCCCGCTGCCAGTTGTTCCTCGTCTGTTGTCGTGAATACTTGCATGTGAGCGCGCAGACCTTAGGTAGTTCCCTGGTGTTGATGCTACGGATTTCACACCAAGCTTAGGAATTTTCAGTCTTGCTATTGTTATTTTGTTTAGACTAGTTCCGGGGTGTTGATGCCAAGGATTTCACACCCAGGCTAGGATATTATTGTATTAATCTCCTGTGTTCGACTCTGGCTAGCACTCTGACTTTGAATCTGTTTTCTGATCCTGTACTTCTGCCCATCTGTCTACCTGTTGCTGAACCTCTGCCTGATTACCGATTACTCTCTTGTCTCAAGATTCTATACCGATATGTACCTTCCTGTTGCTGAACCTCTGCCTGATTACCGATTACTCTCTTGTCTCACGATTTTGAATTAATATTTACCTCTATGTTGCCGAACCTTGCCTGCCTGACCATTCTACTCACCAGTGGGCCCTCACCACTGGTGAGGTACTAGTTAAACCAACTCCTCTGGTGGAACAGTTCTGTTAAGCTGTAGTACAGCCCTAATTGCCTGCTCTTATAGGGTATCTGTCATAGTATTATTGTATCTCTTAGGCTACTGTACAGTCTGGGTCACCCGCCCCACGGGTGTTCTCGTGTCTGCAGTACAATCTGAGTCACACGCTGCCCGGGAGATTCAGCCTCTTCGTTATTGTACTCTACAGCCTGCTGGAGCTTGTACGCTAGTGCACGCATAGTGTACTGATAGTACCTCACCAGCCCCTCTGGTGAGGTCTCGTCAAACTATTAAAAGTTACTGTTGCACCTAAACACTTACACTTTGCTAGGTGTCCAGAGGTTAGTCATACTTGTATTATTGGTGATTCTGCAGATCACTAATAATCAGATCATCAATTATCAGATACTCTCTGTGTGCTGACACCATCGTTACATTTTGCCCTTGGTTAGGGGCGTAGATTGTTGCTAGTGTTACTAAGCGGCCATTGATTTTACCTACAAATATTATAAACCTTCCCTGGGGGTCTTGAGTGACACAGAGAGCCTCAATTTTAAAGGGGAACTGAAGAGAGAGGTATATGGAGGCTATCCTGTTTATTTCCTTTTAATCAATACCAGTTGCCTGGCAGCCCTGCTGGTCTATTTCTCTGCAGTAGTATCTGATTAAAACCAGAAACAAGCATGCAGCTAGTCTTGTCAGATCAGACTTATAAGTCTGAACCACTGAAACACCTGATCTGCTGCATGCTTGTTCAGGGGCTATGGCTAATAGTATTAGAGGCAGAGGATCAGCAGGGCTGCCAGGCAACTGGTATTGTCTAAAAGGAAATAAACATGACAGCCTCCATATACCTCTCTCTTCAGTTCCCCTTTAAGTGATTTGTGAAACGCCAAACTCACTCCTCTTTTTTTTTTTTTTTTTTTTTATCATCAAGCGTGCTGTGAAATATTATGGGGTAGTCTTTGTGGTGGAAGAATCTTGTGTCTCTTGAGATTAGATGAGTTTCCTGCACCATAATGACATCACATTTATTGGATAAGGCTTCCTTCCATAGAGCATGCCCTCTGGTATTTAGGGATATGATCTTTAAGGGGGCCATTTTGGGAAATAGTGTGAGCTTGTTGTCTGCTTATACAATATAGATGTAGGTACATTCAGAATAATATAGTTGTGTGGTACAAAAGGGAGAAAGATTACAATTGAGAGGTATTCACGGAGAATCTACGCAAGAATTGACTGTATGGAATAGATCGTATTAGGGCAGGGGGGTGATGGCTGGCAGCATGGAGTACACTATTTCCCGCCGTGGGCTTATGATAGGTAGATGTGGCGTTTTACCTTCCCTCAATGTTAGTTTGAGGTAAAGGAACAACATCTCTACATCACTTACAGTGAATGTGAGACGGATATTGCGTTTATTACCGTTTAATTTTTGTATGTAATTTGTGAGTTCCCGCTCTGTGCCCTTCCACACTACCAGCACATCATCTATAAAGCGGAGCCAGAGGGCGACATGTGCCCCGAATTCTGGAAATGGGTAGACATCCTGTCTCTCCCAGAGTCCAAGATGCAAGCATGCATATGCCGGGGCACATGCCGCCCCCATCGACGTTCCCCTGACCTGTTTGTAATATCTGCCATTGAACTTAAAGCAGTTCAACTTTAGCACCAAACTGAGTGCTCGTAATAGCATGTCATTATGTTCAGCCGCGACATGGCAGCTTTCCTCAAGGAACAAATCAACTGCCCTGAGCCCCTCCTCATGTGGGACCAACGTGTACAACGACTCCACATCGATCCCAACGAGGAGGGACCCAGGGGGGACACAGAATTCATCCAGGACTTTAAGGACGTCCCTGCTATCCTTTACGTAAGATGGAAGTTGCATGACCAGTGGTTTCAATTTTTCATCAATCAGTCTTCCCAATCTTTCACAGGGTCCCCCACACCCTGATACAATAGGGCGACCCGGAGGGGTTACTGGATTTTTGTGAATTTTTGGAATAAAGTATATAGTTGGTACATTGTAATTTGTAACTAGCAGGTAATACCATTCCTTTCTGGTGATCACCTGCTTTTCATATGCCTCATCAATCCAATGATTAACCTTATCTTTTATTTCAGGAAAGGGGTTTCTTATAAGTTTTTCATATGTATTTTTATCAGACAATTGCTTCATTGCCTCTAATACATAATCATTTTCATTTAATAACACAATATTTCTGCCTTTATCACTTGGTTTTATAATTAAATTTGGAGCATTTTTTAATTCATCAATAGCTTTTCTCTGTACCACTGTTAAGTTATTTGAGTCACTTAGATTCTTGTCCCAATTTTTTGTCTTTAATACATTATTTAAGGTCTCAAGAAAGACCGAGACATATCGATTATTGGACAGGGGGGGCATGGTGGTGGCACGTTTGTGCAAGGACGTGGCGGTAGGGGCGCATATCCCCTGGTTGTCATCCTCATCAATAAGCTGACCACCCTCATCAAGGAGGACCTGGAGGTTTATAATTGCCTCCCTATCTTCTGCTCTCAGGATTTCCTGTGAATTCAGGTTTCCTGTGTCTGGTTCCTGGTCTTGCTCCCTCCCAGAGTCGCCTGATATACCCTTGTGGTATAAATTCAACATTACCTTTCTTAGGAATAAGTTGATATCGTTGTAAATTTCAAAGGTATCACCGGCAGCAGTGGGAGAGAACGACAACCCTTTCACCAGCACAACAATATGATTCTTATTTAACTGAAAAGTGGATAAGTTTATCATTACTCCTGAGGGGTCTAAATTTATAGATCCCCCCGGTAGGTTTTGTTGCTCCTCGTTACCCCCCACCATTCGTCTTCTGAGCTGTTCTCCTCTGAATCTGTCACTACCCTCCTCCCTTTGTAGGTTTTTCCTTTTCCTCTTTCAGGTTTTTCTTTACTCTATCTTTTTTTGAGAAGGTAACCGATTTTTTGCTAGTTCCCGAAGCCTCTGATGCATCCGTATCAGCTTCAGATGCACCAGATTTTGGCACTCGGTTTCGCGATCGGCTTCTTTTTCATTGCTGACGTTTAATTACTTTATTCCTTGGATCAAATGCTTTTTCTCGATCCCATTTTCTCCGGTCATGGAATTTATTTTGCTTTCTTTTCTTAGTTTCAGCCTGCACTTTTTATATGAACTCTTTCATGGATTTATTGAGAATGTTAAATTCCTTATGATGTCTGTTTATTTAGTTCAACAACATGAGTGGAGATGAGGTCAGTTGTTTCCTCTAATTGGGCTCTCTCTTCTTCAGCTATCATTTTTACCACTTCAAAGCCTCTCTCAAAGGCCTTTTTTTTCCATTTATCTACGAATCTATCTGTTAGTAAATTCTCTGCAGGGATTATTCGGTCAATCAATCCATCTGGAACAATGCCTGCTTTTTTCATAAGACTCAAGGAGAGAGGCATTCCATTTACGTTTAAGTTGTTTCAATAACAAAGTTCTATGCGTTCTAAACATGGCCTTCATCTCCACTGTGTCGTCGTCCTCACTGTCTATAGGAGCGGCAAAGCTGTCCTTAATATCATCATCAATGTCATCTGATATCATATAAGCCATTTTACAATGTCCCTTTAAAAATCACACTTAAGTTTTCTGTTATTTATAGTTTTCCAGCAGTACGGATATCCATTGCCAACAGGTCATCTGCAATTAAGTTCTTGCTGCAGCACCATGGCAAATTTTTTTCCTTGAGGAAAGCTGCCATGTCGCGGCTGAACATAATGACATGCTATTACGAGCACTCAGCTTGGTGGTAAAGTTGAACTGCTTTAAGTTCAATGGCAGATATTACAAACAGGTCAGGGGAACGTTGATGGGGGCAGCATGTGCCCCGGCATATGCATGCTTGCATCTTGGACTCTGGGAGAGGCAGGATGTCTACCCAGATCCAGAATTCGGGGCACATGTCGCCCTCTGGCTCCGCTTTATAGATAATGTGCTGGTAGTGTGGAAGGGCACAGAGCGGGAACTCACAAATTACATACAAAAATTAAACAGTAATAAATGCAATATCTGTCTCACATTCACTGTAAGTGATGTAGAGATGTTGTTCCTTGACCTCAAACTAACATTGAGGGAAGGTAAAATCTCCACATCTACCTATCATAAGCCCACGGCGGGGATACTCACATAGAATCTTAAAATCTGCAATTAAAAAAGCGTGGAACAATGCAAGAACTGACTTGTTGTCATCCAAACCAATGCATGATAGCCCCGGGGAAAGTAATCTGAGGATAATTACCCCCTATGGCTCTCATTGGGAAGAGCTGCGACAGCTCCTCGAAAAACATTGGGGTATCCTGAGAGCAAGTCCTGAAATTGATAAAATAGTGGGACCACGGCCATTGCTAACGGCAAAACGTGCACCGAATTTAAAAGATAGATTAGTGAGGAGCGAATTTAAACCCACAAGGAAAGGAAGTGAGTGGTTGAGGAGTAGATCAGGCAGAGGAATGTTTAGATGTGGCAAATGTAAAATGTGCCCATTTGTAGATAAAACTAAAGTATTCACGGATACACATGGAAAGCATGTATATAAAATCAATGAACTGTGATACAGAAAGAGTAGTCTATGTAATTGAATGCCCATGTAAGTTGATGTATGTAGGCAAAACCAAAAGAGATCCTAAATCGAGAATCCTAGAACATTTTAGAGAAATTGAAGAGGGGGCGGTAGAAATGCCATTATACAAGCACTATAGAGAACAGCATGGATCCTCTTTGATGGGTACAAAGGTGAGAGCAATATATAAGTTGAACCTCTCAGAAAGGAGGGGTGACTTTGATGACGTGTGTGACGCCAGGCGACGTCCAGTCGGCCAAAACGCCATTTGCGGTTGGTTTGCGACACAAATCGTTAAACCGAGATGTGATATGTAGGAGCAGCTGGGAGGTTTGGTCTTAGCTGAGAGAATTCCTGTAGAAGGTTGGGGGGAAGCTGTTAATTAGTTAGGACAATGCTTGTGTCCAAGGAGAAAGTTTACTTTTAATTACCTCAGGGAGATGTCCATAGTCATCCATTTGGTGAGCCAGCAAAGGACACTTCCCTCACAGCAGGAGGCCTATTTAAAACCTGCTTTCCCACAGACTCCATGGCACCGAGGGAGGGCAGATCTGAATGCATGTGTTGTATGATTTCTTGTCGGTACACGTAGACCGTATATCGCACAGCTATGAAATTCATATAGTCTTATTCGTTAAAGTCTGCCCAACGTGCGGATGTAAAATTCATGGCAATATCTCGTCCAGTTATTGCGGTATGAATCTTCTCAGGAACCTGAGAAGCTACCCTAGTCACGTCTGATATCATATTAATCTATATTTTCCGACAAGTATGAATCTGCTATCCACCTAAATATGACATGTGTCGTTTATGAGTTACGGCATTTTATAAGTTTAACCCTAAAATCTCTCAGAGGGAATGAACTGTCATTGGTGGGTAATTCAGAGGGGGCCGGCACGGCCACACCCCCGAGCCAGCTTCATCAAAAGCACCTGGCCAGCAGGCGGACCTCATTCCTCCATTTTCCACCTTCATGAGAACTGCTGCCACTTTGAGGAACAAGTGGCGGCCATCTTGTCTGAACTTTGCTCCTGGACTGAAACAAAGCACATTTTCCATGTGCTCAGATTTTTCCATGAACTTTAAGTATCCTTTTTTATCTCCATTTTTATTTTCTATACTGTGTTATCCTTTGTCTCTATAATTGTTGATTTTAATAATTTTCTGTATATAGTCATTATTCATATTGCATATTTAATAAACGACATTCAAACGTCCTTTGTTTATTCAGCTACCCTATTATTCAGCTATACACAGAAACTGAACCCAGACTTCTGGAGAGACGCTACTATTGTCGTTAGCTAGACAGAATAGAGTGTGTTTAACCGTTTTATTTGCAGGTCTAGAAATAGCTAGTCAGTGGGTGCTTCTGGTCCAGGAAAGCAGAAGTGGTGGCAGTTATACCCTGAAATAGTGTGTAATTTGTAAGTACCGTAACCCACAGGCTCCCTTCTAGTCGGGCTGCTGCCCAAATTCCGTCGGTTTCTGCCCACTGATCGCGACCACAGCTTGCATGGTCTGTGTGCTGAAACCGATTGGAAGGCAATTTGCAGTCAGGCCACTAGGGGTCCCGTGCTTTTAGGAAAAGAATCCATGTGGATCTATAGGTTGAATACTGTTGAGCCGAATGGCTTCAACTCTGACCTAAATCTAACTCCCTTCCTACGTCAGATAGCCTATAAATAATAATAAATAAATAATAGCATATAAAAAAGGAGCCATATAATTTACCCCTAATGATATCCATATATTAGAGGTCTAGTGGATGTTATACATATAGGGGGGCATCAGTATGGAGTGGTTTTGGAAGTATGAATTAAATAGGGATCAGTGATTTGAAATAAAAGTTTTTTAAAAAAATGTGGTAGCAATAAAACTACCCACCAGATGGCAGGAGAGAGGTGTTTAAAATGAACCCTGGCTTTATAAGTTAATACAATAATCATATGAATGCCGTCTATCTGGTTAAAAGTGAAAAACAACTAAAAATCAATAGTAATTATGAAGTAATTGACTAAATCAATTATGTGTGAAAAAGAGTGCTAACAACTGAAAAGAATACATGCCGTTATATGGACCTTAAGAGGGAACTGTTGGAGCAATAAAGTTTTTTATTCAAATGAATAATAAATGACATCACCAGGGAACTCGGTGAATCACATCAGGAAGGAACTTACTCCTCCTATAAAGCAGCCAATACAGTGCCCTGTAACCACGCCCTGATGAAACGTCTTATGATGTGAAACGCGTCGGTGGGAGGAGCTAGCCGCCGCACCACGTGTATCAAGCGTCCCCACTGCCCACGCCGACTGAGCCAGCTAGCCCCCGCTGGCTGCTCATCCCTGGGTATATGCTGAGTGGAACTCTGCAAGTGTGCATGCTGACATTGCTAGCCAGCGCACACCGTTCGTCTCAGGCTGAGTCCAGGGGAAGTGTGAGCCTCACAGCAATGTTGCCTCTAATGTGGATATGACATCCAGGACCCACCACCGCGAGGTGCCGCACATGGAGGGGAGTGAGGCCAGCCCAGACCCCACTGAAGGGTTATAAGAGCTGGATGCCGGTTGCCACAGTGGTATAGATTGCAGTTACTTCGAGAGGAGAAGATACATCCATCCGGACTGACATACTCCACTCTGCTGGAAGACTGCAAGTATATCTCCAACTTATGCATGCAAGTATGATGGTGCCTGAATGACATTGCCTCACTAAACAGCTTATAAGGTCCATAAAGGTGTATACCTGCATTTTTTGATCATTTAATAAAGATGCCAATTTGACTGAGATGTGACAGGTGTATATGGCCATTTTGTGCAGATTCCCTTCTAGTATCTAGTAATGCCCTTCGGTTTGTGTAACGCTCCGGCTGTCTTCCAAGATTTTGTAAATTATGTATTTCATGATTTCCTCGGGAAATTTGTCATTGTTTATTTGGATGATATTTTAATTTTCTCTCCTTCACTATCCAGTCATCGTATCCATGTAAAAAAGGTCCTGCAGAAATTGAGAGAATTGTTTATATGCCAAATTAGAGAAATGTATTTTTGAAACACAACAAGTATTCTTATTGGGTTATGTCATCTCAGTGTCAGGCCTATCCATGGATCCCAAAAAGTTGTCAGCAGTTCTTGATTGGCCTCAGCCCCATGATTTAAAGTCATTGCAGCGTTTTCTAGGATTTGCTAATTTTATAGAAAGTTTATCAAAAATTTCTCTTCCACAGTGGCCCCACTCACAGATCTTACCAAAAAGGGGGCTGATCCCTCGGATTGGGATGTTTCTGCCGTCCAGGCTTTTAATGACTTAAAAAAAGCTTTCTCTTCTGCTCCTGTCTTGATACATCCAGATGTTCAGAAAGCTTTTATCATAGAAGTTGATGCTTCAGAATCAGAGGTCGGGGCAGTGCTATTCCAATACTCTGGGAGTCCTGAGCGTCTCCATCCCTGTGCCTACTTTTCTAGGAAGTCTTCTGCAGCAGAAACTAATTATGATATTTGGAGCAGGGAACTTTTGGCAGTTAAATTAGCTTTTGAGGAGTGGAGACATTGGTTGGAAGGAGCTACTCATCCTGTTACTGTATATACTGACCACAAAAACCTGGAGTATATTGAGAATGCCAAGAGGTTAAATTCACGTCAGGCTAGGTGGCCCCTGTTCTTCTCTCGTTTTAATTTCACAATTACTTACAAGCCAGGTTCCAAGAATATCAAGCAGATGCTTTATCTCGTAGGTTTGAAAAACAAACTGTACAGTCAGACAGTCCAGACTTCATTTTACCTAAAACATGTATATCTACTGCAGTAATTAATTGTGAATTGTCTCCTGATCTTTCTGCTCAGTTATTTCAGTTTCAGGGTGAAGCTCCTCCAGCCAAACCATTTGATCGTTTATTCGTGCCTTTACATCTTCGGTTACAGGTATTGAAACAGTTGCATAATAGCAAGACTACTGGTCATCCAGGTGAAAAGAAAACACTTGAGTTGCTTAAACGGTTAGTGTGGTGGCCTTCTTTAAACAATAATACCATTGCCTTTGTCAAAGCATGTCCAGTCTGTGCTCGAAGTAAGTCCTTGCGGAGCTGGCCTCAGGGATTTCTTCAACCTCTGCCTATTCCTGAGAAACCATGGACTCATATTGCTATGGATTTTGTTTATGATTTACCTGTTTCTCAGGGATATACTACTATTCTTGTGATAGTTTATAGGTTTAGTAAAATGTGTCATTTTGTGCCTTTACCTAAACTTCCCTCTGCTCGGGAATTAGCACAAATTTTTATTGATAGCGTGTTCAGATTGCATGGAATTCCTAAAAATGTTGTATCTGTTCATGGAGTACAATTCGTTACCCGATTTTGGCGTGCTTTGTGTTCTTGCCTTGGAATACCGGTGTCCCTCTCTTCTGGGTTTCACCCACAGGCCAATGGCCAGACAGAGAGAACAAATCAATCTTTGGAGCAATATTTGAGATGTTTTGTAGCAAATTCTCAGGAAAGTTAGGCCGAGTATTTATCATTTACAGAGTTTGCTATGAATAATTAAACCAATAGTTCCAACAAGATGTCTCTATTTCAAATAGTTTTTGGTCTGAACCCAAGATTCTGCTCTCTCTCAGGTCCACCCTCTGATCTTCCCACTCTTGATGATTGGGTTAGTCATTTTTCTGTGGTTTGGAAACAAGTTCAAGAGAATCTTGAGGTCGCTGTTGGCCGACAAAATTTATTTGCTGATGTGTATCGTTCTTCTGAACCAGAATTTTCTCCAGGAGACTTAGTTTGGGTCTCCACTTGCAATATTGCTATCCGGCAGCCGTCAACTAAGTTGGGACCTAAGTTTATTGGGCCATACCCAATTTTAGAAAAAATAAACAATGTTACTTATAGAGTCAAGTTGCCTCCTGCTGTTAAAGGAGTTAATTCCTTCCATGTGTCCTTGTTAAAATCTGCAGTCAATGTAGATTATTATTATTATTTATTGTATTTTTAAAGCGCCAACATATTACGAGTTCGATGGAGAATTGGAATACGAAATAGAGTGAATTCTAGATTCTCGTATTGTCAGAAATTCTCTTCAATTTCTCATTAATTGGAAGGGGTATGGTCCTGAGGAGAGACCTTGGGTTCCAGCTGAACAGATGCATGCTACTCATTTGATAGAGGAATCTTATTCTAGGTTTCCAGAATAACCTCGTTTGGAGTGTTCGGAGACCACTCCTTGGGGGGGGGGGGGGGGGGAGTACTGTAAGGGTCCGCTCCTCTTGGCCACAGTATGGTCTGAGGCGGCGACAGAGGTAGTGTCAGCTGACAGGATAGTCAGCTGACACTTAGGCAGGGGTTTTATTTAAATAATATATGAAATAGCTGCTGACCCTGCCTGGGATTGAACCCTGGTCTCCCACGTCTGGGGTGGTGAGCTTGACCACTGTGCTAAGGCTGATACTGTCAGAAAGGTTTGCTGGTCAGTATTGGGTTGGTTAACTGACCTGTTGTGGTCATCTGTATCAGCTGATCTCACTGTCAGCTGATTAATGCCTGCGTGTGATTGGCTGTTGTGTGCATGTGGCCGGCCACTGATTGGTTGTTTGTAGTATTTAAACCTGCTGAGTGCTTTCTGTCATGCTCGTGATAGCTTTGGCTGTGTGCTTATTGCTGGGTGCGTCTCTGTTATTTTGGATTTGTGTACCGACCCTTGCCTGGAAACCGACTACTCTTTGAATGCTGCCTGTACTGACCCTTTCCTGGAGCGAGGGTTGCATTGACAATCCAACACAATGGGCAGCTCATTGAACACCTTTTATAAGTGGTCGGAAACTTGTAAATAACTCATGAAAGAATAAAGTTACGTTAAAACCAAGCACACCATCGTTTTTCTTGTGAATGGAACAAATTGCTTAGGTGTGGCAGATTTGGCATCCCATCAGACCAAAATGAGATTAGACAAAAATTGAAAATTTAAAAAAACACTTAAGAAATTCACACGCACCATGTCAACAATAGATAACGTGTAAGCACTAAGAAAAGGGTTAACTCTTGGGTGCATGTGAAATTAGAAAAAAATACTTTATTATCATAATAATACAATAAAAGTTATAAACATGCATCTGACTAACAACAATGACACTCAAATAAAAAAGGCCCATCAAGCTGTGCAAAGAGACAGAGGAGGTGATGCTGGGGCTGCAGTCCCCACATTCGCTAATGTCTAAATGACCCTAATGTAATTGGTAGAAGCATAGGATCCTACTCAGAAAAAAAGCGTTGATTAAAGGGACTCCGAGCAGTGCAAAAACTATAGAAAGATGCATATCATTTTAAAGCTCTCTTTCTCCTCTTTCCAATGATATATAAACCACCACCCTACCTCATTTAGTTTTCGCTATTTTCGCGATTGAAATTGCCGCGGCCGCGATTTCGATCGCGAAAATAGAGAAAACTAAAAGGTGTAGGGAAACGATTTAGGTGTCATCAGAAAGAGGAGAAAGAGAGCTTTAAAATGATATCCATCAAGCCATAGTTATATTGTATTACACAGGACGACACTTTCCCCAGTGTCAGCAGCTCCATTCTGCTGAATGCAGCTGCTGACTTTGACAAAAAGTCGCCCTGTGTAATACAATATAACTATGGCTTGATGGATATCATTTTAAAGCTCTCTTTCTCCTCTTTCTGACGACACCTAAATCGTTGACCTACGCCTTTTAGTTTTCTCTATTTTCGCGATCGAAATCGCGGCCGCTGCAATTTCAATCGCGAAAATAGCGAAAACTCAAAGGCGTAGGGTGGCGGTTTATATATCATTGGAAAGAGGAGAAAGAGAGCTTTAAAATGATGTGCATCTTTCCATAGTTTCTGCACTGCTCGGAGTCCCTTTAAGCTTCCCAGCTCAGAAAAAAGGTGGTGTCCGTCTCCAATCACAGGCGAACACTAAAGAAGGCACACAATGCAACTGCAGCTGATTCTAATGCTTGATCCACCAGAACAGCTCTGCTGTCAAATTGACAGACTTGATCGAAAAGTCCACTTTAGATTCCCACTCGCAGAATCTCAAGCATGGAGATCACACTGCCCAAGCAAAAAGGGTTCAAATATATTTCAGCGTATCCGTGCATAAACTTGAACATGAAGCAAGTAGCAGAGTAGATCAGCCATAGCATGTATTGTTAGTCCAAGCATGGGAAGATTAATGAGCAATCAGCATATGAAGTAGAAACAGTTCATCCATAGGAAGAAATATGCATGCATATTGCCCAGCAAAGGCAAAGTCATTAGTTACCCATCCTGGGATCTGTGGGAGCACTCAGTCATATCACATAGAAGCAACGCCTTATAGGTAGGAATAGGGTCTGGCGTCCATAACTTGCACAGCATCAGGAGCTTTGGATAAGGAGAGGCCTATAGACTCAACATGTTTCACTGATCTATGGTGTCAGCCTCATCAGGAGTAGGCCTCCCACACAGCCTCAATCAAAAGTTAAAGTAAAGAAAACTCACCATTAAGTATGAGATGCCCCGTAGAGATCCGTCCCACAGCCACGCCACCAGGCCATGCCCCCCTCAATCCGGCGCGTGTTCCACGCACAGCCATTGGGCGATGCGCGGTGATGCGTCATGCGCCTCAGCGACCAGGAAATAGCCGGAGGACGTGCACTCCACAGTGCAGGCGCACGCCGCCGGCCAGCCCACCGCTGATCCTGCGCCAATCAGAGGAGGCAGAAGTCGTCGCACAAGGCGATGGGCAGACACGCGGCATCAACTCAATGTAAATAAATATACACATTAATAGTTATCAATAACCCAGTTAAGCAAATGCTAAATACAAATCGCTGCTGAGATATCCCCCGAACCTCCACATCCAGTCCAAGCTAAGGCACAACGGGAACAAGTTCCTGAAAAACATATGCCCAATATACCTATCCGGGCATGGGGGCAGGGGGGACACAGCAGCAAAAACAAAAGAAAAAGTATAAAAAAAAGATACAAGGTAACCAAATAAGGATACAGTGGAGGGTGAAGCCCTTAGAAAAAAAGGGGCATAGGTGTAAAAACACGCCATATGCCATTAAAGGGACAAAACATGTAAATCAGCAAGAAGAGACCGCAGCCCAGCGAGCAATATAGGGGAAACGGGGCACATAGGAAGAACAGCCAAAAGATGTTAATTGGGGCACAGTAGAACGACAGTATGGCTTTTACGGCAAAAAGGCACGATAGTTCACACTATCATTTAGTCCCTTGCCTTTTGTGGCATCTAGATTGATTATACAGCGTGATTCTAACTGGAGTAATTTTTGATCTACATCACCTCCTCTCGTGTGTCTATGGATTCTATCCAGACCCACAAAACACACAAAACTGGGGTCTCCTCTATGAGTAAAATTGACATGACATGAAATAGGGGACTTGAAATTGCAACAACTAACATCACCGATATGGTCTTTTATTCTCTCTTTAAAAGCTCTATATGTCTTACCAACATAGAAACAACCACATTTGCATAAAAGTAGATAGATCACACAGATGGTATTACCGTTGACAAAATGGCGCAGAGAGCAGCGTCTCCCCCCAGGCAGGATTACCTCCGATCCAACAAGCAAAAACCGACAGTAAACGCAGTCTCCACAGCTAAAGGTCCCTCTTACATAGTTACATAACATACAGAGGGGCATAGTTACATAGTTATAAAGTACAACTCCAGCCTGCTCCCTCACATATCCCTGTTGATCCAGAGGAAGGCGAAAAAACCCTTACAAGGCATGGTCCAATTAGCCCCAAAAGGGAAAAATTCCTTCCCGACTCCAGATGGCAATCAGATAAAATCCCTGGATCAACATCTTTAGGCATTACCTAGTAATTGTAGCCATGGATGTCTTTTAATGCAAGGAAAGCATCTAAGCCCCTTTTAAATGCAGGTATAGAGTTTGCCATAACGACTTCCTGTGGCAATGCATTTCACATCATCACTCTTACTGTAAAGAACCCTTTCCTAAATAAATGGCTAAAACGTTTTTCCTCCATGCGCAGATCATGTCCTCTAGTCCTTTGAGAAGGCCTAGTGACAAAAAGCTCATCTGCCAAGCTATTATATTGCCCTCTGATGTATTTATACATGTTAATTAGATCTCCTCTAAGGCGTCTTTTCTCTAGACTAAATAAACCCAGTTTATCTAACCTTTCTTGGTAAGCGAGACCTTCCATCCCACGTATCAATTTTGTTGCTCGTCTCTGCACCTGCTCTAAAACTGCAATATCTTTTTTGTAATGTGGTGCCCAGAACTGAATTCCATATTCCAGATGTGGCCTTACTAGAGAGTTAAACAGGGGCAATATTATGCTAGCATCTAGAGTTTTTATTTCCCTTTTAATGCATCCCAAAATTTTGTTAGCTTTAGCTGCAGCGGCTTGGCATTGAGTACGATTATTTAACTTGTTGTCGATGAGTACTCCTAAGTCCTTCTCCAAGTTTGATGTCCCCAACTGTATCCCATTTAATTTGTATGGTGCTAGACCATTGGTACGACCAAAATGCATGACTTTACATTTTTCAACATTGAATTTCATCTGCCATTTATGTGCCCATATAGCCATCCTATCCAGATCCTATTGCAATATGACACTATCTTCCTGAGAGTTGGTGATTCTGCACAATTTTGTATCATCTGCAAAAATAGCAACATTGCTCACTACTGCATCTACTAGGTCATTAATAAATAAACTGAACAGTGTTGTGACGGGGATTTTCGTGTAAAGTGACTCGAAGTAACATTATCTTTAATAGTTCTATAGGTGATTTGTGGCCTAGCTGATCAGAGGAGTAGTGATGGGCCGAACCTCCGATTCTAGGTTCGCGAACTTGCGCGAACCGCAATAGACTTCAATTGGGAGGCGAACTTTGAAAAATAGAAAAAATTATGCTGGCCACAAAAGTGATGGAAAAGATGTTTCAAGGGGTCTAACACCTGGAGGGGGGTATGGCGGAGTGGGATACATGCCAAAAGTCCCGGGGAAAAATCTGGATGTGACGCAAAGCAGCGTTTTAAGGGCAGAACTGACATTGAATGCTAAATTGCAGGCCTAAAGTGCTTTCAAACATCTTGCATGTGTATACATCAATCAGGGAGTGTAATTAGAGTTCTGCTTCACACTGACACACCAAACTCAATGTGTAACGCACCGCAGACAGCTGTTTGCGTAGTGACGGCCGTGCTGGACTACTGCGCAACATGGCGAGATTGCTCTTCCTCACTCAGTGATGTCAGGTAATGTGTGACTTCCTTCTCAACTTTCCATGGCATTGTTAAAAAGCTTACGTTTTGTTTTTAAATTACATTTTCTACTTGCTGTGTACTTGTAGTACCGCTACAATGAGAATCCTATGGAGGCGGGCAAGTCTGCCATTGTGACCCCGAGTAATGGCTGGGGAATGAGGGATGGAATCCGGTGTGGAGCCTGAGCAACGGCTACCACTACACATCCAAGGAGGGCAGCAGGCAGGCATGCACGCCCGCCCCGAGGTAGTGACCAAAAATAACAGTACAGGAGGAGGACTTTCGAGGCCCTGCTGTGTATTTGAAAAGAATGTACTTTAAATCCTTTAACGATAACCAGTTATGGCGTGCAAAGATGACACCACATTCCTTTCACGAGAATCATATGGAGGCGGGCAAGTCTGCCATTTGTGACCCCGGGTAATGGCCGGGGAATGAGAGATGGAAACCGGTGTGGAGCCTGAGCAACGACTACCACTGCACATCCAAGGAGGGTAGCAGGCAGGCATGCAATACAGGACTTTGAGGCCCTAATTGTAATGAATCAACTTTAAATCCTTTAACGGGAATCCGTTATGGAGGGGAAGTCTGCCATTGTCACAGCGGGGAATGAAGGTTGTATTCCGGCCCGAAGTGGGAGCCTGCTGAGACCCATGCTGTAGCTGCCCTGACCGTGCTTTGCAGACCAGGCATCTGTGGTCAGATGGACCCTTGACCCAGCGGAAGACAAACCAAGTCGAAAGCATTTGCCAAGAATGTTTTACGGAGGGCAAGTTTTTTTGGCATTTTTTAAAATTGTTTGAAACTTTAGATGGTTGTATTTTTCAATTGTTTGAAAGTGTAGATCGTTGTATTTTTCAATTGTTTAAAACTGTATCCATTCAAGTGCAAGTTATGCACTGACTGCCAGGTATAATGTGCAGGTATGCAGTGACTGCAAACAGCCGTTTGTGTAGTGACGGCCGTGCTGGACTGGTTCGCACCATGACGAGAGTGCAGGTGATGGTGGCTTTTCAGCCCATATGCTCGCCCGGCTGATGTAGCTGAATGACAGAACAGTGACTGTCCAGCTGATAAAATTTGGTCTGATCACAATGAAACAACGGCCTTATTATCTTTGGTGTGCCACCCCCACCCGAGACACTCATATAACCGGCGGTCATTGCTTCATTGTGATACGCAAGCCCCTTTACCGCGGCAAGGTAATGATCATGAAGGGGGATGGGCACATGTACATGCCTTTTTTTTTTTGTTGCAGCTGCCTGCAGTTCAACCACAAAAATTAGGCAGGCATGTGCATGCCCAAGAAAAATTAGTATAGCGGCCGCTGCTAGCAGCGGCCTTAAAAATTCTGGAATCCGCCTAGAGTCCTGGACCCTGGTGGTGGTGGCGGAGAAGGCAGTCAAGCGGCCTGCAGGCAGAGATGCTGTGTGTGGGGACTGACTTAGTCTTCGGTCGTGCAATAGCCCTCAGGGATCCATGCCTCGTTCATTTTGATAAAGTTCAGGTACCGAACACTGTCATGACTTAGGCGACTTCTTTTCTCAGTGACAATGCCTCCAGCTGCACTGAAGGTCCTTTCTGACAGGACACTTGCGGCAGGGCAAGAGAGAAGTTGTATGGCAAATTGGGACAGCTCTGGCCACAGGTCAAGCATGCGTAACCAGTAGAGCAAGGGTTCATCCTCGCTGCTCGCAGTCGCAGTGTGTACATCCACACTTAAGGCCAGGTAGTCGGCTACCTGCCGGTCCAGGCGTTGGTGGAGGGTGGATCCCGAAGGGCTACTGCGAGGCGTTGGACTAAAGAATGTCCGCATGTCCGACATCACCCCGAGATCGCTGGAGCGTCCTGTCCTTGCCTGCGTGGACTGGTGAGGAGGAGGAATACTGCCAGTGGTACCTTTATTGCGTTGTACTGTCACATCACCCTTAAATGCATTGTAAAGCATCATTGACAGCTTGCTCTGCAAGTGCTGCATCCTTTCCGCCTTGTGTTGAGTTGGTAACAGGTCTGCCACTTTGTGCCTGTACTGAGGGTCTAGTAGCGTGGCCACCAAGTACAGGTCATTCCCCTTGAGTTTTTTGATACGGGGTTCCTCAACAGGCTGGACAACATGAAAGAGGCCATCTGCACAAAGTCGGATCCAGACGTACTCTCCATCTCCTCTTGCTCTTCCACAGTGACGTCACGCAACTCCTCTTCCTCCCCCCAGCCACGGATAATACCACGGGAACGTGGAGCAGCAGAAGCCCCCTGTGACGGCTGCTGCGGTTGTTCTTCTGCCGCTGCCGCCTCTTCCTCCTCCACAGAAACACCGTCCTCATAATCATCCGAGTCTGAATCCTCTCCTTCCCCACACGACTCCTCTTCTTCCTCCTCCTTCCCCCTCTGTGGTGCCGCAGGTGTTGAGGAAACCTGTGGTTCGGCTGAAAATTGGTCCCACGCCTGCTCCTGCCGTAGCTGTTCCTGTTCCCGCTCCTCCACAGCTTCATCCACCACTCTACGCACGGCACGCTCCAGGAAGTAAGCGTAGGGGATCAAGTCGCTGATGGTGCCTTCAGCGCGACTCACCAGGTTGGTCACCTCCTCAAACGGCCGCATGGTCCTGCATGCATTTCGCATCAGTGTCCAGCTGTTGGGCCACAACATCCCCATCTTCCCAGATTGTGTCCTTCTACTGTAGTTGTACAGGTACTGGGTGACGGCTTTCTCCTGGTCTAGCAGACGAGAGAACATGAGCAGGGTGGAATTCCAGCGAGTCAGGCTATCGCATATCAAGCGTCTTACTGGCAAGTTGTTTTTCCGCTGAATGTCCGCAAAGCGTGCCATGGCCATATAAGACCGCCTGAAATGCCCACACAACTTCCTGGTCTGCTTCAGGACGTCCTCTAAGCCTGGGTACTTTGAGACAAATCTTTGCATCACCAGATTCAGCACATGTGCCATGCAGGGTACATGTGTCAGCTTTCCCAAATTCAAAGCGGAAAGGAGATTGCTGCCGTTGTCACACACCACGTTGCCGATCTCCAGCTGGTGCGGGGTCAGCCATTGCTCCACCTGTTTGTTAAGAGCAGCCAGGAGAGCTGCTCCAGTGTGACTCTCCGCTTTGAGGCAAGACATGTCTAAAATTGCGTGACACCGTCGTACCTGGCATGCAGCGTAGGCTCTGGGGAGATGGGGCTGTGTAGCTGGAGAGGAAGAGGAGATGGCAGCACCGCTAGAGTTCAACTGACACTCAGCTGAGGAGGAGGAGGTTGACAGCGAAGAGGATGTAGCTGGAGGAGAAGGAGAGGAGGTGGCAGGAGGCCTGCCTGCAAGCCGTGGAGGTGTGACAAGTCGGTCCGCTGCACAGTCATGTACTCCCTGCTTGCTGCCATCGGTCACCAGGTTGACCCAATGGGCTGTGTACGTAATGTAGTGGCCCTGCCCGTGCTTGGCAGACCAGGAATCCGTGGTCAGGTGGACCCTTGACCCAACGCTCTTCGCAATAGATGACACCACTTGCCTGTGAACTGCACGGTACAGTTTGGGTATGGCCTTTCTGTTATAAACTGTTATAATCACCTTGCTTCGACACCATCGTCTCACAGACTGTGAGATCACTTGACTCTCCACACCGCAAACAGGATATAGACTTTCTCAGGCTTCTTCAATGTTTACGGTATTTATTCAGGAAACAGGAATACAGATAGATACATACATCATATCCTAGCCATGCCAATCTTCATGTTGCATTACAAGCTCGTGATTAGACTCCCTGCTGGAGTCTATCAGGTACCTTCTTCCTAACTACGTTACACTAAACTACCTATGTACAGCATACATTATATCAGATTACAGAAAGGAAGAACATGCTTAGAAGTCGTCCCAGTCAGCCTTGCTAGCTAGTGCAGAAGGAAGAAGCAGAAGCAGAAGTGACCTCTCGTAGCTCCCTCAGCCTCTAATACTGACTAGGAAAGAGTTAAATATGACATCATCTTCGCCACCCCCTAGACCAGATTATTGGTGGACTCACTCGTGGTGTCATCATACACCCCTACTTGATTAATAATCAATGAGGCCTTTGACCCATATACAGGAACGTGGATGTTTAGTAAATATGGCCAATGTTTTCTGTTCCTGTGGTGTAGTGTTGAGGTCAGAGTAGTCCGATGGCCTTCTTTTAGGAACATGTTCTCAGTATCTGCGTGTATCCTCTGCTACACGCAGACCCTGAGATGCCTCTGCCTGCATCACAAAACCTCTATTTATTTTAAAGGCATACACTGCGGACAAGCCTTTTACATAAAACTCAGGCCAAGTAACTGAGGCCTACTTAAATTATAACAATCCCCCCTAAAACGGCTTGACCCGCAGATCCCAGCGTCTGAACCTTCCAGTACCTGGTTTCTTTTATTTTATGTTTCACTTTTCGATGTTCGTGCTCACACAACTTCTCTGCTCTAGGCGATTACCCCTGGAAGAGAGAGAGCAAGACCTCTTGGTCTTCCTGTAACCAGGCTCTCTGGGGAGGCCCTACTTCTAAGTCCCTCTATACCACATGATCAGCATTTGCGTCACTCACGTATCACTCACAAACTTGCATGACCACAGAAAAGTGAAACTCGTTTGGTTGTTACAAAACGGAGCAGTGCCAGGTGCCTTCTAAAAGAACGCCTTTATACAATCAGCTCCATCACAGGTACTACTAAACCTATACCCATAACCCTGTATATCCCTTAATTTGAAAATATCGGTTCAGGAGATTGTTTATGAGGCACCAATCTCTGGACCAGGTTAATTTGTTTTACGTAATTTTAACACGCAACCTCACCTGGATAATGATGCCTAAAGTTGTCGTCCCCATCCAGACGACCAGTGGGTGTAGCAAGAACTTTGGAACTGCAGAGGCCCAGTCCGAGTGTCCCTGGAACATCACCGGAACCTTTGTCCACCAGGTCAGACTGGAACTCACCTGCTCATTTTTGTGTTCTACCTCGTGAAGATCACCTGTATCATGGTGAAATCTTACCTCTAACTTAGTGTACTGTTTGTTTAACCTTTGTAACAAAATGTGGTCGTCTTGGATCAAAACCTGTTCCCCTTTTTCCCATGTATATTAATTTTTCTGGAGAAGGATCTTTTGCATGGCAGCTTCGAGATGTTTGGGTGAACAAATGGAAACGGTGCCACATTCCTTTAGGCACAGCCACTTCCTTAGTTCCCACCTCAACCCGGGTCTTACACCAGGACCTGAGAGGTCAACCTTTTTTGGTGCTAGACGGGGAGGTGAAGCAAGTAGAGTTGTCCTCATGCAGGCAATTCTTGCAGAAGTACCTGCGTTGGCCGGGGCAAGTCAAATTTAGTGAAGAAGCCTGCAGGCTCAATAACGCAGAGAACACCTCTTTCAGGACGGAAACTACCCGTGATACTTTGCACTTTAGAGTTCTCTTAACAATTTGAGAAACAACGTCATCCAACCTGGATGAATCAATCCATATGGGATCTCCGCTCCCACAATATGTTCCCCTTGGAAACTCCCCCTTATCGGAACAATTATGAGAATATACCTTGAATGTATCATTAGAACTTATGTTAAAAAACCAAACCTTTCCTTCCGCCACCGGAACTATCGGTTGGGCTTCAGGGTGGATCTTTTAAATGGTAGCCTCGCATTCTGCGTTATTGAGCCTGCAGGCTTCTTCACTAAATTTGACTTGCCCCGGCCAACGCAGGTACTTCTGCAAGAATTGCCTGCATGAGGACAACTCTACTTGCTTCACCTCCCCGTCTAGCACCAAAAAAGGTTGACCTCTCAGGTCCTGGTGTAAGACCCGGGTTGAGGTGGGAACTAAGGAAGTGGCTGTGCCTAAAGGAATGTGGCACCGTTTCCATTTGTTCACCCAAACATCTCGAAGCTGCCATGCAAAAGATCCTTCTCCAGAAAAATTAATATACCTCCCCTTGTCCAATCTCTCGCTGACAAAATATGTCCCCAGCTGTCCTGATTGGACCTCTTCCCCCCCTTATGTCCTGAGGCACACTATGTACCTGAGGTCGGGAAGACTGTACTCTCTGCAATCGTTCGATTAAGAGTACCTCTTCACTTACCCAACTATCATGAGGATAAGCTGCTGCATATGGACTGTGTAATATCGTCCCCTGTTGTGACCCGTGTGGTGTGAATGGGGTTCCCTGTGTGGGCTTTCCCTCCCCCGGGACCGCTCTCCCCACCCTCTTTGTCACCTGGAAATGTGGCTTGATCTCGATTTTTACTTCTTGTTTCGAGAACCACCCACCCTCGGCTTTCCAGCCTTTACGTGTGTATAGTTGTTTCAGAGGCACTCTCTGTTGGTAGCTCCAGAGTGTGATGTTGTCCCCCGCGTCTCTCCGGCAGGAGAATTGATGCCTCCTACTCGTTCCTCTCCAATCTGGAACCATCTCACTCTGCATAACCAAGACAAGGTACCCCTGAATCACACACTCCACCTTTTGCACGTACCCATTGTACTGCAATGTACCTTTTAACAAACCTTTGGATCGGTGCATCGATTCTGGGAGTGTGGTATTAAATAGCAGATTTACACTGCCATTCAATCCCCACTGCCCGCACACCTGACCCTTCAGACCTTTCACCCACATTGTGCCATGAAATTTGTTTTCTCCTGGCACAAGTGCTCTTTCCCTCCATCCCTGCTTGGTCCATCTGTGCCAATCAGAGGGAGGTGTGAAAGGATCAGTACCTTTGTCACCCAACATCAACATGTTTGGGCCTTGCATTCTCATTAACCCCTTATTATACATGAGAATGTCCTCTCTTCGTTCTCCTAGGACGGAATGGCAACCTAGAATTACCATCAGCACGGTACTCTTCATTATCAAAGCACCACCTTGGGAAAGAAAAACATTAGCACTTTGCATTATGCTTTGCTCAGACAGTTTTGTTAGTCTCTTTCCGATCTCCGAAATCTCGTGTTTATGTCTCTTTCCAATTTCAGGAATCTCGTGTTTTAGTCTCTTTCCGATTTCAGGAATCTCGTGTTTTAGTCTCTTTCCGATTTCAGGAATCTCGTGTTCCTCCAAGCTTAGATTGGCATCTGGAACCTTTCGCTTATCCGACTGATATCTCCATCCTTGCTGCCAGCACTGCAGCTGTCTCCATTCCATATTGCCAAACACCTGAAATCGAAATACAAACAAATCAATTCTTATTAATGATTTGGGATTCGCCCTGCGGCTTGTACTCTTTACCCTTTAAAATGATCAATATATACCGTAATTGATCTCGTTGTTTTATGGTTCTCATGAACTCTGTTTACTCTTATTGGTAGATTGGAGTTAAACTTCACCCCCCTACCTCAGTACTATCCTCAGTACTTACCTGTTTAAAATATGCTCCCGCGGACTTCACCTTTGGAAGCTCGCTTCACCTTTGGAAGCTCTCACCCCATTGCAGCTCACTCCACATCCCCCCTCATCTGTCCATGCGCGGCCGTCGCATGCACAGATTACGGATGCCACACCTGATGCTGCTTTGCAGGTGAGCCTGCAATGCTCTTACTCATTATTGCATTTACTTATCTAGAACTTCCTCGCGATACCAGCTCTGCTAGAAGTTCTGTGTGTTGTACCCTCTGATCAATGTTTGCCGTGCCACTACCTAGACTACCAAAAAAAACGGCTGCCTCCCTGTAGGAAGGAGCACTTTGCACTTAAACTACACAGGGTGCAGGGCTAAGCATACCAGCGTCGCATGCCTGTATGCAGATCCCTGAATACCCACATGGTAGGTAGTCACATGGCAAACAGCGTACTGATACACTGTCACTCTGTACATGGCAATTCTATCATCTGTATAATTGCCCCAAGAACTGCGGTCAGTTTTTGTTCTTTGTGTTACAATTGATAGGAACTGGAAAAAACATATTTGACCAATCAGTGGACGAAAAAAACCGCACAAAAAAACAGCCCCAGCCCAGCATAGACCACTCAGTCAAGCTCTGGCCCTGTCCACGACAAAAACCGGAAAAAAAACGTTACCGCTCTGCAGAAGCGGCGACGGAAACCCGAAATGGTCAACTCCCTTTTTTCCAACTCCGGCACCCCCCTGATGCACTGTCCCCCTCTATACTCTATTGGGAACTCATGCTGCACCACCCATTAAGGTGCCCCACTTACAGGAATAATCCCGTAAGCAACTCAGTACAGACACTTCCCTGACCTGCACTGCTACGTGTGTCCCTGCACCTAGCTGGGACACTTTTCCTATCTGTGCTCCTGCTAATCATACAGTAATAGCTTGTTGCACGTATCCTGGCATTCCTTTCCACGGACTCAGGGAAAACCTCTGGGGAAATACTTTGAGACCCGAGACACACAGTAGCATGTCTCTGTATTTCTACCCCCCTCCCTTTCAGCTACTCTGCCCGGAGCCGCGAGCACAGCCTGACGTGACGTGGATCCCCCAGCCCCTCCTCCCCCCCTGCCATGACGTGTGGGGGCCATGACTCTCGGGGGCGGGCTCTCTCCACTGCCGCCATTTTGAGTCCTGGACTGCCAGCTAAGATGGCTGCTCCCATAGCAGCCTCTCGTTCCTATATCTTAGGAGAGAAAACAAAATACAAACAGAACAAACATTTTATGCATAATTACAAAGCATCTATCCACAATGCAGAGTAAAAAAAAAAATCATACATTCCTGGATGTCCGTAAAAACCTAAGGAGAAATCCTTGGGACGTGGAAAACTCCCTCTCTCCACAAATCACCTGCAGCTTATCTCAGCCATAACTCAGAACTACTACAGCACGCCGCATAACTCTAAACCACATTAACGGCTAGTACTGCTGAGACAAACAACAGACGAGCTGGCTGAACAACATAACAGATGCGGATATGTACAAGCATGTTAGCAACTCTGACTGGAAACGCACGGAGGAAAGACAAACAAAAACCTCACCCATTATCTCAGCTGTCACTATGCAAACTTACACAGCTACCCAGAGACAAGGGCTGTCCACCCAGCTCCCCGAAAAAAAACAAAAAAAAACAGCTCACCGAGAAAAAACTTACTTCTAAGTTTTACAACTGTTCTCTCCTTCCCTCTCCTGTCTACTCGGCTACCTCTCTCCCCTGTCCACCACTAACACTGTTGGTTTCCCTCTGCCGTGGGGGACCCCCCCCCCCCTTTATCTATCATCCTACCCAGTCTCTGGACAGGGAGAGAAAAACAAAACAAAACCCAGAGAGAGAGAAAACAAAACATCTGCCACACAGGAACATCGAATCCTAAGAAACAATCAAAGCGCATAAACTCTGAAAACACATTCTGTATTTACATCGGAGCTGCACCTCTCCTCACCCCTCCCACCACGCACAGGAGAGATGAGAAGCCCGCAGCCTCCACGCTGCAATTAACACAGAATGTACACATTAACACATTATCCTCCTCTCATACAATAAAGATAATGCAACATAACAACGTAAAACATACTTGCCTGAGCAGAGGACTTTGTAAGCCTGCGAATTCGACCAGCTTATGGCAACTTTTTCACGACACTGAGTGGATCTCTGGAACTCCTGAGCGTCATCTCTGTGTACCCACACTGGCTCAGCGGATCGATATCCAGCGACAGCTGCCAGCCGGCCTCGGAGCGTTCCAGTCACCTGCGATCCGGTTTAGGCTATGACTGATGTGCACTTACAGTCAAAGTTTAACATCCACGAGTGTCGCCGCTGGTTCCCTCGAATTGCAGCCCGTGTGTGCTCGGCTCCCACACACTCACCCCAGCTTATCAGTAACAGCTTGATAAGCTTTACAGTCCGTGTCCGTCTATTCCGCTTGTTTTGCTGTGGAATATCTTGAAACCACTTTCTTCGGCCCCGGCCCCGTCTGCCTGTATTGCTAGGCAGGGAAGGATTTCAGCACCACTGTTATAAACTGTTCTAATCACCTTGCTTCGACACCATCGTCTCACAGACTGTGAGATCACTTGACTCTCTACACCGCAAACAGGATATAGACTTTCTCAGGCTTCTTCAATGTTTACGTTATTTATTCAGGAAACAGGAATACAGATAGATACATACATCATATCCTAGCCATGCCAATCTTCATGTTGCATTACAAGCTCGTGATTAGACTCCCTGCTGGAGTCTATCAGGTACCTTCTTCCTAACTACGTTACACTAAACTACCTATGTACAGCATACATTATATCAGATTACAGAAAGGAAGAACATGCTTAGAAGTCGTCCCAGTCAGCCTTGCTAGCTAGTGCAGAAGGAAGAAGCAGAAGTGACCTCTCGTAGCTCCCTCAGCCTTTAATACTGACTAGGAAAGAGTTAAATATGACATCATCTTCGCCACCCCCTAGACCAGATTATTGGTGGACTCACTCGTGGTGTCATCATACACCCCTACTTCATTAATAATCAATGAGGCCTTTGACCCATATACAGGAACGTGGATGTTTAGTAAATATGGCCAATGTTTTCTGTTCCTGTGGTGTAGTGTTGAGGTCCGAGTAGTCCGATGGCCTTCTTTTAGGAACATGTTCTCAGTATCTGCGTGTATCCTCTGCTACACGCAGACCCTGAGATGCCTCTGCCTGCATCACAAAACTTCTATTTATTTTAAAGGCATACACTGCGGAAAAGCCTTTTACATAAAACTCAGGCCAAGTAACTGAGGCCTACTTAAATTATAACAGCGGCCTGGTATCTTCCACTGCAGTGTCCCAATGGCCACAAATTTACGGAAAGCCTCTGACTCCACCAGCTTGTATGGTAATAGCTGGCGAGCTAATAGTTCCGCCACACCAGCTGTCAGACGCCGGGCAAGAGGGTGACTGGCCGAAATTGGCTTCTTCCGCTCAAAGACTTCCTTCACAGACACCTGGCTTCTGCAGTGGGCAGAGGAGCAGGAACCGCTCAAGGGCAGAGGCGGTGTGAAGGAGGGTGGCTGCGAAGGTTCAAGGGAGAAAGCGGATGAAGACGATGCACCTGAAGGAGGAAGAGGAGAAGGAGGGTGGCTTGTCTTTTGAGGGGTGCTGCTTTTCCTCAGGTGTTCTTCCCATAGCTGTTTGTGCCTTTTCTCCACGTGCCTTCGTAAGGCACTTGTCCCTACGTGAGTGTTGGCCTTTCCACGGCTCAATTTTTGGAGGCAGAGAGAACAGATGGCTTTGCTCCTATCTGAGGCACACACCGTAAAATATTTCCAAACCGCAGATCCCCCCTGGGGTGATGGCACTACGGTGGCATCAACAGCTGAACTTGAAGGGCATGTTGGCTGGCTGGCCATAGCTGGCGATACATGGCGCCGGACACTGCCCCCAGTTGTTTCTGAGGACGAGCTCCCTCTGCTTCTATCATGGAGTCGTCTCCTCCTACTCCTCTCTGGCTCCCCCTCTGAACTGTCCCCCTGGTCATCTCCTCTATTGGGAACATACGTGACATCCGTATAATCGTCATCATAATCCTCCTGCCCCGCTTCGCTTTCCTCAGACACCTCCTCAACTGCACCAACTTCAGGTGGTTCATCATGCCCATCCTCACACATTACGTCTATACTATCGCCACCTAACTCAGACTTATGAGGTGGTGTACCTGCGCCTTCTTCTTGTTGTTGCAGTAGTGGCTGTGAATCAGTGATTTCACCACCACCACCAAATAACTCCTGCGATGTGTCAAATGCAGCGGATGTGGCGCTTGTTGTAGCGCTGGTGGCTGCGGGAGATGAGGTGTTCTGTGTTAAATACTCAAGCACGTCCTCACAATCTTGGGAAGTGATGGCACGTGCCTTCTTCTGAGCACTGTACTTTGGGCCAGGTCTGCACGAAATCACAGTAACACCACCTCGCACAGACCTGCCAGTGCCAGGTGGCCTTCCTCTGGGTCTGCCTCTACCTCTTCCTCTACCTGGTTTGTCCATTTTGTCCATCTCGGGGGTAAGCTAGGTATATGCAGTGAAGTGAGTTCACTCAACCCAAAAGGTAGTTATATATGCAGTGAGGTGAGTTCACTGAACCCAAAGGTAGTTATATATGCAGTGAGGTGAGTTCACTGAACCCAAAGGTAGTTATATATGCAGTGAGGTGAGTTCACGGAACACAAAGGTAGTTATATATGCAGTGAGGTGAGTTCACTCAACCCAAAGGTGGTTATATATGTAGTGAGGTGAGTTCACTGAACACAAAAGGTAGCTATGTGCAGTGAGGTGAGTTCACTGAACTCAAAGGTAGTTATATATGCAGTGAGGTGAGTTCACTGAACACAAAAGGTAGCTATGTGCAGTGAGGTGAATTCACTCAACCCAAAGGTAGTTATATATGCAGTCAGCTGAGTTCACTCAACCCAAAGGTAGTTATATATGCAGTGAGGTGAGTTCACTGAACACAACAGGTAGTTAGTTAGATGCAGTCAACTGAGTTCACTCAATACAAAGGTAGTTATATATGCAGTGAGGTGAATTCACTCAACCCAAAGGTAGTTATATATGCAGTGAGGTGAGATTACTGAACACAAAAGGTAGTTATATATGCAGTGAGGTGAGTTCTCTGAACCCAAAGGTAGTTATATATGCAGTGAGGTGAGTTCACTGAACACAACAGGTAGTTAGTTAGATGCAGTCAGCTGAGTTCACTCAACACAAAGGTAGTTATATGCAGTGAGGTGAGTTCACTCTACAGAAAAGGTAGATATGCAGTGAGGTGAGTTCACTCAACTTAAAAGGTAGTTATATGCAGTGAGGCAAGTTCACTCAACACAAAAGGTAGTTTATGTGCAGGGAGGTGGGTTCACTCAACACAAACGTAGGTGTATGCAGTGATGAGGTGGGTTAACTAAACACAACAGGTAGTAGTAGTAGGTAAATGCAGTACTGGGTAGGTAGTACAATGTGCAGCTCCCTGTCACACACATAGGTGTCACTGAATGTGCTGCTGAATGCTGGTGGGCTGCTGGCAGTGGGACACACACATTATGAGTTAGCAATGCTGTCTAAGCAACACAAGTGTCTCACACACACAGGTAGTCACTGAATGTGCTGCTGCTGCTGGCAGTGGGACACTCAGTATGAATTAGCAATGCTGTCTAAACAACACAAGTGTCAGTTTCAAACACAGAAAAAAAAAATTTCACACGAGCAGGATGAGCTCTAAAAAGAGCTTTTCTGGGGCGCTATTATAGCAATAAGATTCAGCTAAGAAGGCAAGAGCCTGACTAATCTGTCCCTAGCAGAACAAGTCTGCAGCAGCTGTCCCTATTCTGTCTCTAGCAGGCACACGAGTAAATGTAATGGCCGCCGGACCCTGCCTTATATAAGGGGGGGTGGGGCTCCTGGGCTTAGTATAGCCGGATTGGCTACAATGCGCCTGCTGACTGTGATGCAGAGGGTCAAAGTTGACCCTCATAGAGCATTATGGGGCGAATCGAACTTCCGGGAAAGTTCGCCTTCGCCGGCGAAGGCGAACCACCTGAAGTTCGCCTGGAACCGTTCGCCCATCTCTACAGAGGAGGCAGAAGTCGGCGCACAAGACGATTGGTGGACATGCGGCATCAACTCAATGTAAATAAATATACACATTAATAGTTATCAATAACCCAGTTAAGCAAATGCTAAATACAAATCCCAATAAGTTTGATGTGTCACATGACCCTCTTCCTATTGAAAAAACAAAAGTTGGATTCAAAATGGCCAACTTCAAAATGGCCGCCATGGTCACCACCCATCTTGAAAAGTTTCCCCCACTCACATACACTAATGTGCCACAAGTAATATCACCAACCATTCCCATTTTATTAAGGTGTAGCTATATAAATTGCCCACCCTGTACATTGACTTTTGTTTGCGAAAGTCCATTTAACGCGCAGAGACCCATTGTTGTAATATTACAACATCACATTTAAGGCTACAAAAATAAACCCTCCCCCATTCTCTTCTTTTTAAAACCTCGTACATTACTAATAGGACCTATTGTTCAGTTCTGCAACACTATTGGATGGTTGAATGTATAAATAGGTCTGTTTATCTGGCCATGAAGTCATACAACCCTGTTGCCTGCTTTGGAGTACATCATCTTGTTGTTTTGGACGGGATACATCAAGACTCAAGTAAATACAAAGTTTGAAATATTTTTTTTCTGTGATAATTAATATGTGTAGATCATGCAGATTTTGTGACATTATCAAATATACTGATATTGAGAGATTTAGAGCTGGTTATTTCTATGTTGTAATTTTACAACAGTGGGTCATAGTGGTAGCAAGATTTTGTCTGCACAGTAAACTTGAGAAGGTGATAGTTTTCTTTGAGGCGAGGATGAAAGTGTTTGCATGACTAATTGAATAATATATCTACCTGATAAGAGTTGTGGAATGGAAAGTGTGAAGTTGAAACATGAAACATGGACTTAATATCAAACCTGGCTGTTCCTGCCTGACAGGAAAGTCATTGGAACTTTCACAAATGCCTATCTCCTGCAGCCCTTAGACCTGCCAATACATATGGTAATTGATGACATTTTTCATTGTTTGATGTGTCCACTGGAAACAGGCACCCAATTTGTACATCACGGGGTCCTGCTGGCAGACTTCCTAACCTTTTATGCCCTGTTGTATCAACTGTTATCACCTGTTACCACCTGTTGTTCTTTAACAGCTAATTTAATTAGAGTTTTTGTATACCTGTGGTTAGGTGCTGGCAATTAGCTAATTTGTTTAACTTGGGTATGTTTCTACCTACTGTATAGAGCCTTTAGAGTAAATTCATAGACGGAGTGGATTTGTTAGACTCATTTGCAGCAAAATACAAGTTTCCACTGAAGTCCTGCAGCTGGTACCTTTACATCTTCTGGCACACCATTATCCTAGCTGTGATCAATGCTTGGCTCCTGTACAAAAGGGACTGCAAAGCTTTGGATATCCCAAAGAAAGTGATGCTAAACAGGAGAATGTTTCAGGCCCAGTTAGCATCTTCTCTTATCCTGATCAGAAAGGCTGGGTCAGTGTCAAAGCGAGGTCGACTATCTAAAAGCCCAGTTTCATCCAGGGGGGCACCTTGACTTCACAAAAGAGGCAGTATACAGATGATGGAGGTTCTTCAGCTGCCAAGAAAGCAAAAAGTCAAATGCACACCCTCCAAAGGAAGTTTGCAAGGACATGATTGGACGTTTTCCCATTAAAGACGATAGAGGACGGTGCCGACACTGTGCTAAAGGCTACACCAACACACTTTGTAGGAAGTGCAATGCTCGCCTCTGCTTTTCAGAGCAAAATAACTGCTTTTGGAACTACCATAATTGAATAAATCAACAAATACAACAAGCATGATTAGCACATATAGGCCTCGATTCATCAAACAGTTTGCGGTAAAGTTTGCTGTTTGGTAATTTACCACGTGCGATAATTACCGAATGCTTTAGTAGTACTCAACAAATTTTTTTAGTTGTCGGCAGTTGTTCGTTAAAATATCGCTAGTGTTCAGTAATTATGCAGTAAGCATGCGGTAAGCGTGAGGTAAATATCGACACTGGCGATCTTTTAGCGAATACAAGGAGTTTTCAAAGTGCATTGTCGGTAAGGAAGGTGCATTGTGGGCAATTTAAAGAGAACCTGAACTGAAAATGAAAAGGGAAAATAAACATAAACACGTCATAAAAAAAAAGGCCATTACCCCATAACAGCTTCCTGGTCAGCACACTGTTAAACTGTAATATCGCCCACTTGAGCCATAGGGAAACATGGACATTACCTTGCACATTCAGTTGTAACTGACAGCAGCTGATATATAACTGACAGCAACTGGTGTATTTCAGTTCTGACAATCTTGTCAGAACTGGAAGGGAATAGGGATTACTGTAAGAAGAAAATGGTGAGTTTCTTAGTGGAACTGACGGCGAGGTAAGGATGTAATATTCATTTGCAGCTACATCATGTGTTTATTTTAAATAATTTTACTCAGTTCAGGTTCCTGTTAAATACACCGACAGCAGAAACATAAATGACGACAGGGCAGTGCCAGGGATATTGCACTCGGAATTTACCGCCCTGACATGCCCCCTTTCTGCTTCTTGAATACTGGTTTCGGAAAATTTACCGCACAATTACTGCACGCACGATATTGACGTGATGTCATTCATGAATGCTATCTTCCGCTATATGCTTGCGCTAAATTACCGAACACTTGATAAAGCATTAGGTAAGCGTTCGGTAACACTTGATGAATCGAGGCCATAGTCTGGATCCAGTGTTATTTTCATATGATACTCATTTTTTGTATTACATTGATAATAAAAATTAATTTTTTCTTTGTAGTATACTATTGTTATTGTGTATATACATAGTTATGTGGGTCTTTATAAGCTGTAAAGTACAAAAAAAACTTTTAATTGTTCCTTACATGTGTTCAGTGTGTGAGTGATACTATTAAAATTCTGCTACTCTACAAGCCCAGCATTGCAATTTTACAACATCCTTCCCAAAAGTTACTAAAATGTCAAAATAAAAAAAAACAGATTTAGGCATCACAAGCCTCCTATGTGAAAGGTTGAAAAAATGTTTTAAAGTTTTTTTGTATATTTGGGTCTCTGGGGGTTAACAACGTATCGTATTTCCCTCACAGCCACTGCATGTCAATGCTTTATTTATTTATTTATTGTATTTATAAAGCACCAACATATTACGCAGCGCTGAACATTAATTTAGGTTACAGACAATATTTAGGGGGGACATACAGCAATATGACAATACAGGAATACAAGAAAACCAGATCACACAGCACAGTATGAGTACCAGGTAATGCTTAGTCAGTCACTGGATGGAGCATGGAGATTAGGCAAGTTAGGTTCACTCAGATGCATAGCATGGGTTCACAGTACTGGAGGTGCATGATCAGGTAGGACACAAAAGGAGGAGGACCCTCTTCAAAGGCTTACAATCTAGAGGGAGAGGTAAGGACACGAACGGTAGGGGACCAGAGTTGAGCTGTAGGTTTAGAGCACTTGTGAGGGTAGTAGGCCAGAGTGAAAAGGTGCGTTTTGAGGGCTTTCTTGAAGATGTTGAAGGGGGGGGGGGGGGGGCTGCCCTAATGGGTGGAGGTAGGGAGTTCCATAGTGTTGGAGCAGCTCTTGAGAAGTCCTGGAGGCTTGCATGGGACTGGGTGATGCGGGGGGCGGTTAGGCGAAGTTCATTGGAAGAGCGGAGTGAGCGGCTAGGTGTGTACCTCTGAGTAAGATCGGAAATGTAGGTTGGACAGGTTTTGTGGACAGATTTGTAGGTCAGACACAGTATCTTGAATCTGATTCTGGACTGGATAGGAAGCCAGTGGAGGGATTCTAGGAGGGGATCTGCCGTGGTGGAGCGATGGGAGCAGTGGATAATTCTGACTGCCGCATTCATGATGGACTGCAGTGGGGCTGTTCGGGTCATAGGGAGACCAGACAGCAGGGCATTGCAGTAGTCAAGGCGGGAAATTATGAGGGCAGGAATGAGGAGTTTGGTGGTGGCAGAGGTCAGGAAAGGGCGAATCTTACAGATGTTACGAAGGTGGAAGTTGCAGGACTTTGTGAGGTTTTGGATGTGGGAAGTGAAGGAGAGTGCGGAGTCCAGGGTGACACCCAGACAACGGGCTTGAGAGGTAGGGCGAATGGTAGTGTGGTTAACAGTGACATGCACATCTGGGAGGTTCGTGGATGGCCGGGGTGGGAAGATCATAAATTCCGTTTTGTCTAGATTTAGTTTCAGGAACCTAGCGGACATCCAGGAGGAGATGGCTAATAGGCAGGATGAGACCTTGTCCATGGTAGTGGTGGATATGTCAGGGGTGTGGAGGTAGATCTGGGTGTCATCTGCATACAGATGATAGTTAAAACCCATGGAGGAGATAACCTTGCCAATAGAGGATGTGTATAGGGTGAACAGTAGGGGGCCAAGGACCGAACCTTGGGGGACTCCCACCGAGAGGTGGTTGGGGGTGGACGAGGACTCATTGAAGGCGGTCGTGAAGGAGCGGTTGGAGAGGTAGGATGAAAGCCAGGACAGGGCGAGATCGTGAATGCCCAAGGACTGGAGGGACTGGAGGAGTAGGGGATGATCTACTGTGTCAAAAGCTGCTGAAAGGTCAAGGAGGAGGAGAATGGAGTATTTACCTTCAGCTCTAGCTAAGGCAAGGTCATTGACCACTTTGGTGAGAGCAGTTTCGGTTGAGTGGGCAGGCCGAAATCCAGATTGCAGTGGGTCTAGGAGTGAGTTGGCATTGAGGTACTGGGTCAGGCGTTTGTGAACCAGACGCTCAAGGAGTTTTGAGGCAAAGGGGAGGAGGGAGATAGGACGGTAGTTGGAGGGTGGCGAGGGGTCTAGGGAGGGTTTCTTGAGCAGGGGTAGTACAGTGGCCTGCTTGAAGTCTGAGGGGAAGGTGCCTGTGGATAGGGAGAGGTTGAACAGGGTAGTGAGGACTGGGGCCAATTCCGTGAAGTGTGGCTGGAGTAAATCAGAAGGTATGGGGTCAAGGGGGGAAGTAGTGGTATGGGAAGTCTGCAGGCGGTGGTTGACTTCCTCGGTGGTAATAGGAGTGAAGGATGTGAGGGGAGGATAGGGTGGAGGAGGATCTGGTTGGGAGGGGGTGGGAGGTGAAGATTGGAGATTGGATATTTCCTGGCGGATGGAGACAATTTTGTTGGTGAAGTGGGTGGCTAAATCTGTGGCAGAGAGGGAGGAAACGGAGGGTGGGTTTAAACAGGGAGTTGAAAGTGGCAAAAAGACGCCGGGGGTTGGAAGCTTGTGCTCCGATGAGCTTGGTAAAGTATTCCTGCTTCGCATGAGCAAGGGCAGTGTGGAACTGCAGCAGGTTGGTCTTGTACTGTAGGAAATCCTGGTTAAGTCTAGTTGTTCTCCATTTCCGTTCAGTGGCGTGTGTTTTCCTCTGGAGGTTGCGAGTATGGGTAGTGCGCCAGGGCTGGGGGTTAGGGGGTCGGTTGCGGCGAAATCTTGGTGGAGCAGCTTTCTCTAGGACTGATGAGAGAGTTTGGCGATACTGAGCTGCAGCAAGATTAGGACAGGTTAGGGTGGGGAGAGTGGAGGAGAGGGCATGGAGGGGATCAGTAAGGACACTAGGGTTGAGCTTACGTAGGTCTCGCTGCCATCAACCAAGTGGGTGGGTGGGTAATTTGGAGGTGCCTTCCGTGAGGAGGTTGAAGGTGAGAAGGTGATGGTCTGAGGGTGGAAAGGGTGCGATGTCAAGGTCTGCAATGGTGGTGGATTTAGTGAATATAAGGTCGAGAGTGTGACCTGCAGTGTGAGTGGGGGTGTTGGCGTGTTGCACTAGTCCAAGTGAGTTGGCAATGGTGAGTAGCCGGGTCACAGCGGAGCTCTGGGCTTCATTGATGGGAATATTGAAATTCCCAAGGATGATGGTGGGGAGGTCAGAGGAGAGGATGTGAGGGAGCCAGGAGGCAAGGTCATCGAGAAATTGCGGGGTGGAGCCCGGAGGGCGGTATAAGACCGCAACAATGGCAGGGAGGGGGTGGTAGAGGCGGATGGTGTGGGCCTCAAATGATGTGAATTGTAGAGAGGTAGGTGGGGTTAGGACACGGAAGGTGCAGGATGGTGAGAGGAGCAGACCCACCCCTCCCCCGGTCCTCTTGTCTGGTCTGGGGGTGTGACTGAGGTGAAGCCCCCCGTAGGAGAGGGCAGCCTCTGCGGCAGAGTCAGAGGGGGTGAGCCATGTCTCAGTGAGTGCGAGGATGGTGAGGGATTTGGAGAGGAAGAGGTCGTTGACTTCTGTAAGTTTGTTGCGGACGGATCTGGCATTCCAGAGACCGCAAGGTAGGGGGAGTATGTGTTTGTGGGTGGGATGGATGGAAATAAGGTTGGAGCGAGGATGGGTGTTGAGGTTATTTGTGGGCAGAGGGCTGTGAAGTGTATGAAGCAGGTCAGCAGGGGATGCTTGTCTGGCAGCAGACTGTGGCCCAGGATTGGGTGATATATCACCAGCTGCAAGTAAGAGTAGGAGGGAGAGAGTAAGCAAATGTGAATGGGATTTAAATGTTTGTGAGGTTTTTGAGCTGCTGGAGGGAGAGAGAGATTTCAGGAGAGCTAACAGTTCATGAGACGCTGAGTAAGGTGAGGAAAGCAGAGCAGGTGAAATGAATATGGAGTGTGGTACACTGGTACACTTTATGCTGTCTTCTGCTCTGCCTCCATGTCAGTCCGTTATGCTGTCTTCTGCTCTGCCTCCATGTCAGTCCGTTATGCTGTCTTCTGCTCTGCCTCCATGTCAATCCTTTATGCTGTCTTCTGCTCTGCCTCCTTGTCAATCCTTTATGCGGTCTTCTGCTCTGCCTCCATGTCCCCGGTGCACTAAATATTAATGTCCCGTCAACTCTGCGTTCTGCGTCCCTATTGTCCTAGCAACCACAGGGACACATGCAGAGCAATGAGAGGCGGCTTAACGGAAATAAATGTGAGAGCCACTGCGTTATCTCCCCTGTGCACTGCATCCCTGGTTGCCAGGGACACATGCAGAAGGGGCTGCTTTTTTTTAACACAGCTGCTTTCCTCTGTACAGCTCTGCGCAGTGTGGTTTTTTTTGTTTGTTTTTACTACGTCAGAGCCGCCTGTCTTCTGTACAGCTCTGCGCATTTTTATTTTTAAACTAACTCAGAGCCGCCTGTCATCTGTCCGGCTCTGCAGCAACTACAGCCGGCTCAATGGCATGGTACAATGAGCCGGCTCATCTCCCCTGCACACTGTGTCCCTGGTTGCCATAGCAACCACAGGGACTTGCGCAGAGGGGCTGTACGCTTTCTTTTTTTTACACAGAGCCGCCTTCATCTGTACAACTCTGCACAGTGGTTTTTTTTTGTTTTTTTTACTATGTCAGAGCCGCCTGTCTTCAGTACAGCTCTGTGCATTTTTTTTTTCACTAACACAGAGCCGCCCGTCATCTGTTCGGCTCTGCAGCAACTACAGCCGGCTCAACGGCATGGTACAATGAGCCGACTCATCTCTCCTGCACACTGTGTCCCTGGTTGCCGTAGCCACAACTGTGCACACACATGCAGTAACTTTTAACCACGGACACACAGCCATGTGTGCTGATGACGCAGCGACACTTACAAATTATTATACAGGACAGCAAAAGAGCTTTGTGTCATTGATTTGCTTGTGTTCTTTAAGTGAGGCAAATGATTGAATTGATCTGTCAGTGATTATGCTATATGTTTTTTTTTTTTTGAGGCCCTGTTGCATCCACCGACTAAAGGCGGTAGGATCATACAACCCGGGAAGAAAATCGGGGTGCCCTAGGAAGGAGATAACTCCAGACCCTCTTCATAAGAAGGAATCTATAGAAAACTGTATCTTTTAAAAGAAGGAAGGGGGATGTAAACTGGTAATACCCTGAAAGCATATAATTTAGGTAGAATTTTCATTTTTATGGCTGTTATGCAGTGCCACAACAGCGGGGGTATAGGTGACATATAGGTGGTTAGAAAAAAATAAAGGCTAGGCAATTTAGGGTAAGGCTAGGAAATTGAGTAAAGGATTACGGGAAATTGAATTTTAGGGTTACTGATCACAAGATTAGGGTGATTAACCTCCTTGGCTGTATTCTCCCTCGGTTCACCGGGTACAGCACCCCTATAGTGAGATCGCTGGCTATTATCAGACCGCAATCTCACCAGAGAGATCAAGAGCCTCCAAGAACCAGAAGAAGAATATGTTCCAGTGTCTGGATCCCTGTGAGGTAAGTTGCAAACGCCTGCTCTGCATATACCTCCTGGCTGCTACCTCAAGTCAGGCTCGGAGTTATTGGATCAGTGGCACAACAGTTATTGTGCGTGACTGTCGCCCAGCAACCGCCTATGCTAACAGCCCATCTGGTATCCACCACATACACCCTACTCGTGCCATGCAACTGTCCCTCTCTAACTATCGGGCATTACATAAATGATTGAGCTACGCAGCATATAATTGTAATGTTAGAAAACAGAATGTCACTTTAAACAATTAAAGGAATCCGCTGTGCGTTAGATACTTGTAGTAAGACGTATATACAACTCCTTCCTCTTATCTATAGGATTCATCAATTCATTGTGCAGCGTCCTGGGCAGGAGAGTGAGAGGATTATTGCAGCAGTGATTGCTCAAAGACATGACGCTTCTCCATCTCACCAGCCCCCATGGTGTGTTAGTGCACCTGGGCCTTCTGCCATGCGTAAATGGGAATGCCTACAGCAGATACTCTCTGCATGTGTAGGTACACATGCAGAGAGTATCCGCTGTAGGCATTCCCATTTACGCATGGCAGTGTGAAGGAGAGGTTAGTACAGCGTGCTTGACCTAGTGGATATACCCAACACCCACCAACGTTTCGCCCCGCCTAGGGGCTTTCTTAAAGTGATGATTGGCGTATTGGTCTGCTTCAACACTCCCAATTTATGTTCACAGGCAGCACATGTTGCTTAAAGGAACCATGAACCATATATTTAATTAGTATATATCTATAGGATCATTTAATGACTGCAAGTGGGAGGAGATCTGACGGGCGGTGGTTATCGTGATGATACGGAGAGTGTGAAGCTCTGGCCCGTCCCACCTCCAGGAAGTAAAAGCCCCTCGCCGTGTGTGATGCGGCGGTTTTGAAGAATTAGTGTCCCCCAAAGTTTTGCATGTGAGCGGTGTGGAGTGTGGTGGAGTGTGGTGGAGCTGGTTCCCGAGACCCTTCAAGTTGTGCACAGACTGGTGCGAGTGGCCAGGCACAATTGGTTAGGATATGCCGTGGAGAAAAACAAAGGGGAAAGGCAGTAACTCCCAGAGTGCTGACCAGAGGCGTATCTAGGGAAAATAGCGCCTGTGGCAAGCACTGAAATTGCGCCCCCCCAACACCAGATAAAACAATCTTTCACTTATCTGGAGCTTACGTAATCTCGTACTTTCCTCGCTGACCTACTGGTCCTCATCCTTGGTCCGCTGTAGCCCGGTAAGGTGTGTGACTTAGCTAAGTCGTGCAATACTGTCCATGCACTAGCCTGGCAGCATGCCTATTTGATTGCGCTCCTGTGGCTGGGAGCATTCTGCACCTGTATATAACGCTCTACAGGAGTGCAATCAAAGTGCTTCGCCCACCAAGCCAACACATGCGCAGTAGTGTACACAGTTTACAGGGCCACACAGCGAATTAAGGATGAGGACTGGGAGGGCGAGAGAACTACAAGACTTCAGGACCTGGATTCTGGAAGAATCCCCAGGTAAGTAAAAGCTGTCACATGAACAATCATTATTTTCAACTGCAAGAAACCTTAGGACACACACATTTACAATTTCCATACTACAGCAGGCTCCTGCTTACCCACATTTCAGTACTTCTTACAAACGTTCATCCATTCTACAGCAGGCCACTGCAGGGCTTACCCACAGAATTTCATTTCCTCTGGGAAATTCCCAGAACTTATAGGAAAGCAGTGGCCTACTGTAGAATGGATGGAAATTGTAAGAATTAAAATGTGGTAAAGCCTGGGCCTGCTATAGCATGTGAAAGCGTTTAGTAACTTAACCACTATTATAAAATAAACTTAAGAATTAACAATAACACTTAGTATATAATTGGATCCAATAGCAATGACATGTCAGGATCCTATTCACATGAAATGATACACAGAGATAGGTATCGTGGATAGGAACGGAGATCTTTATTCTGCCCTTGGCTTATAAAGAGCAAAAACCACAAAATTATAATAAAGGAAAAGAACATTTGCACATGCGTAATGTATACTGGAGTCTTATACGTCATTATTAAAATCACCTAAATGTTCATCTTTTACAGAATTACATGTAGACAGGAAATATCGGCATCATGCCCAGAATATGTGGCATGATGCTAGAATGGGTTTTAACATAGGATTCATTAACAAACATGTTCTTGTGGTTGATTTCCAACAGAGGTGCTAGAGCAGGCTTTCTCAACCAGGGTTCCCTGGAACCCCAGGGTTCCTTGAGGACTCTGCAGGGGCTCCTCGGCATTTTCCCCCATCGTGGGGGAAGTATAATAGAGCACACTATAATAGGTACTACTGTAACAAGAAGCACTAAATTGGGGCATCAGGAGATGGTATAATGAGTGGCAGTGTAATGGGGGTAGTGAAATAAACAGCCACACATACTTTTAAAGACCATGCTTCCTGCAAAATAAATGTAGGGGTTCCTCGAGACCAAAAAATTGTTTGCAGGGGTTCCTCGAGATCCAAAAGTTATTTGCAGGGTTCCTCCATGGTAGAAAGGTTGAGAAAGGCTGTGCTAGAGAGATGACCTACATCCTAATAACACATCTTAACTAAGCAGTAATTTTCCTATCAGATATCTCGCTGTATGTATAAGTATGTAAGAATATAAGAATATATCAATGCTTATTTCATTTCCTTACGTATTTATGTATATAAGGTAAAAAAGAGTATCAGTTAGATAATAGCAAATAAGTGAAAGTATCATTACACTGTTATCGGCAGCTACTAGCTGTCAGGAACTTAAAGCAGAACTTAAAGCAAGTGTGAAAGTTCCTGGCTGTACGCCCTGAATGTGGTTACGTGTTCCCCCCGAATTTATACCAATTTATACCAATTTAAAGAATGGACATAAAGTTTAGAGTCAAACGCATTTTTTAGTAGAGAAATATATATATTTACATAGCAAAAGGGACAAAGTCCTGAAAGAGGGACACATGAGGAGCGGAAAAGAGGAAGCTGTACCGGACTTGTGGTGTGTGCTTCAAAGACTAAATTTCTACATCAAGAGTCATTTAGTACAGCTTGTCCTATATAGCTGGTAACTTGTAACCTATAAACTAAATACTGAATATTATCTGACAGACTAATTCTAGAGATCCATTGTCCCCTATGCAGACCCTATGACGTTTGAGAGACAAAATGGCTCCCGGCTAAGCATTTATGCCAAGCTGTGATGTATATTTGCCTTGTGGTTACTGTGCTAAGCTATGTATTATAATTATATGAGTATATCAATATTATTCTACTTCTCTTATATGGATATGTGTATGAGCAAGCAAAAGATATTGATTAACTAATAATGAATGATAAAGAAGTGATAACTGTCCGATCCTTTCAGCATGGACATTGTAACTAAAAATAAATGTGGGACAGTGGGAAAGCAGTAGCCAGCTGCTGCTGTTGCAGAACAGATTGTATAATAATGGGTTACAGTTTATCTCTAAATACCTTATGATCTGAGTTCCAACTTAGCTTCAGCTCTGAGAGCAAATGGTAATTGCATACCTCCCAACTTTTTGAGATGAGAAAGAGG
Source organism: Hyperolius riggenbachi (assembly GCF_040937935.1). NCBI lineage: Eukaryota > Metazoa > Chordata > Amphibia > Anura > Hyperoliidae > Hyperolius > Hyperolius riggenbachi. Next base: position 182,198,655 of record NC_090652.1, on the reverse strand, counting down.
GACACTTAAGTCACACCCCTGATCCTGCCCCATCACACCTCGTCATGCATACCATAAAGATTTCATAAGAAAAATATGTTGTTTTATAATTCAAACCAAACTAGTCCTGTCTATCCTGGTTAATGTTCCCTTAATATTAACATTTTAAAATTAATATTATACCAATTTAAAGAATGGACATAAAGTTTAGAGTCAAACGCATTTTTTAGTAGAGAAATATATATATTTACATAGCAAAAGGGACAAAGTCCTGAAAGAGGGACACATGAGGAGGACAGAGGGACAGGGCTCCCAAAGAGGGACTGTCCTTCCAAGATAGGGACAGTTGGGAGCTATGTAATCGGTGAGCTGCCCTGTGTTTATAAGGGCAAATGCAATAGCCTCAGTGGAAAATAAATAAAACAATAAACAGCTAATCCTGTGGAAGCATACAGTCTTAGCACACAGTGTGGTGAACCAAATGAATTCTGTGTGCAACAAAAGTTTTGACTGATGGTAGGTGTGTGTAAAGTACCTGCAGCCCCTCCGGGACAGTGATGAGAGGAGATATCAATCAGCCCAGCCCAATCACTAGTGAAGTGAAGCCTCACAGACAGCCCGCTGTGCAGATAATTACAGGCTGCATGCTGGGCTGGTATGACATGTTATCCTGACGATTTCTGCAGCAGCCGTTATAAACTCCAAGTCCCTGCTCACTCTAGCGGGGGAGGAGGTGACGTCAGATGTTCCTCTCTTCTTCCCTGCGTTCCACTGCTTGTATGCCCCTGGCTACCTGGAGACAGGAGGGAGGAAGGAAAACTGTGCTTGAAGTTACCGATCATGTTGCCAGGGCAACGAGAGTAGCTACAGGATACGCCGGCCACAGACCTCTCCTCCGGGCAGGGCAGCATAGCGGTAACAGCGCTGGTGGCCACAGATCATGGGGATGAGCAGGAGGAGCGGAGGTGCTGTACCTGAGGGAGGGGGGTGATTAATTTTGTCAGAGATGCGCCCCCCCTGAACGGCAAGGGGCGCCTATAGCAGTTGCCCTATGTGTACGTCTGTAGATACGCCTCTGGTGCTGACATCCTAGGTTTTATGGAGGAGAAATGAAAGGAGACAGCGAGAGGTTCTGTTGAGATGGTGGAGATACCTGCTGGGATATCTGGAGCTGATGGTGGTGTTTCAATGAAAAGTGTGCCTACCCTAGAGCCTGCCAGGAAAAGGAAAACGCTGACCATAGCTGAGCCAGAGGAGGAGGAGGACTGGCATGAGCGGATGAGATCTTTGCCTACTTTATCTGACATTAAAAAAATTGGCTGATCGATTGGAGAGATCATTTCATAAAGAAATGGTGGAATTAAAGAGTGAGGTGGCAAATATTGGTCAGAGAGGAGGAGGTGGAACAGATTTTGGATAATGTGTCTGCAAAGTCAGTTAACAAGATGAACATATGATTTGCTGTTGTCACAGTTGAACGATTATGAAAATCGGAACCGCAGGCAAAATATTAGACTGAAAGGCCTTTCGGAATCTGTTGAGGTATCAGATTTGTAAGATATGGTATTGAAGATGTTTAACACTGTTTTGCAGATGGATAGATTGATTGAGATCGATAGAGTGCATAGATCTTTGGGGCCTAAGGTAAATGACCCAAAAAAGCCAAGAGATGTGATTGCATTTATCTGACAAGGAGAAGATTATATGAAAGGCCAGAGACAATGGTCCACTAGAACTGGACAGTAGGATGATTAATTTGTTTCCGGATTTGTTGTGGAGAACTTTGTCTATTCGAAAAACAGTGAAACCAGTTCTGGAGGAGGTTGAAAAAGCAGGTGTGACATATAAATGGGGCTTTCTGTTTAGTTTAAATGCAAGTTTGAATGGGAAGCCAGCAACGTTGAGGTCCAGAGATGACTTGAAGAAATTTTGTGAAACTTTGAAAATCCCATTGGTGAACTTTGAGGATTGGTGATATGCAGATTTTGCTGTTCCCTTTTCACAACAGGATAAGAGGCAGAAGAAGAAATGATCGAATTCATAAATCCTTACAGAATGGGATGTTGTATAATGAGATATGAGTGATATATGAGCTAAATATGCACTTCTTCTCAGGGGTCTGAAGACTATGCTCCTCATGAGGTGTATTTTGTGTTGGAGTAGGATCAGAAGCTTTCCTGGAGGGTAGGTGGTTGCCTAAACTAATCAGGTTTCCCTGGGTTAATTCTTTATGGGATTTGAGAATAAGATAACCGGGTTCTCTGAGGGCTTTTTGGTTGAGTTGGATTTTTTTTTTTTTCTTTTTACTTTTTTTTGTTTCCTCTTTTCCTCCTTAAGATGAGTCTTGTAGAATGGACAGAAGTCCTAAGGTAGATGGATGTATAAGGATTCTGTCCTATAATGTAAAAGGTATATGTTCTCCAATTAAGAGGGGTAAATTGTGGATGAAATTGCGTAGGATTATACCACAGGTTCTTTTTTTACAGGAAACGTATTTTTGTGGGGATAAAGTGCCGGGTATGCCCTTGTACATGTTTTGATAATTTTTTTTCTAATTCTCCAATAAAAAAGGCTAAGGGGGTTGCTGTTGTAATTGAGAAGAATTGCCCATTTTTTTCTTTTGGAGGAGATGTCTGATGAGTTGGGTAGATATCTTTTAGTTAAAGACCAAATAATGGGGCAAATATATTATTTTGTTAATATTTACGCCCCCAATGGGTCTCAGGCAATTTTCTTAGGTCTACATCAGAACAATTGGAAGGATTTAAGGAAGGATGTGTTATATTTGCAGGGGATTGCAATTGGGTATCTGATCCTGGATTTGACGAGTCCTTGCTAAACTAAATGTGGCAAGGAGCAGATTATCTGATTTGTTGGAAGGTAGATTAATAATAATACCTTTTATTTTTGTATAGTGCTTTTCTCCTGTCGGACTCAAAGCGCTTGCAAGGCAGCCACTAGAGCGCACTCAGTAGGCAGTAGCAGTGTTAGGGAGTCTTGCCCAAAGAGCTCCTTACTGAATTACTGGCTTACTGAATAGGCAGAGCCGAGATTCGAACCCAGGTCTCCCGTGTCAGAGGCAGAGCCCTTAACCAGTACACCACCCATCCAGAGAAAAGAACAGGAATTTCTCAGCTAAATGGTTTGAACATGCAAACAAAAGTGGTAAATGGCTAGCTAATGCTCTAGAAGGACAGCGTAAGAGTTTGTATGTTCCTAATATTAAGGATTCAAAGGGGGTCTTGGAGTTGCAGGCATACAAAATTGCTAATTTATTTAAGGACTACTATTCCTCTTTGTATGGTCTTCACAACGATAGGTCAAATAATTTCATGAAAGGGATGTGGGAGTATTTGGAAGAGTCAGGAATGCCTAAAATATCGCAGGATAGCAGGGAGGTAATGGAGAGGGAGATCTCTGAAGAGGAAGTCACTGCTATGATTAAAGCAATGAAGTTGGGTAAATCGCCAGGACCAGATGGATATTCAAAAAAATATTTTTCCACCTTTAGTGATATTTTGGTACCTCCTATGTGCAGATTGTTTAATTCTTGTAAAAATTGTAATGTCTTGCCTAGGGAGGTGCTAGAAGCACATATAATTGTTATCCATAAAAGCAGAAAAGATCCTGCTTTATGTCAAAGTTATAGTACTATTTCATTATTGAATCTGGACATAAAGGTTTTTGCAAAAATGTTGATGGGAAGAATTATGCCTTGGCTTAGCTCTATAATCAAATTTAAACAGGTGGTGTTTGAGCCAGGAAGGGAAGGGAGAGATAATGTGGCTAAAGCTATGGCCTTGTTTAGATAGTCTTCATTGAAAGGAATTCCTATGAGGGTTTTGTCGACGGAGAAGGCATTCGACAGGGGGAATTGGGACTTTATCATGGCTACATTCAAATTTGTGGGACTTGGGAGGAATATGTTAAAGTGGGTAAGTGCTTTATATTCTAATCCTACTGCTCGGGTTAGAGCGAATAGGGCCCTGTCGGATGCCTACTCCTTGTCGAATGGTACAAGGCATGGGTGTCCCCTGTCACCTGTAATATTTTTATTTGACTTTGGAAGTTCTTTTGTGTACTATAAGGAGGGTGGGAAGTATTCACAAGGTAAAGGTGGGAAATGAGGAACATAAGTTGGCAGCTTTTGCTGATATTTTTGTCAGGAATCGGCCCACGGAAAGCCTGCAGAAACAGTTCCTGACTGGGGTTTGACCAGACCGAGAGGGGAAGCAAGGAAGAAAGCTGGCACATCCAAAATCAATCTTTATTAGTTCCATGAAAAAATATGGCCAACGTTTCGGAGCTGCGTAGGGCCCCTTTGTCAAGGCAATGTTTGCTATGAGGCAAAGATCTGTTTGCTGCTGTGCAAAAAATTCTGCATAGGAATTCAGGAGTCTGGCTCCTCTAAAACACTCGCTGTCAGTGATGTGTATTCATCTGGGGGGTGTGTGTGTGTGTGTGTGTGTGTGTGTGTGTGTGACAGGCAGCTGCACATTTGTAATTCCAATCACTGCAGTGCATACCTATAACCTGTTCAGTGCACCTACATGAGTGCAAACAGTGTAATAAACCACCAGTCATTGCACCTGTTCACGGTCTCTGTGTGTGTGTGTGTGTGTGTGTGTGTGTGTGTGTGTGTGTGTGTGTGTGTGTGTGTTTGACAGGCAGATGCACATTTGTAATTCCAATCACTGCAGTGCATACCTGTAACCTGTTCAGTGCACCTACATGAGCGCAAGCAGTGTAATATACCACCAGTCATTGCACCTGTTCACGGTCCCTGTGTGTGACAGCTGCATATTTGTAATACCAATCCCTGCATACCTGTTCACTGCACCTGTGTGACCGCACGCTGTTTAGTATACCAGTCCGTGCATACCTGTTAACTGCTCCTGTGTGACAGCTGCACATTGTATTGTAATACCAGTCACTTCATACCTTTCACTGCACCTGTGTGACTGCACATTGTATTAGTCAAGTCAGTGCATACCTTTCACTTCACCCCCCCGATGGACAAAACAACTGGCAGAGGCAGAGCCAGAGGTAGACCACCCGGCGGGTCTGTTTGAGGTCGTGCTGACGTGATTTTGTGCGGCCCTGGCCCAAAGTACAGTGCTCAGAAGAAGTCACGTCCCATCAACTCCCAAGATTGTCAAGACGTGGTTGACTATTTAACACAGAACACCTCATCTTCCGCATCCACCAGCGCTACTCCAAGTACCACATCTGCTACATTTGACATTTCGCAGGAGTTATTTGGTGGGGAAATCACTGATGCACAGCCATTATTGTTACAACAAGATGAAGGTGCTAAGCAAGTTACACCACCTCATATGTCTGAGTTAGGCGATACTATGGACGTAAGGTGTGAGGAGGAGGAGGATGAAGTACTTGCTGTTGGTGCGGTTTGAGGTGTCTGAGGCAAGAGAAGCTGGGGAGGATGATTATGATGATACGGATGCCATGTGGGATCCTAAGAGACATGATGACCAGGGGGACAGTTCAGAGGGGGAGTCAAAGAGGAGTAGGAGGAGACGAGTTCCTGAATGAAGCAGGGGGAGCTCAGCGGTGTGGAAATTTTTTAATGTGTATGCCAAAGATCAGAGCAATGTCATCTGTACTCTCTGCCACCAAAAATGGAGTCGTGGAAAGGCCAATACCCACGTAGGGACAACTTCCTTACGAAGGCACCTGCAGAAAAGGCACAAACTGCAATAGGAAGACCACCTGAGGAAATGCAGCACACAAAAGCAAAGCCACCCTCCTCCTCTTCCACCTTCAGGTGCATCATCTTCAGCCGCTTTCTTCCTTGCCCCTTCACAATCACAGCCTCCCTCCTCCACTCCGCCTCTCACCTTAAGCAGTTCCTGCTCCTCTGCCCACAGCAGCAGCCAGGTATCCGTGAGGGAAATCTTTGAGCGGTCACCCCCTTGCATACCTTTCACTTGAATGTATGGCAGACTTGCCCTCCATAACAGATACTCATTAAAGGATTTAAAATTGATTCATCTCATGTACAGCAGTGCCTCAAAAGCCCTCCTGTATTGTTATTTTTGGTCACTACCTCGGGACGTGCATGCCATGCCTGCTGCCTTCCATGGATGTGCGGTAGCCGTTTCTGCTCCTTTGCCCACAGCGTGCGTGCTGCCTTCCTTGGATGTGTGGTGGTGGTAGCCGTTTCTTAGGCTCCCACTCCGGACCGGAATTGAACCAGGATTCCCCGGCCATTACCCGTGGTCACCATGCTACTGAGAAAATACCATCTAAAGTTTCACACAGTTGAATGAATGGCAGACTTGCCCTCCATAACACATTCTCGATAAAGGCAAGTGGTGTCATCTCTGGCACACAGCACTGGGTCAAAGGTCCATCTGACCACAGATGCCTGGTCTGCAAAGCACGGTCAGGGCAGGTACATTACTTATACAGCAAATGGGTCTTTACTTGGATGTGCTGTGGTGGTAGCCAGTTCTCAGGCTCCCACTCCGGACCGGAATCGAACCCTGATTCCCAGGCTATTACCCGTGGTCACTCACAATGGCAGACTTGCCCTCCATAACAGATTCTCGTTGCAAGTACTGAACAGCCAGCAGAAAATGTAATTTAAAAAAAATAGATGCAAGCTTTAACAATGGTAGAGAAAGAACCATCGAAAATTGATAAGGCAGTCATACATTACCTGATATCACTGAGGAAAAGCAATCTCGCCATGGTGCGCACCAGTCCAGCATGGCCGTCGCAACACAAACAGCTGTTTGCGGTGCGTTACACAGTGAGTTTGGTGTTTCCGTGTGAAGCAGTACTCTAACTACACTCCCTGATTGATGTATACATATGCAAGATGTTTTAAAGCACTTTAGGTCTGCAATTTAGCATTCAGAATCAGAATCAGAATCACTTTATTTCGCCAAGTACAGCAAAAGCTGTAATCGGAATTATTTGTGGTAGACATTGCATAGGCCTAAATTAGTAGAATACAAGACAGATGCACAACATGTACACTTTAAATGCATTGCTATTACAAACACAGGTAAATAATCATAATAATAATAATAAAGGTGCAGGTAGTGGCCACGAGTCAATTTTGATGAGCCCAGCTAGAGTGCGCTGGTATGCGGGCCAGATAGGGGGAGGTTGGAGTTCAGAAGTCGAACAGCTTGGGGGAAGAAGGTGTTCTTCCGCCTGGTGGTTTTGGATGGTATAGCCCTATAGCGACGGCCCAGCGGGAGGAGCTTGAAGTAGCGGCTGCCAGGGTGAGCGGGGTCACGGGAGATCATGGTGGCCCTCTTCCTCATCCTATTTGAGTGGAGGAGGTCGAGAGGTGGAAGAGGAGATCCGATGATCTTCTCCGCGTCCGTTATGACTCTCTGCAGTTTGTCGCTGACCGTTGCACCAGCATACCAGACAATGACTGAGGAGCAGAGGATGGATTCTATGGTGGAAGTATAGAAACTAGTCAGCAGCTCCCTGGGCATGCCAAATCTCTTCAGTTGGCGCAGGAAGAACAGCCTCTGCTGAGATTTCTTCTGGATTTTGGTGGTGTTCTGTTCCCACTTCAGATTGTTTGTCAGAGTCGTGCCGAGGAACCGCACAGATGTCACTCTAGAAACTTCAGTTCCCCCAATGAGGACAGGTGGGAGGGGGGGAGGGTTTCTCCTGAAATCAGCGACTAGCTTGACAGTCTTTGCTGCGTTGAGGACTAGGTTGTTGTCCTTGCACCAGTTGCATATTCTCTCTACTTCGCTGCGGTACTCCAACTCCCCGTTTCTACCAATAAGGCCAATGATAGTGGTGTCATCTGCGAATTTGATGACTTTCACAGAGTCAGTGGATGAGATGCAGTTATTGGTATAGAGGGAGAACAGTAGAGGTGACGGAACACAGCCTTGTGGAGCCCCTGTATTGGTGGTACGAACACTGGAGAGGTGGTTGTCGAGCTTCACCTGCTGCGTTCTGTTTGTCAGGAAGTCTTTGATCCATGCCCGAAGAGTAGGGTCAACTCCGAGCTGCGTCAGATTGGTGATCAGGATGTCTGGGCAGATCGTGTTGAACACTGAGCTAAAGTCTTGGAACAGGATCCTAGCATAGGAGGCAGGGCTGTCTAGATGCTCGGTGATGTATGCCATGCTGGCATTGATGGCGTCCTCTACAGATCTGTTTGCCCTATATGCAAATTGGAGCGGGTCTAAAAGGGCGTCCGTGGACTTCTTCAGGTGGGCCAGGACTAACCGCTCAAGGAGCTTCATGATGTTAGAGGTTAGGGCCACTGGTCGGAAGTTATTGTGCTCGGAGCTGCCTGTTTTTTTGGGACTGGTACAATTTTAGATCTCTTAAAGCCGGAGGGGACTGTACCATCCGATAAGGACTGCTTAAATAATGTGATCTCTGCCTTTAAAACACTGCTTTGCGTCAAATCCAGATTTTTCCTCGGGACTTTTGGCATCTATCCCACTCCACCATGTCCCCCTCCAGGTGTTAGACCCCTTGAAACATCTTTTCCATCACTTTTGTGGCCAGCATAAGTGTTTCTAGTTTTCAAAGTTCGCCTCCCCATTGAAGTCTATTACGGTTCGCGAAAGTTTGTGCAAATCGAACGTTTGGCGAAGGTTCGCGAACCTAAAATAGGAGGTTCGGGCCATCTCTACTGCAAGCAATCGATTTGTTAACTTTCAACTCTGCATACTTATAGAATTAAATCATTTTCCCCCATAGTCTGTATTTTAATCCTCAATCTCAAACACTTAGCGATTTTCATGATGGATCCCCTGAAAATATGCAGTTTCAGGGAATAGTAAAACAGACTGTACCCTTTTTAGGTGGCGATATCGAAAGAGATTTATACAAAACCAAGCAGAAATGGATCTATGTCCTAAGTACCCGGATTCCCAGAGGGTTGAATTCAGAATTAAATATTTCCTGTTTTTTGTGAGCTCATGCTAAATGCTAATTTATTCGAGATGAAGGATTAGAATTCAGACTTTGGGTGAAAATGATTTCGCTCTATAAGTATGTAGAGTTGAAATGTAACAAATTGATTGAATGCAGATAAATATTAATTGAATTGAGCTCAAGTTAAATGCAAATTTATTTGAGATGGAGGATTAAAATACAGACTTTTGGAGAAAATGATTTAATTCTATAAGTATGCAGAGTTGAAAGTTGACAAACCGATTGCTTGCAGTCATTTAAATGATGTGTATACTCCTCTGCAGATGTATACTAATTGAATATATGGTCCATGGTTCTTTTAAGCAACATGCGCTGACTGTGAACATAAATTGGGAGTGTTCAAGAAGACCAACACGCTAATCTTCACCTTGAGAAAGCGCCTAGGCGGGGTGAAACGTTGGTGGGCGTATCCACTAGGTCAAACACGCTGTACTAACCTCTCCTTCACACTGCCATACGTAAATGGGAATGCTTACAACAGATCACCTCTCTGCATGTGTAGCTACCGCGCAGAAGGCTCAGGTGCGCTAAAACAGCATGGGAGCTGATGAGATGGAGAAGCGTCATGTCTTTGAGCGATCCCTGCTGCAATAACCCTCTTAAGGTGGCCACTAACTGTCCAATTTCTAGCGAAAAATCATTCGAGCGATCAGAAATTCTGATCGGACGAAAAATCGTTCACTACACCATCAACTAACCAATCTTTGCTTCCTATCTATCACAACCACCAAGAAAATCCAAATTTTCGTTAGACGAAAATTCATTCGGGCGACATTTTTTTCACTCGTTCATAATCGATTGTGTCCACCAATGGAGATTATTTACAACCAATCCGATCAGAATTTCTGATCGCTCGAACAATTTTTCTATAGAAATTGGACTGTTAGTGGCCAGCTTTACTCTCCTGCCTCGGACGCTGCACAGAAAATTGATAAATCCTATAGATCAGAGGAAGGAGTTGTATATACGTCTTACCGCAGGTATCTAACGCACAGCGGATTCCTTTAATTGTTTAAACATTACAGTTATATGCTGTGCAGCTCAATCATGTATGTAATGGTCAATAGTTAGAGAGGGACAGTTGCATGGCACGAGTGGGGTGTATGTGGTGGTGGATACCAGATGGCAGTGTGACAGTGTTGTGGGCTGTTAGCATAGGCGGTTGCTGGGCGACAGTCACGCAACAATAACTGTTGAACCACTGACCCATATATTACAAAGTGTTTGATCCTATGAGCAGTTTTTTAGGCCTGGAACCCACTACAAAACGCTATCGCTAATCGCAATCGCTAGTGTTTTGTATGAGCGGTTTGCAAGAGATTTCATGAGCGTTTTCAGTAGCGATTTGAAAAAGTATATTCAATTTGACAGTGGTTGTGTAGCGATTAGCGTTTTTAATTCTGATTGGTCCTTTCAATTAATTTTAATTTTGTTACAGGGTGCAGTAATGTAAAAACGCTTGCAAAATCGCTCTGTGTAGGTTTTGACCAGCGATTATATACTTTATATTTGTATACAATCGCTTAAGCGCACATCCTATTTCATATAAAAAGTCCACATAGACATCATTCAGGAGTTCTCAATGCCATTCTCATATGCAATTTCTTGATCTCTTGTGCCACCATCACCATGGACACCCAACAGTAAACAGACTCACCAGATGTATTGGCCACTGCTAGACTGGCCAACCATGCACAAATCCAGGAGCCTCAGTACTTCAGGATCCTGGTACTGCTGTAATGCTGTCCGTTTAGACCACCATCATCCTCCCCATATTCCATGCAAAGTACCTCAAAGAAATAGCCTCCATAGCATAACTCCGTATAAAACTTAAAACTTTAATTATAAAATTGCACTCACATGCTCCAGAATGTATTGCACATATAGAGTTTTACGGGCTCTCCCCCGTTGCCTGGCAGGGCACAGCTTGTGTTGGGTCCTCCCGTTCCCCCTCCACTCAGCTTGCAGACACCACCGCCTCCACCGGCCGTTCGCTTCCTGGTATGTCCAACCTCCCGCCCGATCGATTTCGTCACTCCCTCGTGACTCATCAGGGGCACGGGAGTTGGACTCATTACCAGGGTTTTTATATCCTTTTACTGGAGGCTAATTGCCTCTTCCTTCCGCTTCCGTCCGCGTCATGCGCGTCATGACGTACACATGATCACGTCTCCTTCCATCTCTTTCAATTGGTCGCTTCCGCACGCATTGCAAGCATCATTACGTCCGCGTTCGGTCGCCATTTTCCGCGTCATACGCGTCATATATGCGTCATCCATCCGCGTCACATGCGTCAGTACGTATGTTTCCGCGTCACATGCGTCATTACGTACGCATTGATTTTAACTAATCTGCAAGCTGATTGGTTATCCCCATTCCCACTTCTTATTTTCAGGACCTCCCCATCTTATCCCAGTTAACCATTCATGTGGGTGCATTCCACACTCAGGCCAACTGTATTCAAAGCATGGAGTATCCTTATTACAAGGATTGGGGTAAACATTATGTGGTAACCGGGGCCACCCCTTCCTATGCTATTGCCTTCCAGCCCACCCTGCAAGGGAGAAGACCCGTTTACATCATCTGTCCACATTCAATAAAACCAATAACCCCCCCCCCCAACCTTACTCATACTATCCACACTACATTGCATAATCTTTCAAATTTTACCCCACCATAAAGGTTAATATCATAATATCCTCATATCTTATACACCTTTCATAAATCTTGTGGTTCTCTTGTCAATTATCAATTATCAGCTATAAAACAATTGAGATCTAGATCAATATTTAGCCCTCCCGGTTGCAGACTTCCCAGCCCATATATCCATCTTGTCTCTTTCCTTGATATGTGTCATACCTTATGACAACCCCTCCACCCATATTCCATCTTGTCAAGGCCAGAGAAATGTAACCCCCCCGGATTGCATTGGTGGTGGGTTCTAAAGTGCTCTGACACACTATGTCCTCCAAACCCCTTCTTGATGTTCCTGATATGTTTCATCACCCTAGATTTCAAAGCCCTGGTAGTTCTGCCTACGTATTGTTTCCCACACCATAACAAGTATACCACCCCCACTGTGTTACAGGTGATGTTCTGTAGTATCTTGAACTTTGCCCCATTTGCATGGGATGTGACCTCATTTATCTTGCTGCCCTTAGCCTCTTTACATGCCTTGCACCCCCTACATGGAAAAAAACCCTTTTGGTGCCAAAAGGCTTCCTTTTTATTCTTAGGCCCCTCCACCAGGCTGGGTGCCAATATCTGTTTTAAATTAGGGGCCCTTCTGTATATGAACTGGGGCCTCTCTGGCAAGATCTTCTGGAGTGTTCTGTCCTCTTTCAATACATGCCAGTGTCTCCTAACTGCATCCTCCATTTCTCTATGCTGGCTGGAGAATTCTGTGACAAATGGGACCACATACTTTGTGCCCTCTTGTGTTCTTCCCCCCCTAATCAATCTACCCCTGTCTTTCTTCCCTATTTCAATAACCTCTTTATATAACTCTTCTTCCCTATACCCTTTTTCTTTGAACCTTTCCACCAATGTGTGTGATTGTTTCAAATAATCCTCCATCCTACTACAATTCCTACGGATACGTGTGAATTGTCCCCTTGGGACTGCCTTCAACCACTGAGTGGTGGCAACTTTTTGTGGATAGATATCCATTCCTATCCGTACTTTTGAAAAACGTGCGTGTAATAAAGTGCCCATCCTCTTTCTCTACTTCAATATCCAAAAAATGTATAGTCTTAGTGTCACACTCCATCTCAAGTTTTATATTCAAATCATTGTGATTCAAAAACTCCATAAACTTTTCCAGCTCCTCCCTATCCCCCCCCCCCCCCATACAATGAATAAATTGTCAATAAATCTATTCCACATTAGTATCTTCCCCTCATGTTGTGAATTTGCCAATACCAGTGATTCCCATCTCCCCATGAATAAATTTGCAAGTGAAGGTGCAAACCCCGCCCCCATTGCACATCCCCTAATCTGTATATAAAATTGTCCCCGATACCAAAAATAATTCCTACTAAGTGCATAGGTCAACAACTCAAGTATGAATTCCACCTGTTCTGTCTCCAATGTTCCATCTTCCCTAAAGAAATGTCTAACTGCTGCCAGGGCTGCTCCGTGAGGTATGTTGGTATACAGGCTCGCTACGTCTGCTGTCACCATAATACTCTCATCATTAACCTGATTATCTTCCAGTATTTGCAACATGTGTTTCGTATCTTTGATTACATATGGTAACTTTTTTTACCAGTGCCTGCAGGTAAAAATCTATGTATTGTCCCAACCTGTGGGTTATAGACCCAATCCCGCTTATTATGGGACGACCCGGAGGGGCAGTGGTGCTCTTGTGAATTTTTGGTACCTGATATATGATTGGTATATTTGGCGCTGTGGGTATCAAGAACTCAAATTCCTTGTCATCCACTATGCCCTTATTGAGCCCCTCCCTCAGGATCCCCCTCAACTCTACTTTATATTTCTTAGTGGGGTCCCCTTTTAATTTGTGGTACGTGCTGGTATCATTGACCAGCCTATCTAGCTCCTTGGTATACTGATCTTTATTGAGCACCACTACCCCCCCCCCCTTTGTCCGCGGGCCTGATCACTAGTCCCTTTTCCTGCAACATACTCTTGGCCAATGAGGCTACGCCACTAAATCTTTTTGCCTCAATTCTTTCCAAATCCCTCTCCACCAATTTTTTGAAAACCTTCACACAATTTCCTGCTGAGTTATCCTGGGGGTTGAATATAGATCTGTTCCTCATCCCTGTGTGCAAGTACTGGCTCAGCGGATTGGCCCTACTCATTGGCCCCTCTTTGTTTAGGAAATACTTCTTTATGTTTAAAGTCCTACTGTATTTCTGTAAATCAATATACGTCTGAAATTTATTAATAGATTTACTTGGAGCATGCTTCAATCCTTTGTCCAATGTTTTCAACTCCTCTCTATTTAACTCAACTCCACTAATATTAAAGATGCCTTCACCAACTAGTTTTTTCTTCTCTTGTACCTTGTATCCTGCCCGTACCCCCCTTCTGGTCCCCTTTTTCTGTTGTCCCGAGGTGATGTGAACTCCTCCTGATATTCCCACCTCCGCCTGTTCTCCCCCGGTCTGTATTGCCTGTGGCCCCCCCTCTAAAAAAGGTTGGTACCTCTGTTCCTGTTCTATAGGATCATACCTATTATATGTTGGTATATTGTACTGGGTTTTGACCCCCTCTGCATATCCCCCATTCTCCCCCTGCTGTTGGTGTGGGGTTCTATTTCCATAAACTGTCCTTCTCTCTTTCGGCGTATGTACATCCTCTGCAGGATATCTTTTTGGTAGGGGTCTTAAGTTATATCTATTCTGCCCATACATTTGGTGGGCAGGTTCCCTTCTATTGGGTATTTCCACATGCTCCCTGGGGGCCATCGGTGTACTCACCTCGGTTTGTTCCTCCAGAGTTCCATTTTTTTCTTCCCGGGTCTCCTGAGTTTTTTCAATCACAAGAAAATGTATGCGTGCTCTACACCAAGCTTAACCCTTTCAAGTCTAGCTGTGCAAATCTGGCTAAAATGGCTTACCATGAGACATGCTCATGCAGAAATGCATCTGCTTTCGCATGCCAAACTTTGCAGGGTCAAAAACCAATACCGCGAAGCAGTTGCCCAGCGGTAATTAGTTCATGCTATACAGCACTATCCAGGAGCGCCTCGGGGAGGCTTCCCATTGCCCCCATACAACCGGGGGGGCTGCGGGGCCCCAGGCTCTCTCACTGCCTAGGGACCACAGCAACACCCCGGAGGTGGAGGCTGGGTAGCGCAGACGACCCCCCCAAGCGTGGCCAGCGCCGGGGGGGGGGGCATCCGCACCCATCTCCCAAAAGTTTAAACACAGGCACTTACCTGAACGTCCATTGCGTTCTGCTGCTGCGCATCGACTCGGGGCACTGCATGGGAAAGGAGTGACGCATGGGTCACCCCGAGCTGTGGGGCTCAGGGCTGGCTCACACACATCACTCCAGAAGGGGGGGGAGGACAGGCACAGACAGCCCACTCATAGAGCAAACTATCCACCACCTGCCTCCAAAGGACAGAATGCAAATGTGCTCAATCACAAGAAAATGTATGCGTGCTCTACACCAAGCTTAACCCTTTCAAGTCTAGCTGTGCAAATCTGGCTGAAATGGCTTACCATGAGACATGCTCATGCAGAAATGCATCTGCTTTCGCATGCCAAACTTTGCAGGGTCAAAAACCAATACCGCAAAGCGGTTGCCCTGCGGGAATTAGTTCATGCTATACAGCACTATCCAGGAGCGCCTCGGGGAGGCTTCCCATTGCCCCCTTTTTTTTGTTGTTTTTGCCATGTATAAGCTATTTGTTTTTTATGGATCTCCCAATCCCGATTGAATTGCTTTTGTCTATCCGCTATGATCCCCTTCTGATGGTGTATGAGGAAATCACATGTTCTCTGGGATAACTTTTTATATAATTCCTCCTCTGTGTGGGGCTCTAAGTCTGTTTTTATGGTCTCTATCTCCTCCCCCAACCTTTCCAAACGGACCGTTTTCCTTTTAATAAGTATTTTGAGGATGCCCTCGCCACACTTTTCCAAGTATTCACCCCACTCTTTGTTGTTCGCCTCATTGTCCTCCCCTGCATCTGGTGTCACATCCCACCTATATCTAGTTGCCGTCATGCCCTTGGATATATACTTGTTTAGTGTGGCTATATCCCACCATGTGTTTTGTTCTTTGATCAAAGCATGCTCCAATTTTTTTAAAAGAACCATCCAAGTTGGTATTGTTTGTTTCACTGACTACTTCCTTAACCTTGAATATCTCATCCAAATCCACAGTTCTATTAGAGCGGTATACAAACACATCCATGTTTTGAGCTTGTATTACACAATGAGCTATGCTGCTTATCAAGAGCCAAATAAAATATGTAAAATAATATCAAAGCGCTATAGCTGATACAGAATTAAAAACTGTAAAAGGTCCCAACGGAGTGCGCTACCACGAGGTCCGGCAAGACCTAAACACTTGTATACAATCGCTTAAGCGCACATCCTATTTCATATAAAAAGTCCACATAGACATCATTCAGGAGTTCTCAATGCCGTTCTCATATGCAATTTCTTGATCTCTTGTGCCACCATCACCATGGACACCCAACAGTAAACAGACTCACCAGATGTATTGGCCACTGCTAGACTGGCCAACCATGCACAAATCCAGGAGCTTCCGTACTTCAGGATCCTGGTACCGCTGTAATGCTGTCCATTTAGACCACCATCATCCTCCCCATATTCCATGCAATGTACCTCAAAGAAATAGCCTCCATAGCATAACTCCGTATAAAACTTAAAACTTTAATTATAAAATTGCACTCACATGCTCCAGAATGTATTGCACATATAGAGTTTTACGGGCTCTCCCTCGTTGCCTGGCAGGGCACAGCTTGTGTTGGGTCCTCCCGTTCCCCCTCCACTCAGCTTGCAGACACCACCGCCTCCACCGGCCGTTCGCTTCCTGGTATGTCCAACCTCCCGCCCGATCGATTTCGTCACTCCCTCGTGACTCATCAGGGGCACGGGAGTTGGACTCATTACCAGGGTTTTTATATCTTTTTACTGGATGCTAATTGCCTCTTCCTTCCACTTCTGTCCGCATCATGCGCGTCATGACGTAAACATGATCACATGTCTCCTTCCATCTCTTTCAATTGGTCGCTTCCACACGCATTGCAAGCGTCATTACGTCCACGTTCGGTCGCCATTTTCCGCGTCATATGCTTCATCATATGTGCGTCATCCATCCACGTCACATGCGTCAGTACGTATGTTTCCGCGTCACATGCGTCATTACGTACGCATTGATTTTAACTAATCTGCAAGCTGCCCCTCCGGGTCGTTCCATAATAAGCGGGATTGGGTCTATAACCCACAGGTTGGGACAATATATAGATTTTTACCTGCAGGCACTGGTAAAAAAGTTACCATATGTAATCAAAGATACGAAACACATGTTGCAAATACTGGAAGATAATCAGGTTAACGATGAGAGTATTATGGTGACAGCAGACCATAGCGATCCTGTATACCAACATACCTCACGGAGCTGCCCTGGCAGCAGTTAGACATTTCTTTAGGTAAGATGGAACATAGGAGACAGAACAGGTGGAATTTATACTTGAGTTGTTGACCTATGCACTTAGTAGGAATTATTTTTGGTATCGGGGACAATTTTATATACAGATTAGGGGATGTGCAATGGGGGCGGGGTTTGCACCTTCACTTGCAAATTAATTCATGGGGAGATGGGAATTTATTATTATTATTATTTTTTATTTATATAGCGCCAACATATTCCGCAGCGCTTTACAAAGCACAATAAGACGACAAGGGGAACATAGATACAACTAACAAATATACAGCAGAGTTCCAAGCAGCACAAATATTGTTACAAAGACAGTAAACATTAGGAGGATGACCCTGCCCTTGCGAGCTTACAATCTAATGGGTAGTGGGGGACACACTAGGTAAGGGGGTGGAGGATGGATGAGGCAGTGATTCTTTGCCTCTGATTACATTGTGACAAATAAGTAAATAAAGGGCTATAGAATGTTATAAGCTTGTCTGAAAAGGTGTGTTTGAAGATGTCCAGGTTTGGAGCATGACGTACAGGCTGTGGAAGAGAGTTCCAGATAAGGGCTGATGCTCGTGTAAAGTCCTGGATGCGAGCATGAGAGGAGGTGATCAGCTTAGAGGCCAGGAGAATTTCTTGGAAGGAGCGAAGGTTGCGGGAGGGACAATATCTTGAGATTAGTGAGGAGATGTATGGAGGAGACAACTCGTGGAGGGCTTTGTATGTTAGAGTCAGGAGTTTGAACTGGATCCTCTGGGTAATGGGTAACCAGTGGAGAGAACGGCACAGTGGGGCTGCATCGGAAGAGCGTGTGGAAAGGTGAATGAGGCGGGCCGCTGCATTTAGAAGGGATTGGAGAGGAGCTAGCCTGTTTTTTGGTAGGCCACAGAGCAGGGTGTTGCAGTAGTCTAGGCGGGAGATGATTAAGGCATGAACAAGCATTTTGGTGGCCTCTTGTGTGAGGAAGGGACGGATACGGAATATATTTTTGAGCTGGAAATAGCAGGTGGTGGTTAATGAGGCAATGTGAGGTTTAAAGGAGAGCTCTGAGTCAAGTATAACCCCCAAGCAGCGGGCCTTAGTGGTTGAGGTTATTGGGGTGTTGTCTACCGTTATGGTTGCAATTGGTGGGGGTGTAGATAGCAATGGTGGAAAAATCACACTTTCCGTTTTAGTCATGTTGAGTTTGAGGAAGCGGGAGGACATGAATGCAGAAATGGCACGTAGACAGTCGGGGACTCTGGATAGTAGTGAGGACAGGTCAGGAGCTGAGAGATAGATTTGGGTGTCATCCGCATAGAGGTGATACTGGAAGCCAAAAGAGTTAATTAGTTGTCCCAGGCCACGGGTGTAGATTGAGAAAAGAAGTGGCCCAAGAACAGAGCCTTGAGGTACACCAACAGAAAGTGGGTGTGGAGAGGACTTGGTGTTAGAGAAGGAGACAGTGTAAGAGCGTCCAGAGAGATAAGAGGAGATCCAGGAATGTGCTTGTCCCTTGATTCCTAAAGATGACAGTTGTCTGCAGAAGCAGAGCATGATCAACCGTGTCAAAGGCAGAGGAAAGGTCAAGGAGTATTAGAATGGAGAACTGGCCTTTGGATTTAGCTACCAGTAGGTCATTAGCAACTTTCGTGAGG
The DNA here is from genome assembly GCF_040937935.1 of Hyperolius riggenbachi. Classification (NCBI taxonomy): domain Eukaryota; kingdom Metazoa; phylum Chordata; class Amphibia; order Anura; family Hyperoliidae; genus Hyperolius; species Hyperolius riggenbachi. The sequence goes on along the minus strand of NC_090652.1, from coordinate 182,179,933 downwards.
GCAGTTTCAGTGGAATGGTGTGTGCGGAATCCAGATTGAAAGGGGTCAAGTAAGGAGTTGGTAGAGAGAAAGGCAGACAATTCTGAATGGATGTGACGTTCCAGCAGTTTAGAAGCAAAGGGGAGGAGCGAGACAGGACGGTAGTTGGATAGAGAAGTTGGATCAAGAGAGGGTTTTTTGATTAGTGGTGTGATGATAGCTTGTTTGAATAAGGAAGGAAAAGTGCCAGTGGAGATAGAAAGGTTGAATAGAGTTGTTAGAGCGGGATTAAAGGAGGAGGAAAGCTGGGGGATTAGATGAGAGGTAATGGGGTCCAGGGCACAGGTAGTGAGATGCGCTTTGGAGATTAGTGAGGAAAGACACTGTTCAGTTGGTGTGGTGAAAGATGTTAGAGTGGGAGACTGGTCTTGTGGAGCGGGGGGAAGGCAGTTAGTGGTGGGTGAGGGTGCAGGCGGACAGAAGGAATTTATAGGTGACGGCTGTGCTGGTAAAAATGGTTGCGCGTTGAAGCTATTACGTATTGCATCAATCTTGCTTGTAAAGTATGATGCAAAGTTGTCGGCTGACAGACATGTGGTAGGGGGAGGAGGTGGGGGACGAAGTAGGGAGTTAAAGGTGTTGATCAATTGTTTTGGGTTGTGGGACTGTGAGGAAATGAGCGAGGAGAAATAAGACTGCTTAGCAGAAGTGAGGGCATCCCTGAGCTCCTGCATAGTTTGTTTATAGTGATTGAAGTCTTCTACAGCAGCGCTTTTTCGCCAGCATCTTTCTGCCACCCTGGAGTGCCTTTTCAGCTGTTTGATTTGTTCAGTGAGCCAGGGCTGCCGGTTAGTTTGGCGGGGGCGGGTGGTGGTGAGTGGAACGGCTGAATTCATGGCAGAGGAGACTACATTAAATAAGTAACTGGATGCTGCCTCAGGGTCAGTGTAGGAAGACAGGGTACTTAGAGGTTGCAAGGCCTCAGTCAGGGAATTCACATCCAGGTTGCGGTAATTCCTGCGCGTGACTGTATGGTGTAGTGTTGGAGGAGTTGACGGTAGAGAAGAATTGATTGAGAAGGTAAGAAGGTTGTGGTCTGAGAGGGGAAGCGGAGTGTTATGAAAGCTTGAAATAGAACAGAGGCGGGTAAAGACAAGGTCAAGAGTGTGGCTGTCTTTGTGGGTGGAAGTGGAGGACCATTGGGCGAGGTCAAACGAGGAGGTGAGAGAGAGCAGTTTGGTGGCAGTAGGGCAATTAGTATCGATGGGTATATTAAAATCTCCAATGATGATAGAGGGTATATCAGTGGAGAGGAACTGGAGAAGCCATGCTGAAAAGTGAGCAATGAAAGTAGAGGCTGGACCGGGCGGGCGGTAGATAATAGCAATCTGAATGTGGTATGGAGAGTAGAGACAGACAGCATGAACTTCAAAGGATGAGAGTGCGGGCAGTGGTGTGAGTGGCTTAAAGGAACAGTGTTCAGAGAGGAGGATCCCCACCCCCCCCTCCATGTTTGTGACCAGGTCTAGGGGCATGACTAAATTTTAGACCACCATATGATAGAGCAGCTGGAGACACCGTGTCTGATGGAGTTATCCATGTTTCAGTGAGCCCCAGGAAGGTGAAAGTGTTGGAGATAAACATGTCATGAGTAAAGGCCAGTTTATTACAAACGGAGCAGGAGTTCCATAGAGCCCCAGATATGGGGAGGGGAGAGCTGGGAAGAAGGGGGATGTCAATAAGATTGTAGGTGTTCTGGGAGGGGAGGTGGTGAGGTTTGTTATTGGTGGAATGAGTTGTAGTCTGAGCAGTGTGAGGTCTAGGAGTGGGCCCTGGGTTCGGTGATATGTCCCCAGAAGCCAGAAGGAGTAGTAGGCAGAGCAGAGAGATGTGGGGGTGGGACTTGTGTGTATGCAAGTTAGGTTTAGTGAGAGCAGAGGAGGGGTAGTGTGAGCACAGAAATAGGAATAGTTCGTGGCTAGAGAAAAGGGGAGACGATAGCAGAGAGGGAGCAATCTGTATGGTGTTGCTGACAGTGGGAGGATGAAGTGACATGTGGATTTTCAGGAACAGAAGGCAAAAAGAAGCGGTTGAGAAAGACATTTTAAACATTCTGAAGGGATCTACAGGGCGATTGATAGCTGACAGCAGGAGGGTGGGGTATGTTTAGAAACAGGAATTGCAGAAACAAGCAAGCATATGGTGAAACAGATAAAAAACAGTTAAGTAGCAAACCATGTGATCAAAGTGCCGAGTCTCCTGGCAGTTCCTTCTGTTCCCTTCTGGTTCAATTCTGGTCTAATTTGGGTCTTTAGCTGTGCACTTCAAATCATGCTCTTAAAATTAATGCACATCTGACTAAAGTCATATCTGACTTAGAGACTAGATTAAGTAGACAGCAGAGGGGATGGAGATGAGTGCTGGAATGAGGATCAGGTGTGAATGGCCAGGCCTGGGCTGTGGGAGGCTGGGTCAGTCTACAGACATGCAAATTATGACTAATTAATTAGGTACACATTGCAGCATAAGGCCTGGCACCAGGAAATGGTCACAATTATGTATGCGTACCATAAAGTTAAAAGCAATGCAGGTAAAGTTGAACATAAGCAAGATTTGTTTGATTGCAGAGAGAAATTGCATGAAGACAGATATAAAATCAGATGCAGATGCAGATCATATGCGTACCTGTAATGAGAAGAATGTGGTGTCAGTTCAGAGAATAAGGAGATCTCCTATGTGCACTTAAGTAGATCTTTCTGGTCTAATTTGGGTCTTTAGCTGTGCACTTCAAATCATGCACTTAAAATTAATGCACATCTGACTAAAGTCATATCTGACTTAGAGACTAGATTAAGTAGACAGCAGAGGGGATGGAGATGAGTGCTGGAATGAGGATCAGGTGTGAATGGCCAGGCCTGGGCTGTGGGAGGCTGGGTCAGTCTACAGACATGCAAATTATGACTAATTAATTAGGTACACATTGCAGCATAAGGCCTGGCACCAGGAAATGGTCACAATTATGTATGCGTACCATAAAGTTAAAAGCAATGCAGGTAAAGTTGAACATAAGCAAGATTTGTTTGATTGCAGAGAGAAATTGCATGAAGACAGATATAAAATCAGATGCAGATGCAGATCATATGCGTACCTGTAATGAGAAGAATGTGGTGTCAGTTCAGAGAATAAGGAGATCTCCTATGTGCACTTAAGTAGATCTTTCTGGTCTAATTTGGGTCTTTAGCTGTGCACTTCAAATCATGCACTTAAAATTAATGCACATCTGACTAAAGTCATATCTGACTTAGAGACTAGATTAAGTAGACAGCAGAGGGGATGGAGATGAGTGCTGGAATGAGGATCAGGTGTGAATGGCCAGGCCTGGGCTGTGGGAGGCTGGGTCAGTCTACAGACATGCAAATTATGACTAATTAATTAGGTACACATTGCAGCATAAGGCCTGGCACCAGGAAATGGTCACAATTATGTATGCGTACCATAAAGTTAAAAGCAATGCAGGTAAAGTTGAACATAAGCAAGATTTGTTTGATTGCAGAGAGAAATTGCATGAAGACAGATATAAAATCAGATGCAGATGCAGATCATATGCGTACCTGTAATGAGAAGAATGTGGTGTCAGTTCAGAGAATAAGGAGATCTCCTATGTGCACTTAAGTAGATCTTTCTGGTCTAATTTGGGTCTTTAGCTGTGCACTTCAAATCATGCACTTAAAATTAATGCACATCTGACTAAAGTCATATCTGACTTAGACACTAGATTAAGTAGACAGCAGAGGGGATGGAGATGAGTGCTGGAATGAGGATCAGGTGTGAATGGCCAGGCCTGGGCTGTGGGAGGCTGGGTCAGTCTACAGACATGCAAATTATGACTAATTAATTAGGTACACATTGCAGCATAAGGCCTGGCACCAGGAAATGGTCACAATTATGTATGCGTACCATAAAGTTAAAAGCAATGCAGGTAAAGTTGAACATAAGCAAGATTTGTTTGATTGCAGAGAGAAATTGCATGAAGACAGATATAAAATCAGATGCAGATGCAGATCATATGCGTACCATAAAGTTAAAAGCAATGCAGGTAAAGTTGAACATAAGCAAGATTTGTTTGATTGCAGAGAGAAATTGCATGAAGACAGATATAAAATTAGATGCAGATGCAGATCATATGCGTACCATAAAGTTAAAAGCAATGCAGGTAAAGTTGAACATAAGCAAGATTTGTTTGATTGCAGAGAGAAATGGCATGAAGACAGATATAAAATCAGATGCAGATGCAGATCATATGCGTACCATAAAGTTAAAAGCAATGCAGGTAAAGTTGAACATAAGCAAGATTTGTTTGATTGCAGAGAGAAATTGCATGAAGACAGATATAAAATCAGATGCAGATGCAGATCATATGCGTACCTGTAATGAGAAGAATGTGGTGTCAGTTCAGAGAATAAGGAGATCTCCTATGTGCACTTAAGTAGATCTTTCTGGTCTAATTTGGGTCTTTAGCTGTGCACTTCAAATCATGCACTTAAAATTAATGCACATCTGACTAAAGTCATATCTGACTTAGAGACTAGATTAAGTAGACAGCAGAGGGGATGGAGATGAGTGCTGGAATGAGGATCAGGTGTGAATGGCCAGGCCTGGGCTGTGGGAGGCTGGGTCAGTCTACAGACATGCAAATTATGACTAATTAATTAGGTACACATTGCAGCATAAGGCCTGGCACCAGGAAATGGTCACAATTATGTATGCGTACCATAAAGTTAAAAGCAATGCAGGTAAAGTTGAACATAAGCAAGATTTGTTTGATTGCAGAGAGAAATTGCATGAAGACCGATATAAAATCAGATGCAGATGCAGATCATATGCGTACCTGTAATGAGAAGAATGTGGTGTCAGTTCAGAGAATAAGGAGATCTCCTATGTGCACTTAAGTAGATCTTTCTGGTCTAATTTGGGTCTTTAGCTGTGCACTTCAAATCATGCACTTAAAATTAATGCACATCTGACTAAAGTCATATCTGACTTAGAGACTAGATTAAGTAGACAGCAGATGGGATGGAGATGAGTGCTGGAATGAGGATCAGGTGTGAATGGCCAGGCCTGGGCTGTGGGAGGCTGGGTCAGTCTACAGACATGCAAATTATGACTAATTAATTAGGTACACATTGCAGCATAAGGCCTGGCACCAGGAAATGGTCACAATTATGTATGCGTACCATAAAGTTAAAAGCAATGCAGGTAAAGTTGAACATAAGCAAGATTTGTTTGATTGCAGAGAGAAATTGCATGAAGACAGATATAAAATCAGATGCAGATGCAGATCATATGCGTACCTGTAATGAGAAGAATGTGGTGTCAGTTCAGAGAATAAGGAGATCTCCTATGTGCACTTAAGTAGATCTTTCTGGTCTAATTTGGGTCTTTAGCTGTGCACTTCAAATCATGCACTTAAAATTAATGCACATCTGACTAAAGTCATATCTGACTTAGAGACTAGATTAAGTAGACAGCAGAGGGGATGGAGATGAGTGCTGGAATGAGGATCAGGTGTGAATGGCCAGGCCTGGGCTGTGGGAGGCTGGGTCAGTCTACAGACATGCAAATTATGACTAATTAATTAGGTACACATTGCAGCATAAGGCCTGGCACCAGGAAATGGTCACAATTATGTATGCGTACCATAAAGTTAAAAGCAATGCAGGTAAAGTTGAACATAAGCAAGATTTGTTTGATTGCAGAGAGAAATTGCATGAAGACAGATATAAAATCAGATGCAGATGCAGATCATATGCGTACCTGTAATGAGAAGAATGTGGTGTCAGTTCAGAGAATAAGGAGATCTCCTATGTGCACTTAAGTAGATCTTTCTGGTCTAATTTGGGTCTTTAGCTGTGCACTTCAAATCATGCACTTAAAATTAATGCACATCTGACTAAAGTCATATCTGACTTAGAGACTAGATTAAGTAGACAGCAGAGGGGATGGAGATGAGTGCTGGAATGAGGATCAGGTGTGAATGGCCAGGCCTGGGCTGTGGGAGGCTGGATCAGTCTACAGACATGCAAATTATGACTAATTAATTAGGTACACATTGCAGCATAAGGCCTGGCACCAGGAAATGGTCACAATTATGTATGCGTACCATAAAGTTAAAAGCAATGCAGGTAAAGTTGAACATAAGCAAGATTTGTTTGATTGCAGAGAGAAATTGCATGAAGACAGATATAAAATCAGATGCAGATGCAGATCATATGCGTACCTGTAATGAGAAGAATGTGGTGTCAGTTCAGAGAATAAGGAGATCTCCTATGTGCACTTAAGTAGATCTTTCTGGTCTAATTTGGGTCTTTAGCTGTGCACTTCAAATCATGCACTTAAAATTAATGCACATCTGACTAAAGTCATATCTGACTTAGAGACTAGATTAAGTAGACAGCAGAGGGGATGGAGATGAGTGCTGGAATGAGGATCAGGTGTGAATGGCCAGGCCTGGGCTGTGGGAGGCTGGGTCAGTCTACAGACATGCAAATTATGACTAATTAATTAGGTACACATTGCAGCATAAGGCCTGGCACCAGGAAATGGTCACAATTATGTATGCGTACCATAAAGTTAAAAGCAATGCAGGTAAAGTTGAATATAAGCAAGATTTGTTTGATTGCAGAGAGAAATTGCATGAAGACAGATATAAAATCAGATGCAGATGCAGATCATATGCGTACCTGTAATGAGAAGAATGTGGTGTCAGTTCAGAGAATAAGGAGATCTCCTATGTGCACTTAAGTAGATCTTTCTGGTCTAATTTGGGTCTTTAGCTGTGCACTTCAAATCATGCACTTAAAATTAATGCACATCTGACTAAAGTCATATCTGACTTAGAGACTAGATTAAGTAGACAGCAGAGGGGATGGAGATGAGTGCTGGAATGAGGATCAGGTGTGAATGGCCAGGCCTGGGCTGTGGGAGGCTGGGTCAGTCTACAGACATGCAAATTATGACTAATTAATTAGGTACACATTGCAGCATAAGGCCTGGCACCAGGAAATGGTCACAATTATGTATGCGTACCATAAAGTTAAAAGCAATGCAGGTAAAGTTGAACATAAGCAAGATTTGTTTGATTGCAGAGAGAAATTGCATGAAGACAGATATAAAATCAGATGCAGATGCAGATCATATGCGTACCTGTAATGAGAAGAATGTGGTGTCAGTTCAGAGAATAAGGAGATCTCCTATGTGCACTTAAGTAGATCTTTCTGGTCTAATTTGGGTCTTTAGCTGTGCACTTCAAATCATGCACTTAAAATTAATGCACATCTGACTAAAGTCATATCTGACTTAGACACTAGATTAAGTAGACAGCAGAGGGGATGGAGATGAGTGCTGGAATGAGGATCAGGTGTGAATGGCCAGGCCTGGGCTGTGGGAGGCTGGGTCAGTCTACAGACATGCAAATTATGACTAATTAATTAGGTACACATTGCAGCATAAGGCCTGGCACCAGGAAATGGTCACAATTATGTATGCGTACCATAAAGTTAAAAGCAATGCAGGTAAAGTTGAACATAAGCAAGATTTGTTTGATTGCACAGAGAAATTGCATGAAGACAGATATAAAATCAGATGCAGATGCAGATCATATGCGTACCTGTAATGAGAAGAATGTGGTGTCAGTTCAGAGAATAAGGAGATCTCCTATGTGCACTTAAGTAGATCTTTCTGGTCTAATTTGGGTCTTTAGCTGTGCACTTCAAATCATGCACTTAAAATTAATGCACATCTGACTAAAGTCATATCTGACTTAGAGACTAGATTAAGTAGACAGCAGAGGGGATGGAGATGAGTGCTGGAATGAGGATCAGGTGTGAATGGCCAGGCCTGGGCTGTGGGAGGCTGGGTCAGTCTACAGACATGCAAATTATGACTAATTAATTAGGTACACATTGCAGCATAAGGCCTGGCACCAGGAAATGGTCACAATTATGTATGCGTACCATAAAGTTAAAAGCAATGCAGGTAAAGTTGAACATAAGCAAGATTTGTTTGATTGCACAGAGAAATTGCATGAAGACAGATATAAAATCAGATGCAGATGCAGATCATATGCGTACCATAAAGTTAAAAGCAATGCAGGTAAAGTTGAACATAAGCAAGATTTGTTTGATTGCAGAGAGAAATTGCATGAAGACAGATATAAAATCAGATGCAGATGCAGATCATATGCGTACCATAAAGTTAAAAGCAATGCAGGTAAAGTTGAACATAAGCAAGATTTGTTTGATTGCAGAGAGAAATTGCATGAAGACAGATATAAAATCAGATGCAGATGCAGATCATATGCGTACCATAAAGTTAAAAGCAATGCAGGTAAAGTTGAACATAAGCAAGATTTGTTTGATTGCAGAGAGAAATTGCATGAAGACAGATATAAAATCAGATGCAGATGCAGATCATATGCGTACCTGTAATGAGAAGAATGTGGTGTCAGTTCAGAGAATAAGGAGATCTCCTATGTGCACTTAAGTAGATCTTTCTGGTCTAATTTGGGTCTTTAGCTGTGCACTTCAAATCATGCACTTAAAATTAATGCACATCTGACTAAAGTCATATCTGACTTAGAGACTAGATTAAGTAGACAGCAGAGGGGATGGAGATGAGTGCTGGAATGAGGATCAGGTGTGAATGGCCAGGCCTGGGCTGTGGGAGGCTGGGTCAGTCTACAGATATGCAAATTATGACTAATTAATTAGGTACACATTGCAGCATAAGGCCTGGCACCAGGAAATGGTCACAATTATGTATGCGTACCATAAAGTTAAAAGCAATGCAGGTAAAGTTGAACATAAGCAAGATTTGTTTGATTGCAGAGAGAAATTGCATGAAGACAGATATAAAATCAGATGCAGATGCAGATCATATGCGTACAATAAAGTTAAAAGCAATGCAGGTAAAGTTGAACATAAGCAAGATTTGTTTGATTGCAGAGAGAAATTGCATGAAGACAGATATAAAATCAGATGCAGATGCAGTTCATATGCGTACCATAAAGTTAAAAGCAATGCAGGTAAAGTTGAACATAAGCAAGATTTGTTTGATTGCAGAGAGAAATTGCATGAAGACAGATATAAAATCAGATGCAGATGCAGATCATATGCGTATCATAAAGTTAAAAGCAATGCAGGTAAAGTTGAACATAAGCAAGATTTGTTTGATTGCAGAGAGAAATTGCATGAAGACAGATATAAAATCAGATGCAGATGCAGATCATATGCGTACCATAAAGTTAAAAGCAATGCAGGTAAAGTTGAACATAAGCAAGATTTGTTTGATTGCAGAGAGAAATTGCATGAAGACAGATATAAAATCAGATGCAGATGCAGATCATATGCGTACCTGTAATGAGAAGAATGTGGTGTCAGTTCAGAGAATAAGGAGATCTCCTATGTGCACTTAAGTAGATCTTTCTGGTCTAATTTGGGTCTTTAGCTGTGCACTTCAAATCATGCACTTAAAATTAATGCACATCTGACTAAAGTCATATCTGACTTAGAGACTAGATTAAGTAGACAGCAGAGGGGATGGAGATGAGTGCTGGAATGAGGATCAGGTGTGAATGGCCAGGCCTGGGCTGTGGGAGGCTGGGTCAGTCTACAGACATGCAAATTATGACTAATTAATTAGGTACACATTGCAGCATAAGGCCTGGCACCAGGAAATGGTCACAATTATGTATGCGTACCATAAAGTTAAAAGCAATGCAGGTAAAGTTGAACATAAGCAAGATTTGTTTGATTGCACAGAGAAATTGCATGAAGACAGATATAAAATCAGATGCAGATGCAGATCATATGCGTACCTGTAATGAGAAGAATGTGGTGTCAGTTCAGAGAATAAGGAGATCTCCTATGTGCACTTAAAGAGAATCTGTACTCTGAAATTCTTACAATAAAAAGCATACCATTCTATTCATTATGTGCTCCTGGTCCCCTCTGTGCTGTTTCTGCCATTCTCTGCTGCAAACCTGGCTTGTAATTGCCAGTTTTAGGCAGTGTTTACAAACAAACTAACCAGCTTCTAATAGGCTCAGCTAAGCAGAGTGTGTTAGTCACACAGAGCCTGCAGGGGGTGTGTACAGCTTCTAGCTAATCACAAGCAGCCCTGCACATTCCAGTCTGACTGCCTCAGCCTGACTGTGCCGACTATAGAGAGAAGATTAGATCATATAACAGAGATAACACAGCTACTGTGCAATTAGGAAAAGCTGCAGTAAGCCAGACCACATTAGAAAAGGCATAGGAACTTATAGCATAGAAGAAATAAAGATAAACAATTTGTTACAGAGTCTCTTTAAGTAGATCTTTCTGGTCTAATTTGGGTCTTTAGCTGTGCACTTCAAATCATGCACTTAAAATTAATGCATTAATCACTGGTATTGGCAAATTCACAAATTCACAACAGGAGGGAAAGATACTAATGTGGAAGAGATTTATTGACGATTTATTCATTGTATGGGGGGGGGGGAGGGGGGGGATAGGGAGGAGCTGGAAAGGTTTATGGAGTTTTTGAAACACAATGATTTGAATATAAAACTTGAGATGGAGTGTGACACTAAGACTATACATTTTTTGGATATTGAAATAGAGAAAGAGGATGGGCACTTTATTACACACACGTTTTTCAAAAGTACGGATAGGAATGGATATCTATCCACAAAAAGTTGCCACCACTCACAGTGGTTGAAGGCAGTCCCATGGGGACAATTCACACGTATCCGTTGGAATTGTAGTAGGATGGAGGATTATTTGAAACAATCACACACATTGGTGGAAAGGTTCAAAGAAAAAGGGTATAGGGAAGAAGAGTTATATAAAGAGGTTATTGAAATAGGGAAGAAAGACAGGGGTAGATTTATTAGGGGGGGAGGAACACAAGAGGGCACAAAGTATGTGGTCCCATTTGTCACAGAATTCTCCAGCCAGCATAGAGAAATGGAGGATGCAGTTAGGAGACACTGGCATGTATTGAAAGAGGACAGAACACTCCAGAAGATCTTGCCAGAGAGGCCCCAGTTCATATACAGACAGGCCCCTAATTTAAAACAGATATTGGCACCCAGCCTGGTGGAGGGGCCTAAGAATAAAAAGGAAGCCTTTTGGCACCAAAAGGGTTTTTTCCATGTAGGGGGTGCAAGGCATGTGAAGAGGCTAAGGGCAGCAAGATAAATGAGGTCACATCCCATGCAAATGGGGCAAAGTTCAAGATACTACAGAACATCACCTGTAACACAGTGGGGGTGGTATACTTGTTATGGTGTGGGTGTGGGAAACAATACGTAGGCAGAACTACCAGGGCATTGAAATCTAGGGTGATGGAACATATCAGGAACATCAAGAAGGGGTTTGGAGGACATAGTGTGTCAGAGCACTTTAGAACCCACCACCAATGCAATCCGGGGGGGTTACATTTCTCTGGCCTTGAAAAGATGGAATATAGGTGGAGGGGTTATCATAAGGTACGACACATATCAAGGAAAGAGACAAGATGGATATATGGGCTGGGGAGTCTACAACCAGGAGGGCTAAATATTGATCTGGATCTCAATTGTTTTATAGCTGATAATTGATAATTGACAAGAGAACCACAAGATTTATGAAAGGTGTATAAGATATGAGGATATTATGATATTAACCTTTATGATGGGGTAAAATTTGAAAGATTATGCAATGTAGTGTGGATAGTATGAGTAAGGTTGGGGGGGGGGGGGTTATTGGTTTTATTGACTGTGGACAGATGATGTAAACGGGTCTTCTCCCTTGCAGGGTGGGCTGGAAGGCAATAGCATAGGAAGGGGGGGCCCGGTTACCACATAATGTTTACCCCAATCCTTGTAATAAGGATACTCCATGCTTTGAATACAGTTGGCCTGAGTGTGGAATGCACCCACATGAATAGTTAACTGGGATAAGATGGGGAGGTCCTGAAAATAGGAAGTGGGAATGGGGATAACCAATCAGCTTGCAGATTAGTTAAAATCAATGCGTACGTAATGACGCATGTGACGCGGAAACATACGTGCTGACGCATGTGCCGCGGATGGATGACGCATATATGATGACGCGTATGACGCAGAAAATGGCGACCGAACGCGGACGTAATGACGCTTGCAATGCGTGCGGAAGCGACCAATTGAAAGAGATGGAAGGAGACGTGATCATGCGTACGTCATGACGCGGACGGAAGCGGAAGGAAGAGGCAATTAGCATCCAGTAAAAGGATATAAAAACCCTGGTAATGAGTCCAACTCCTGTGCCCCTGATGAGTCACGAGGGAGTGACAAAATTGATCGGGCGGGAGGTTGGACATACCAGGAAGCGAACGACCGGTGGAGGCGGTGGTGTCTGCAAGCTGAGTGGAGGGGGAACGGGAGGACCCAACTCAAGCTGTGCCCTGCCAGGCAACGGGGGAGAGCCCGTAAAACTCTATATGTGCAATACATTCTGGAGCATGTGAGTGCAATTTTATAATTAAAGTTTTAAGTTTTATACGGAGTTATGCTATGGAGGCTATTTCTTTGAGGTACTTTGCATGGAATATGGGGAGGATGATGGTGGTCTAAACGGACAGCATTACAGCGGTACCAGGATCCTGAAGTATGGAGGCTCCTGGATTTGTGCATGGTTGGCCAGTCTAGCAGTGGCCAATACATCTGGTGAGTCTGTTTACTGTTGGGTGTCCATGGTGATGGTGGCACAAGAGATCAAGAAATTGCATATGAGAACGGCATTGAGAACTCCTGAATGATGTCTATGTGGACTTTTTATATGAAATAGGATGTGCGCTTAAGTGATTGTATACAAGTGTTTAGGTCTTGCCGGACCTTGTGGTAGCGCACTCCGTTGGGACCTTTTACAGTTTTTAATTCTGTATCAGCTATAGCACTTTGATATTATTTTACAGATTATATACTTTACATTGCAGAAATGCTAATCGCTAACGCTAAACGCGAAAAATGCTGCATGTCCTGCATTTTGCGATTTGGTAACATTAGCTGAGCGTTTAGGGAAATCGCTAGTGGTTTGAATCGCTCCCTAAACGCTCAGAAAATCGCTCTTGTGGGTTTGAGTCCTTAAAGTGGTATGAGACGGTGGCAATAATTTGTTTTAAACATAGGGTGTGTTAATATTCACCACCTGGCTCCCGTAATTAGTTTGGTCGCCTAAAATTGTACATGATGGCTCATCCAAGGTATCGAAATGTATGCACTAAGTAGGTGAAACTGATTAAAGACAGTCAGTGACATAACTTTGTACTCTGTAAAGTGCCAATGCAGAAGGTGTTAGTGCTATTAAAATACATAATAATAATATGGTAGGATATTACACTATGACTATGGTAGGATTAGGTTGTGAGCTCCTCTGAAGACAGTCAGTGACATGATTATGTACTCTGTAAAGTGCCGTAGAAGATGTTAGTACTATATACTGTAAATACATAATAATGTGGTAGGATATTAGACCTTTAACGATAGTAGGATTAGACTGTGAGCTCCTCTGAGGACAGTCATTGACACTATTTTGCACTCTGTTTAGTGCCACCGAAAATGTCAGTGCTATATACATTCATAATAAAAATAGTTACATGGTGGGAAACTATGAATAGAAAGGAAAATAAATGGAAGAAGCAGAAAGGAGTGAGATGGGGCAAGGGCAAAACAATAGCCCGTGTGTCACAGCAAGGTCTGTGAGAGGTTGGTAAGCCCTGAGCACACACAGGTAGTTCTCAGATTAAGAGGTTTATTAACCATTTTTGCCTTTTGGACGTGACTTTCATGTCCAAAAGGCTGCTGCTCTGAATGTCTGTGCGCTCCCTGCATGATCATGCGAGTGCCGGCGCGCTCCCGTGCCGCCCCCCACTGTAGCCCGGAGATCAATGAATGGGAACAATGATCTAAGTCCCCGGTAAAAAACTACGGTCTCTCTGAAAAAAGAAAAAAAAAGTCCTCCTTGTAGTTCCTGTAAGCGAGCGTGCTCGCTCCCAGGATAGAAAAACAAAAAAATCACTTTGGCCATCTTGTGGCCAAATAGTAAAACTACATGCACATAGATTTTTATTACAAAAAGACACAATAAATTACATTTAAGGAACCATAAATAGTTACCTAAGGGTCTGAACTTTTTTTTTAATATGCATGTGAAGAGGGTATACAACTAATATTTTTTTTAAATTATAAGCTTGTAAATAGTGATGGATGCAAAACAAAAAAAAAATGCACCTTTATTTCCAAATAAAATATTGGCGCCATACATTGTGATAGGGACATAATTTAAATGGTGTAATAACTGGGACAAATTGGCAAATAAAATACATGTGATTTAATTCTGGTAGCATGTATTATTTTAGCTACAGTATAATGGCTGAAAACGCTTAGCTCTTCTTTCTTAATATTCCTGTTAAAATGCATTTAGAAAAAAATAATTCTTAGCAAAATGTACAACCCAAAGAAAGCCTAATTGAAGGTGGAAAAAACAAGATAAAGATCAATTAACTGTGATAAGTCGTGAAAAAGTTATTGGCGAATGAATGGGAGGGGAAAATTGCTCGGATGCATAAGGTGAAAAACGACTGAAGGCTGAAGTGGTTAAGCTACAAGGTGACTATAACACAGCAAGGTGGACAACGTACAGCTTCCAGAAAATATATTCCAAGGAGTAAAAGAGGAATCTACACTCTGCAACCCAACAAAGTCCACAGTACCTTCAATGGCAACAAAATCCCATGTGCTTCAGCAGGAAAGTCCTGGTAGTAATGTCAGCAGTCCAGTCCAAAGCACATGACAACTAAATGACAGTCTTCCAGGGCTGTATGAAGGAGAGGTGAAGTTGTTCCATCCAATGCCATCCAGGGTCAGAAATTACCCTCCAAGTGAATCAGTACAGTCTGATAAAAACAACCCAGGGAAAGTCCTCCAATCTGTGTGCATGGATAGGGAACTGGCTAATGGACAGAAAACAAAGAGTTGTGGACAATGGATCATACTCAAAATGGGTTACTGTTAGCAGTGGGGTCCCACAGGGGTCTGTACTGGGTCCAGTGCTCTTCAGTTTATTTATTAATGACCTAGTAGATGCAGTAGAAAGCAATGTTGCTATTTTTGCAGATGATACAAAATTGTGCAGAATCATCAACTCTCAGGAAGATAGGGACATATTGCAACAGGATCTGGATAGGATGGCTATATGGGCACATAAATGGCAGATGAAAATCAATGTTGAAAAATGTAGTCATGCATTTTGGCCGTACCAATGGTCTAGCACCATACAAAATAAATGGTATACAGTTGGGGACATCAAACTTGGCGAAGGACTTAGGAGTACTCATCGACAACAAGTTAAATAATCGTACGCAATGCCAAGCCTCTGCAGCTAAAGCTAATAACATTTTGGGATGCATTAAAAGGTAAATAAAAACTCGAGATGCTAGCATAATATTGCCCCTGTTTAACTCTCTAGTAAGGCCACATCTGGAATATGAAATTCAGTTCTGGGCACCACATTAGAGGAAAGATATTGCAGTTTTAGAGCAGGTGCAGAGACGAGCAACAAAATTGATACGTGGGATGGAAGGTCTCACTTACCAAGAAAGGTTAGATAAACTGGGTTTATTTAGTCTAGAGAAAAGACGCCTTAGAGGGGATCTAATTAACATGTATAAATACATCAGAGGGCAATATAATAGCTTGGCGGATGAGCTTTTTGTCCCTAGGCCTTCTGAAAGGACTAGAGGACATGATCTGCGCATGGAGGAAAAACGTTTTAGCCATTTATTTAGGAAAGGGTTCTTTACAGTAAGAGTGATTAAGATGTGGAATGCATTGCCACAGGAAGTAGTTATGGAAAATTCTATACCTGCATTTAAAGATGGCTTAGATGCTTTCCTTGCATTGAAAGACATCCATGGCTACAATTACTAGGTAATGCCCAATGATGATGTTCCAGGGATTTTATCAGATTGCCATTTGGAGTCGGGAAGTAATTTTTTCCCTTTTTGGGCTAATTGGACCATGCCTTGTAAGAGTTTTTTGCCTTCCTCTGGATCAACAGGGATATGTGAGGGAGCAGGCTGGTGTTGTACTTTGTTCTCTGGTTGAACTCGATGGATGTATGTCCTTTTGCAACCCAAAGAACTATGTAACAGCCTCCTGCTGTTCTTCTGCTTCTCCTTTCCAATGTGATCAGAAGGGCGCCACAGCCTACTGCTACTTACAAAGTCCACCAGCAAATGACAATCTCATGCTCACGTCACATTGCTCTCTCTCCGCAGTGTGGTCAGAAGGGCGCCGCAGCCTACCCCTTCTTACAAAGTCCACCAGCAAATCAGAGATTCTTATCCTGCTCATATCCGTTCTCACTCTCCCCCTCCTCCAGCACTGCAGTCTTTATATTCACCATGCTACACCAGAGACCTGTGGGTGGAGAATAGGAGGGACTGGGTGGCCAGCTGTTTCCAGAAGATACACCTAACTTCAGACAATGGGAAACCTCTGGAACATTCTCAGGTGTGCTAGCCTGTAAGCTGTAATATGAGCCCCTGGGAGGAGGTAGGAGGGGCTGGGTGGGCTAGTTTTGTACACAGCTGCTGCCTAGCAGCCAACCCAGATAAGAGAACAATGAGGAATACTCTGGACCATTCTCAGGTAATCTGGCCCTGACATCAAGATGTTTGAATATACCATCCATAACTTTCCGGCTTACAGCAAGTCACAATATACGAGCAGACACTTGAAAGTTCCACATTGCCTGATGATGTCACACTGTGACCCTCCGGGTTCTCCATAGTTACCATGCTGAGCAGCAGCAGAGTACAAACATCCAGATAAAATGCGCATACAATAAAATCCTCCCATGCGTAGTTCACAGTGCCTCCCTTCCTGCTCCAACCAAGCACCGTCTAAGGGCAGGAAGGGAGACGCTGGGAACTACACATGGGAGGATTTTATTATATGCACATTTTATCTGGATGTTTGTAAGTGCAATTCTTTTTATATTTGGATATTATTCAACGGTTTTACGTTATGGCCGTCTGCTCTGGAGTTTTTTAAGGGCCACTAGGAAGTGTGAACTGAAGAGGCAGCCAATGCCCAGCAAACAGAGGTAACAAGCTGAGAGTGCTGGTCTGTTAAGGGTCATCAAATCCTTCTGGTGAGCACATTGTGTGCATTGAGGACCGGGTGTGTGGATCACTGGAGAAAGGGGAGAGTACAGTGTTGTTGGATCCACTTCAGGCACTGGGTGTACAGTACACTTAGGCCTTGTTCAGACTATATGCGCCACCGTGCGTATTTTGGCATCGCGTATATAGTATGAGACACGCAAGAACGGTAGAAGGGCATAGACAGCCTTTCTACCGTTCCCATCATATGCGCAGCAGTGCCATGTGCTATTGTTCTGCTGCATGCATTTTTGTTATGAATGGGATCAGCAGCGCAGCGCATAGCAGCGCAGATGGCGTGCGATTGTGCAAGTTGCGTTCCGATCTAACAGGCACCTGCGCTAATTGAGGTGAATTACGGTTTCACACTATGAAGTTATGTTTCCTTTATATGTACATAACATAGTTACATAGTTATTTGGGTTGAAAAAAGACATATGTCCGTCGAGTTCAACCAGAAAACAAAGTACAACACCAGTCTGTTCCCTCACATAGCCCTGTTGATCCAGAGGAAGGCAAAAAAGCCTTACAAGGCATGGTCCAATTAGCCCAAAAAGGGAAAAAATTCCTTCCCTACTCCAGATGGCAATCAGATAAAATCCCTGGATCAACACCACTGAGCATTACCTAGTAATTATAGCCATGGATATCTTTCAATGCAAGGAAAGCATCTAAACCCCCTTTTAAATGCAGATATAGAATTTTCCATAACTACTTTCTGTGGCAATGCATTCCACATCTTATTCACTCTTACTGTAAAGAATCCCTTCCTAAATAAATGTCTAAAACATTTTTTCTCCATGCGCAGATCGTGTCCTCTAGTCCTTTGTGAAGGCCTAGGGACGAAAAGCTCTTCCGCCAAGCTTTTGTATTGCCCTCTAATGTATTTATACATGTTAATTAGATAAGACATGCATGTTAATTAATAAGGCGTCTTTTCTCTAGACCAGTGATGGCTAACCTTGGCACTCCAGCTGTGGTGGAACTAAAAGTCCCATGAGGCATTGCAATACTCTGACAGCTCTAAGCATAAGTCGGGGAGGCAGAGGCATGATGGGATTTGTAGTGTTGTCACAGCTGGAGTGCCAAGGTTAGCCATCACTGCTCTAGACTAAATAAACCCAGTTTATCTAACCTATCTTGTTAAAGAGTACCCGAGGTGGGATTTAATAATGTTATTACGGCACAGAGGCTGGTTGTGCACACTATCACCAGCCTCTGTTGCCCTATTGTGTATCCCCAGGCCCCCCCTGCGCTCTGCTATCCCCTGTAACAAAAATTGCCGTGCTAGCGACACACAGCGTGTCGCCAGCAGGCTGTTTACCTGTGAGTGCCTGTCACCGCCGCTTCCCCGCCTCCTCTATATCGGCGCTCCCCACCCGTGTCCCTTCCCTCCCGCTGATTGGAGGGAAGAGATGTGGGTGGGGAGAGGCGATATAGAAGAGGCGGGGGAGCGGCAGTGACAGGCACCTCATAGGTAAACATCCTGCTGGCGACATGCTGTATGTCGCTAGCACGGCGGTTTTTGTTACAGGGGACAGCAGAGCGAAGGGGGGCCTGGGGGCACACAATAGGGCAACAGAGGCTGTTGATAGTGTGCACAACCAGCCTCTGTGCCCTACTAACATTACTAAATCCCATCTCGGGTTCTCTTTAAGTGAGACCTTCTATCCCTTGTATCAATGTAGTTGCTTGTCTCTGCACCTGCTCTAAAACTGCAATATCTTTCCTGTAATGTGGTGCCCAGAACTGAATTCCATATTCCAGATGTGGGCTTACTAGAGAGTTAAACGGGCAATATTATCCTCGGCTGCATTTTAAAAATGGCCATTACCCCCTAGCAGCTTCCTGCTCAGCATACTGTTAAACTGTAATATCACTCACTTGAGCCATAGTTGTAACTGACAGCGGCTTATATATAACTGACAGCCACTGGTATATTTCAGTTCTGACAAAATATTGTCAGAACTGGAAGGGATCACTGTAAGAAAAAATGGTGAGCTTCTGAGAGGAACTGATGGTGAGGTTAGTATGTAATATTCATTTGCAGCTACATCATGTGTTTAAATAATTTTCCTTGCTTCAGGTTCCCTATAAAGAGTTTCTGTAAATCAATCCATTGAAATGAAAAGTAATATGGATGTTGTAAAAGGGCTATCGTACATTATACATTTGATTGGCCCTTGTCTGAATAAACTACTTTTTTGTTTATTACAGGTGTAACTCATGCAGCAATATGGGCTGCTTGTATTTCCTATCTCAGTGCAGCAGTTCCACCTACATTACGAACATCTGCTCAAGGTATCCTGCAAGGTCTCCATTTAGGACTTGGTAGAGGATGTGGTGCCATGATTGGAGGAGTTTTGGTGAATTTTTTTGGTAAGTAACTTTTTTTTTTTTAAGATTCTTTATTTTAGTAAGAAAGAACATTTTAAACAAAACAACAAGAGTCACTAACTGCAGTCACAGACAAATAGCAGTAGCACTTAGTGGGGAGAGAAGCCCCCAGCCAAAAGTCGTATATAACATTCCGTACTAATGTGCACAACAGTTAGTCTTGAGCCCAAGGGCCTCACCCTCCCTCCCATTAAAGACCAAATAAACAGCAAAAAAGGTATATTGTGTCTCATACAATTGGCAGAGGAATTATAGAGCCACACATGGCCCATTATAAATTTGCGTTTGGAGATGTTAACTTAAAGAATAAAACTGCAGTATTACTACTAGGAAGAGGAGTAAATAATAGGAGACAAAGAGGAGGAGAGAAAGAATGGAAAGAGAAAGAGAAGGAGAAAACAGGAGGAAAAAAGGAGAGTATTGGTCTCCTGGAGTCCAATCCCAGAGAGCCCATAAGTAGATGGAACAAAAGAAAAGATCTGCAAGAAGATCTAGGCCGAACCAACCCCCCCTAGACTCCACGTCACCCAACAAAAAACTCGAGTTTGCAAAGAAGAGTGTATAAATACCCCACTACGAAGGGAAAAATATGAAATATTAAGTGTCCTGGGGAATTTGTTGATATTCTTCTGATTCTAGAAACATGTCACAGTGAATCCAGGTACGTGAGAAGGCCTCGTCCCGGTCGTGGAAAGTGTAAGTCATGTACTCTATCTGGTAGACAAACTTTATCTCATTGATCCACTCCCTTATTGAGGGCACATTTTGTGATTTCCAGTGTCGAGCAATAAGAACGCTTGCAGCTTGGATCAAATGGCGAGACAAAGAACACTTACATGTTTTTATGGGTTTTGGGGTATTGTGGAGCAGGTAGTATGAGGGGTCGTCAACCGGATCTCCATCCGTTAGGATTTTAATGTATTTCTGGACTGACTGCCAGAATAGCTTCACAGTCCCAGAATAAAAAGCGAAGGGAAATCTTGCGCTTCTGGACACCGGGGATGTATGGGCAAAGGTGTATGGTTTCACACAGTAGGCAGCTCCTTCATGTCCGGCTAGAAGGCATTCTTATAAAAAAGCAGAAAAAATGGAAAGCGGAGGAGCGCTCCATAGTGTAAAACCAATTTTAATGAGTTAAAATGCGCATAAGACAATTGCACTTACTAGAAAGTAGATGCATACAAGCATATCAGATCAGGTCTGAGGAAGGCGAGGATTCGCCGAAACACATTGTGATGCTGCCAGCACGCTCTAGTTTCCTGGGCCAGCCACCCCAGTCCCTCTCATCTGGACCATGACTTCCACAGGCCACGGAGGACGCAGCAGGCGGCTTCCCAGGACAGGGCTTTGCCCTTATCTGATATGCTTGTATGCATCTACTTTCTAGTAAGTGCAATTGTGTTATGCGCATTTTAACTCATTAAAATTGGTTTTACACTATGGAGCGCACCTCCGCTTTCCATTTTTTCTACAGTCCCAGAATATGTGGGTTAATGTTCCTACAGCATTATCGCATCGCCAGCATTGAGAGCTAGTATTAGGGAAGATTTTATTTAGTCTGCTCGGAGTCAGATACCACATGGACAAAATTTTTAAATTGGATTCTTTGATCCGAGAGGACACTGAGGCAGATTGGTTTAGCGTGAGTATCTTCTGCCAATGCTCATTAGAAAACACACAGTTGATTTCAGATTCCCATTTGGATTTGAGTTCTAAAGACCAGGTAGTATCTGAAAGCAGAAGTTGATATAACTGGGTAAGCGTTTTTTTAATATTGCCTTTAGAGAGACATAGATTCTCGAGAGTAGAGAGTGGTCTAGATAATTGCTCCCTATTTCCCAAAGAACTAATGAACAAATTACATGTGGCCCCACTCTTCCAAGAATGGACATGAACGTGAGTCACGTAACTGCGAGAGTGAAATCCAAGCTCTATTATGAATGAAGTAACGGCATCTAATTATATCAACCATTCTCCAGCAGGCATAGCTCTGAGAAGAACATCCTGGAGGAAATAGAGGATTGTTTAGTAGGGGCACCATGGGAGAGGGCCAAGGAGACATATCTGGGAGATGGCGGACCCTGAAGAAAGCACTTAGGGTAGAATTCACTGAGAGATATTCATTTTGTATTTTAACCGAAGACCAAGGATAAACACAAAGCTCCGTGCCAACAAGATCTTGCGCTAATTGTACCCATCTTTTCTGATTGGAATATCTGTGCCAATTGATTAGGCTGGTCAAGGAGGCTGCTGTATGGTATTTCCCCATATCTGGCACAGCTAAACCACCAGAATCCTTGGGTAAAACAAGTGCAGTGTAACAAATGCGTGGGGGCTTGTGTTTCCAGATGAATTGTTTCCGTAAGGTCTTAAAGTGTTCCGCTGGCAAGGCTATTGGTATGGTTTGGTAATGGGTATAATATTCTTGGTAAAATATTCATTTTTAAAATATTGATCCTTCCCAGCTAGGAGAAGCAAGGCTTGTCCCATCATTGTAAATCAGAAGTTAGAGTTTGGGTCAAAGGGACAAAATTAAGTGTGCATAGATCAGTTAGTGAGGAAGGGATGCGGATCCCAAGATATGTAATAGCTTGCAGTGACCATTTATAAGGAAAGTTATTTTTGATCTGGGAACATAAGTTAGCTGGCATAGATACACCCATGGCTTGACATTTGTCTGGATTTATTTTGATATTAGAAATTTATTGGTATGTTTTTAATTCCAATTCCAAAGAAGGAAGGGAGGTGTGGGGTTCTAAAAGGTAGAAAAGCAGATCATCCGCGTAGGCCGCCTCCCTGTGCTCAGATGACGGGAGTTGGGGGCCTCTGATGTTCACATTTTTGCGGATAGTACGTAGGAAAGGTTCTAATGATAAGGCAAACATTAAAAAGGGAAAGGGGGCCAACCCTGCCTTGTACCATTGGCAATAGGGAAAGAGGCGGAAACAACAACTCCATTAACGCGAACCTGCACAGATGGATAGAGTAGAGTGCCATAATCCAACGCAACATATTTTGACCAAGGCCTATATGTTGAAGTGTAGCCTCTAAAGAGCCCCAGTCTACTCTATTGAATGCCTTCTCTGTGTCAGTGGATAGAAGTAGCAAAGGGGTAAGTGACTTATGCGCCCATTGGAATTGTGCGTTTGGTGTTGTCTCTCGCCTCTTGTCCTGGTATAAACCCTGTTTGTTCTGGATGTACTAGCGAATCCATAAGGGGGAAAAGCCTGTTTGTCATCACTTTAACAAATAGTTTCAGGTCAGCGTTTAAAAGAGAAATGGGACGATAATTAGAGCTCAAGGTGGCGTCCTTACCCGGTTTAGGAATAACCGCTATCTGGGCAGCCAACATATCCCTGTGTAAACTAGAGGGGGAGCATCTTCTGATACTAAAGCATGTATTTGTAATAATCAAGTGGGAGGCCAGGGGCCTTGCCAGTGGCCTAAGATTTTATAGCTCGTCTAAGTTCAAAATCAGATATAGGGATTTCTAGATCACAGATAATTTGATCGGTCAATTTGGGTAAGCCAGCAGCTTGTAGGTATGCGTTGATAGCCTGAGACCTTGCCTGGCTAGGAGGATCAGAGCTGTTAGATCGTAAGTTATAGAGGGAGTGGTAATAATCCCTGAAAACCTTGGCGATTAATTCAGATCTATATTTTTTAACGCCCGAGCGATCTTGGATGTGGGCCACGTTAGTGTGGGCATAGCTTTCCCGAAGAGCCCTGGCTAACATTCTACTGCACTTGTTTCCATACTCGTAGTATGAACGTGTTTCTCCTTGTGAAAGAGAAGAGATTTCAGCTTCTCTCTTTCCGTTTGCAGAGTTTGCAAGTCAGCGTTTGATAAGGTTTTCTTGTGGAAACTCTGATAGTGTTTAAGCTATGAAGAATTTTTTCTTGTCTTTTTTGTGTCTGAAGCTCGCCTCTTGTATCATTTTCCCCCTAATGGTACACTTATGTGCCTCCCATATTGATGAAAGAGAAACCTCGTCAGTGGTGTTTGTTGAGAAATAATCCTGAAGGGCGTTAGAAATGGAATGTTTAAAATCTTTATCCTGTAGGAGGGAAATGTTCAGGCGCCACTGTCTGGGGAGTTTTCTTTTAGGACTGATACCCATCTCCAAAGTAACCGGGGAGCGATCAGATAGCGTCATAATACCAATCTCCGAAGAAATTTGTTCAGAAAGTAAATTTATTGAGATGAAGATATGGTCAATATGCGTGTAAGAGTTGTGTAGATTGGAGAAAAAAGTATAAATGCGCCCGGTTGGGTATTGCATTCTCCATACATCGACTAATTGGCGCTGAACCAACTCCCTTCTACACTTAGCAATTGCTCTGTTGGTTAGGGAGCTCTTACCCGTGGAGCAATCTGTGGTTGGATCCAGGACCATGTTGAGATCGACTCCAATGATCAGGCTTCCCTTCGCAAAGCTATCAAGGGCCCTGACCAAAAAATCCGGTTGTCCACTATTAGGGGCGTAATAAGTGCCAAGTGTGAAAGTGTGGGATAAATAAGTACCTTTTATAAAAAGGAAACGGCCCGTGTTATATTTGTGCTCCTGCAAAAACTGGAACTTAAATTGTTTGGATAGTAGTATTGCTACACCTTTGGTTTTTGTGCCAGGTTAATTACTGAAAAAGGCCGAGTATAATATTTATCTGTGAGTTTGGGGCGAGAGTTGCCCTTAAAGTGCGTTTTTTGCAGGAACACAATGTGCACATGCTGTTTATGGAGTTGGCATAAAAGGGCTCTACGCTTTTCAGGGAGGTTAAGTCCCTTCGTATTAAAGGTTTGAATTTTGAGGATGTTTATGGCGTGCTAAGGGTGAGGTCAGGGCCGGCCCGGTGCAGATCAGCAGAGAGCTAGAGAGAGAAAAGAGAAAAGGAGCATAGGAGGGATAAGAGAAAGAGAGTAACGGGAAAGGAAAATTCCAAATCCCAAAGCACAATAGTAAAAAGCTATACATTATGCGACATAAATCTGAAACTACTGAAATAGCCTGTAAAGCCATAATGGGTGGGTTACGAAGGGACATTCCACACACAAGGAGTATCTCAGAACCCCGGGCATACACATCTCTATAAATAGCTATGAGCTTTTCAGAAGCTGGAGAACTTGTAAGATGATTGGTGTTGGAGTAAAATAATGATACGCACAGGGGAAGAGAAGGCGGGAAAATAAAAGGAAAGTATGCAAGAGCAAGTATTGATTAGACCGCCATGATGGTGAGTCTAGAGGAACAGGACTGGGCGCTCATCGAAAATACAGTCTTGTATGTCACAGGGGCAGGGCCGCCATCAGAAATTTTGGGGCCCCTCACACAACATCAAGCCTGGGCCCTTCTACTGACTGCTGTGCACGCCCTCTAGCCACCCCACCCCCGTGCCCACCAACATTTACAACAGGGGTCCCCAAACTTTTTTGGTCAAGGGCGGGGTCAACATACTTCAGACTGCTGGGGGGCCGGAACATACATAAAATGATGTTGAAAAACATTACATTGAATCTAGGTATTGATTTCCACAATCATGGCCAGAGGAGAACTCCCAGCAGCAGCCATTCAGTCATGCACCGCCTGAAGAACAAAACTATATACTCTGTACAACGCTGCGGAAGATATCGGCGCTATACAAATATTAAATAATAATAGATGAGGCTCAGGCGACCATGCTCCCCACCCCCACACAGTTAGTTTGCTACCCAGCAACCAGGCTTGCTCATTACATGTAGCCACGGTGGTTCAAATGAGTTGTAATTGCCTCAGCTCAGTGGCTGTATGCGGCAGGGTTAATTACCCATAATGCCGCCGTCCGCCCTGTGTTTCAACAAGCTTGCAGACAGAGGGAGACAGTCCTGCGGCCCAACTGGGAACGTCCCGCGGACCACCAGTGAGCCGCGGACCACAGGTCTAGGGGGACAGGAGCGCTCAGTCAGGAGGTTAATGCCTGGAGGGGCCCGAGGCTGCGGCCCTGGGCCCGCCCCGGGCCCATGACGGAAGTGACAGTTGTACCCCCCTGATGGCGGGCGTGCACAGGGGTAGCAAAACATGAAAGTACCCAGTGAAATATAGGCATAAAACATGGTATACATGCAAAGTGACATTAAAGAGGATCTGTAACGTCAAAACGTCCCCTGGGGGGTACTCACCTCGGGGGAAGCCTCCGGATCCTAATGAGGCTTCCCACGCCATCCTCCGTCCCTCAGGGGTCTCGCTGCAGCCCTCCGTGAAAGATGACGTCAATATTTACCTTCCCGGCTCCTGCGCAGGCGCTCTGACGGCTGTCGGCTCCGAACTAGGCGGAAATACCCGATCGCCGTCGGGTCTGCTGTACTGCGCAGGCGCAAGTTTCCGGCGCCTGCGCAGTAGAGCGGACCTGACTGAGATCGGGTATTTCCGTGTAGTTCGGAGCCGAAAGCGGCCACAGCGCCCCCGCTGGAGCCAGCAAAGGTAAATATTGAATTTACAGTCTGGTCTGTCGCCGGCTGTTCGGAGGGCTGCAGCGAGACCCCCGTGGGACAGAGGACGGCGTGGGAAGCCTCATTAGGATCCGGAGGCTTCCCCCACCCGAGGTGAGTACCCCCCAGGGGATGTTTTTGAGGTTACAGAGTCTCTTTAAAGATAGTAAACAAACCAGCCATCGTGTTAAGATTATAGGTGTTTGAGATGGGTATATCGCAATAATGCAGAGATCAGGTGGTATATCAGTTATCATAATAGATAAGTCCAGGTCACCAAGCAAAAAAAACAACATGTGAAGTGTGAGTCTAAGGGCCACAGGGTGCTTTGTTTCAAAAAGAAAAGGGGGAAGTAAAAATAAAAGTGAGAACAGTTCACTCGTGTACTCTCAGGAATAATCTGAAAAAACACAGACAACACACGAGGGTGCATCAGTCAGGGCTTCTTGCGCTGATTTTTTTTTTCTGCGGTGAATTAATCAGCCGCAAGTCAGGGTCCTATAATGGAAGTGGTAGCGGTTTGATCTCCAAGGAAGAGCAAAAGGCAGGGACATCAGCAGGTGTGCATAGGATAGCTGAGCGGGAACCAATCTTTGCTTGAAGATTGAAGGGAAAACCCCAGCGGTAGATCGCTCCCTCGTCCTGTAGAACTTGAAGAAATGGCTGAAGTGCTTTTCTTTGGGCCAAGGTGAAGGGGCCAAATTCTGGTAGAGTGGGATCTGGGCTCCATCAAAGTCAATAGTGCTGTGACGTCTAGCCACTGCCATGATGGCTTCTTTAACCCCCTTGGCGGTATGAAAAATACCGCCAGGGGGAAGCGCAACAGTTTTTTTTAATTTTTTTTTTTTTTTTATCATGTAGCGAGCCGAGGGCTCGCTACATGATAGCCGCTGCTCAGCGGCATCCCCCCAGCCCCGCCGATCGCCTCCGGCGATAGGCGATCAGGAAATCCCGTTCAAAGAACGGGATTTCCTGGAGGGCTTCCCCCGTCGCCATGGCGACGGGGCGGGATGACGTCACCGACGTCAGCGACGTCGGGACGTCATTGGGAGACCCGATCCACCCCTCGGCGCTGCCTGGCACTGATTGGCCAGGCAGCGCTCGGGGTCTGGGGGGGGGGGGGGCCGCGCGCCGCACCGGATAGCGGCGATCGGGCGCGCGGCGGCGGCGATCGGGGTGCTGGCGCAGCTAGCAAAGTGCTAGCTGCGTCCAGCAAAAAAAAAATTAAGCAAATCGGCCCAGCAGGGCCTGAGCGGCACCCTCCGGCGGCTTACCCCGTGTCACACACGGGGTTACCGCTAAGGAGGTTAATGGCAAAATGGTAGACTCTGCATATAACGTCCCTGGGAGGGGAGTCACCCTGTGGCATGGCACGTAGAGCACGATGTACCCGATCCAGTTGGATTGGAGGAGAATGGATGTGATGTAGGACTTTATCCTCCCAGAGTCTTCAGACACTCCCACTGAGGTGTATGCTAGGAACTGCACTGTCTCATGTCATCGTGCGTTCCAGCAAGGTGTCACATTATGCTGTGTGTTCTAGCACGCTGTCACATTGAGGGGCACTAAAAGTCCCAGCCAGGTTCCAGCATGCTTTGTCATGGGAAGACGTGCTGACTGGCACTGTTAGATGCTGGGGGCTGGGGGGCAGTGATACTACTAGTACTACAACAACAACACTTCCCACTCCCAGTGACAGTCCCACTCCCCAAGCCCAGTTTACCCCGTACACTGACTTAGTCTTTGTATACGGCGGCCGTTTCCCTCGCTGGCCCTGAGGCTGGGTTAGTGGTGGGCTTGCTAGAGGCTGGCAACTGTGGTGGCCGTTTCCCTCTCAGACCTCTCAGCTCTTCTTCTCCTGGCAGCGATAAGGGCTCCTTCTCCGGGCGGCGGGTGCCTTCTCTCCAGGCGGTAGCGATACCGGCTCCTCTTTCTCCTCGAGGCGGCGGTGGGTGTCTTCCCTCCAGACGGTGGCGGTACGGGCTTCTGCTTTTCCAGACGGCGGTGGGCGCCTTCTCTCCAGGCAGCAGCGATACCGGCCCCTCCTACTCCTCCAGGCAGTGGATGTCTTCTCTCCAGATGGTGGTGGTACGGGCTCCTGCTCTTCCAGGTGGTGTATACAAGGGTCCTCTTCCTCCAGCGGTGGTGGGGCCTCCTCTATTTACCCCAGCAGGTGCGCAGGCTTTCTCCGGCGGTTTTTCTCAAAGATCCTCTTCCCACAACAGCAGTGGCTGACACCTGTGGCGTCTAGTATAGACGTCACATGCGGTGTCAGCCAATCATGGGAGAGGAGAGATGTGGGTGGGGAAACACGGCAGGGCGAGGGTGGGTAACCAATGAAAAGCAGGGAGAAATATAGAAAGGAGGGGAAATAAGGAACTAGGAGGAATATATTACTGATACAAAGAGCCCCCAGCGTCGTTTGGCGACGGCGAAATTAAAGAGCCAGTACTCAAATACTGTATAAGTAAAAGTACAAATCATAACTGCAGACTTTTTAAGTGTGGCATACATAATTAGCATCTTTATCACTAAAGAAACTCAGACCAGTTTCTATTGAAATTTGATTCTTATGGTGACAATCCCGCTTTGTTTAGTGGATGCTTATTTAAGCAGCTGTACATCCCGTTGCAGTTGGGAAATGCTTGCTTCTGCTCCCGAAACTCAGTCCGCCAGGCCGGTGACCTCCTCACGCAGTGCAGCAGCTTCAGACCTCGTGGTCGTCAAAATGAGGTTGGTGTGTTTATCTAAATCTTTCTTTGTCGGGAGGCCCTGCAAGAATTCCCAAATGTCCTCTATTCTTTTTGCCAAGGAAGAGGCTGTTAAGTTGTCAGAAGCTACCGCTGGGCCGGCTTGTTCCGCCATCTTGTCAGTTAGAGCATGTGGCCGGGCCTGTGAAATACTTAGCCACGGAGTTGATGGCGGTATTCGCGGCTGGGGCTGGGTTCTGTCTTGTTCCCTGTTTATTCCCCAGTGCTGTGGTGGTATCAGAGGGTGGATTAGATTCAGAGAGCTTCTCCATTATAGATAGAAAACAGCACGCGGCCTGGAGCTCCGTGAAGACATGTCCTCACAGTTTTATGCCTGGCTCCGCCCCCAGGAACTAATTTTTTAACTCTTTCCAATGACCATACTATGAATAATTTGACAGAGAAATAGATTCTACAAATGGAAAGTGTTTATTGATATATGAAAGCCGCTTTAGCAGCAGCTCTATTACAAATGAAACCTTCAATCAGTTGATAGTGATTCAGTTGAAAGTATAGGATTGATTTACAGAAAGTCTTTGAGAAGCATGTGTTACCATGTAGCCTACCTGCTCTGTTCTTTACCGAAAAGCTGAAGGCCTGCAGTGCCAAAAGCAACCATTTTGCACCCCCATGTTGCAGGGGGATAGTCAGTGAAACTAAAGCAACGGTATCCGAGAAATTCTAGTGCCTATTTGGTGGCGAGAAACTCTCGTTCCTCAATACTATATTTTCCTATGCAGGCACAGGCCCAGATTTACCTCACAGGAGCCTATAGGCACAGATGTCCTGGCAACCTAGACTTCGCCTCCATGAACCTACACAACCCCACCAAACTTCAGCGCAAGTGTGTTGGCCATCCCAGCTGTCCCTTCTCCCTTACTTCCCTTGCCTGTCATAAGTAGCTACAGGTAGCCAGAAGTACCCTCAATATTAATTACCTAGAGGTCCCCCCTAGTATTAGGTAGCTAGAAGAACCTCAGTATTAGGTAGCTAGAGGTGCCCCTGACTGAAGGGAGATCTCCTCAGTGGAATGCTGAGAGCTGGGTGAGTAACCTCTCATTTATTCTTATCAGGACTCTGCATAGGGTAGGAGGAAGGGAAGAGCCCAGGGAGAGGAGTGAGCCACCTTTCCATCATCAGGTGCCTGTAGGTGCGTGCATACAGTGCCTTATTTTAAATCCGGCCCTGTGCAGGCATCAGCTTTCGGCTCAGATATGAAACAGGGTTTTCTCTCTATTGACCTTTTGGGATACGACTGGTCCTAAACCCACACTTAAAGAATCCATTTCAATCAAGAATTATTTCTCAAAATTAGGTGTAACTAGCATAGGTCCCTAGCACTAAGCCACCTTAAGACTCTGAAATGCTTTCTCTGCTTCAGTCCCCTACCTGATCATGGTGGAGCCTTTCCCTTTTGTCAGGTTAGTGATGGAAACATCCAAAATGGTAAAGTTAGGAATAAATTGTGTATAATACCCCACTAAGCCTAGAAATGTTCTTACTTGTTTTTTGTTTTTTTCATTATTGGGTGAAGCCAGTCCTTAAAGCGGAATGAAACCCTGCAATTCTTCTTCACACTAAAACATTATTTACAGCGTATTATATACTACCAGCATTTTTTTTACTAAAACAGCATTCAAAGGGTTAAACACAGGACAGAAAAGCTCAATGCCGGGAAGCTGGACGCAGCCGAACTGGAGATAATGTTATCTTGTGTTTAATTGTGTCAAGTGAGGAATGTAAACAAACACTTCTCTGACACTGCAGACTCTCCTGAACACAGACAGACAGTCAGAAAGCATTTCTGCTTATATTTCAAGATGGGAAAAACAGTTACAGTTAAAGAGCAAAAAAGTGTACTTTGGAAACTTGTAATTTCTAAATGAATAATAATACTTATGCACAAAAGCAAATATGATAACCGTATGGCATATAAAAAGTAGGAAAACATGTTTTTATTGAATATTATTTCAGGGTTTTTATACCGCTTTAATAGCTTCAACTTTCTAAATTTGAGGCTATGTGTGATGGATTGCGGAGAGGCCGCCGCGCGGTCTGACAGTGAGGCGGCGGTGTCCGCGTACAGAGCGGCGGTTTCTCCGCAGCAACATGCGTCTGGTTTGTCTGGACCTAGTAGTGCACACAGATGGAGAGCTACGCGCGTGCGTGCCGCAAGACAGGCTCTTTATGCCAATAGTAGAGGGGTCAGCTGATCCAGGCGGTCAGCTGGTCCCAGCTCAGCAGGTGATTGGTTGGGGGAAGCTGGGCGGCGCTGAGGAGCGCTTTGCTATATATACCTCTTGCTGTTCAGTTGCTGGTTGTCTGGCGTTGCGAATACCTATGTGTTAGCACTCAGACCTTAGTCAGATCCTTTTTTTTTTCATTGACCAAAAGGTTTATTGAATATAGGAAAGCAGTACAGAGTAAACAAATATGAATAAGTAAAAAGTACATTAGGTAAAAATACATAACCAGATTTGTAGTAGAGAACCATAAAAGGTAGAGTGTAACAGACATCGTACAGTTTATCATAAACGTAGCTGATATATACCATACCCACGAGTATTGATTATGAGTTCCAAGGCATGGGTAAATCGAAGGAGGAAAATTGTAAAAGCAGAAAGGACAGATTATGCGTCAGTGGGAAAGAGGAGCAGCTTGATGGAGAGGGAGGAGAAGGGAAGGGGGGGTATTAGATAGGTGGGGATCGTATATGGGAGGAA
Organism: Hyperolius riggenbachi; assembly: GCF_040937935.1. Taxonomy (NCBI): domain Eukaryota; kingdom Metazoa; phylum Chordata; class Amphibia; order Anura; family Hyperoliidae; genus Hyperolius; species Hyperolius riggenbachi. The sequence goes on along the minus strand of NC_090652.1, from coordinate 182,148,395 downwards.
AGGAGAGGAGAAACAGGCCAGGTGACGACCTGTACATTACTGTAGAGCAACTCAGATAACTTTATCCAGCCACCTGTCCCATATTTTATTGAATTTAGACGGGCATCCCCTATGCTGGAATACTAGTTTCTTGAGAGGAAGCGAATTTTTAACTTTAGCTTTCCACTCCGAAAAAGTGGGACAAATAGGGGACAGCCATCTAAAGGCAATGCATAATTTGAGCGTAAACAGAGTTTCAAGTAGAAAGTATTTGTCAGATTTGTTCATATCTTCGTCATATATGTTGAGGATACAACATTTAAAGTCCAAGGTGGCTGGAGACACCATGGTATCATGAATAAAATTGACCACTTGTTTCCACAAGTCGGCAATTGGGGGGCAGGACCATAGCAAGTGTAAAAAAGAGGGGTTAGGCAATGTGCATTTAGGGCAGGTATTGGAGGTGTTGGCGGAGTATTTAGAAATATGTCTGGGGGTAAGGTAGCTTTGGTGAATTATGTATAGTTGGGACAGGCGGTCTTTAATACAGGGGGATACCAGACGAGTGGCAAGCAAGCAATCCTCCCATTCCTCATCCTCAATCTGTATATCATATTGTAGCCATTTATCTCTGGATTTCTCCACCACCGCAGCAGCAGTGTGTTCATTTAGTACATTGTATAGGGTGCCAATATGGTGAGGTAATGGGCCTTCTTTAAGGAATTCCATAAGAGTTGAGTTCTCAAGTAGTGGGAGACCATTGGGGAATTGTGAGCGTAATGCATGTTGTAGTTGTAGGTACATGAATTGAAACTGTGGGGATAGTGAGTAACGAGCTTGCAGGTCAGTGTATGCGTGTAGCATTGAGTTTGCAATTATTTGACCCATGTAGTGTATACCAGCATCAGCCCAGCAAGAAGTGTGGCTAAGTTTGAGTAGTTCAGGGAGATTGGGATTTTGCCACAGTGGTGTATAGTATTCCCACTTGGAGATAGCCATTAATCTATTGGCCGTTTGACATATTTTAGAGGCCTGCAATAGAATGGTATTAGATTGGGAGTGAGTAGTGAGAGTATTTTTAAGAAGAGCAAATGGGAGGTTCATAGTGCACTCGGTGGAGGAGAATCCCAATAGATCAGGGGGTTGCAGAGAGTTTGTTACAAACCAGTGCGCTAAGTGTTCTAGTTGGGAGGCAATATAATATAGGAGAGGGGACTGCAGGGCCACTCCACCTAAAGATGTAGGACATTGTAATATTGCATGTCTGAGTTTGGCCCTAGACTTATTCCATACTATAGATAGTATGAGGGATCTAAGTTTATTAAAGAACAGTACTGGGATGTGTACAGGTGAATTATGGAGAATATAAAGAATTTTGAGCATAAGGACCATTTTTATTAAATTTTTACGACCCATAACTGAGAGTGGCAGTTTTGTCCAGGAGGTCAGTTTATTTTGAGTAAAGGAAAGTAGGTGGGCTACATTATCTTCATAATAACAGGTTGGAGAGGCCCGGACCATCACCCCCAGGTATTTAACCACCCTGGCGTTCTATTAAGATCGCCAGGGCGGCTGCGGGAGGGTTTTTTTTAAATAAAAAAAAAAACTATTTCATGCAGCCAACTGAAAGTTGGCTGCATGAAAGCCCACTAGGGGGCGCTCCGGAGGCGTTCTTCCGATCGCCTCCGGCGCTCAGAATAAACAAGGAAGGCTGCAATGAGCGGCCTTCCTTGTTTTGCTTACATCGTCGCCATAGCGACGAGCGGAGTGACGTCATGGACGTCAGCCGACGTCCTGACGTCAGCCGCCTCCGATCCAGCCCTTAGCGCTGGCCGGAACTTTTTGTTCCGGCTACGCTGGGCTCAGGCGGCTGGGGGGACCCTCTTTCGCCGCTGCTCGCGGCCGCAGAGCGGCGGCGATCAGGCAGCACACGCGGCTGGCAAAGTGCCGGCTGCGTGTGCTGCTTTTTATTTCACTAAAATCGGCCCAGCAGGGCCTGAGCGGCAGCCTCCGGCGGTGATGGACGAGCTGAGCTCGTCCATACCGCCCGGCTGGTTAAAGGAGGTAAATGCTAGGAGAGGGCATGGTAGTAAGGAAGCCGAGACTTTCAAACCATCCAAAGGGAGGATTGCGGATTTACTCCAATTTATTGACAGGCCTGAATATTCGCCCATTTCTGTAATTAAGTCGAAGGCGGTAGTGAGGGATGTGTGGGGATCTGCGAGATACAGGATAGTGTCATAAGCATATTGGCTGATTTTTTCCTCAATGGAGCCGATTTTTAGGCCAATAATCCGTGGGTCTGCGCGAATTTTACAGGCGAGTGGCTCAGCTGATAGTGCGTATAACAGAGGGGAGAGGGGGCAGCCCTGCCTGGTACCTCTGCCAATTTGAAAGGGATCTAAAATGTTGGCGTTAGTGCATATTTGGGCCCTAGGGTCATTATATAGAATCTGCACCCATCTGATAAAGTTGTCACCGAACCCAAACCTGGAAAGCGTTGCGAGTAGAAATGGCCACTCCACGGCATCAAATGCCTTAGCGGCATCAAGGGAGATAATAACTCTACTACCCCTATCGTAGTGATTAGCTTGCAGGTTCGCAAACAACCTTCTGATGTTAACCACTTCAGCCAGCGTCGAAAATCTTAAGCATCTGAGCAATGTTCACCTCCCATTCATTCGCCAATAACTTTATCGCTACTTATCACAAATAATTGATCTATATCTTCTTTTTTCCGCCACTAATTAGGCTTTCTTTGGGTAGTACATTTTGCTAAGAGCCACTTTACTGTAAATGCATTTTAACAGGAAGATTAAGATAGAAATGGAAAAAAATCATTATTCCTCAGTTTTTGGCCATTATAGTTTAAAATTAACACATGCTACAGTAATTAAAACCCATGCATTTCATGTGCCCATTTGTCCCGCTTATTACACCGTTTAAATTACGTCCCTATCACAATTTATGGCGCCGATATTTTATTTAGAAATAAAGGTGCATTTTTTCAATTTGCGTCCATCACTATTTACAAGCTTATAATTTTAAAAAATTTAATAAGATACTCTCTTGACATGTATATTTAAAAAGTTCAGACCCTTAGGTAACTATTTATGTAGTTTTTTTTTTTTTTAATTGTAATTTTCTTTATTTTTTTTTTTAATACAAAAATGTATTTGGGTAATTTTAGTTTGGGAGGTAAATAGCTAATTTTAGATGTAATATAATGTATTTTATTATTTAATACAGGTATGTGGGTGCAGTTTACTATTTGACTAATAAAATCAATAAATTCACCTGCACACCAAAATTAATGCAACAATAAGTGTATTAAATATAGTATCAAATGTATAACAAATTCACATAGAATACAATACAATAAGCACAATTCAATACAGACTGAGGCACTTAACATCCAAAAAGAGACACTCTGTGTATATGGTATACCATAGTAGCTTGTACAATACCACGCCAATGTTCATGGATAACAGCAAGTCCAACAGGGACTATAACATCACAGTGCAGAGTGGACCATCAGAAAAAGCAAGCTATGGTATTAGCCAAAACAGTCACTGTAGCATAAACCTTGTGGATCTCAATAGAGCAAACTTGAGCATAGTGGAAGCAAGGGATGCCATAAAAGGTGTATCAGAGCGTCAAGAAGAGTCCATTACCCTGACAGCGCCATTTCGGATTTAATCCTTCGTCAGAGGGTTAGGTTTGGTGGATTCCCACGGAGTGCTGTAGCCAAATGATTTCCAGCCAATATATACAAAACCTCAACGCTAGTACGCCCAGCCTGGACACTGGGGCCGGCCCTATGACGTGCATGACGACTCGCGGCGTGCGCCGCGGCGTCATGACGTCACTTCCGGTTCCGGTTAGCACAGCTCAGTGCGGATTGCCATCCAGTCGTGTGAGCAACACACGCAAGATGGCCGCCGCACATGCTCAGTGCGGTGCCCTCCGGCCGGGAAAAGCTAGAACTACATACATAGTAAATGCAACAGTAAAGGTATCCAGTAGATGGAGATGGTGCGTAATTTGGCAGTGTCCAGGCCTGTGCAGGCACAATCTGAAAACAAACAAATAAATATACATTAACATACATTATTAAAATGAAGGAATCAGGAATCCCTCACCTGATGAAATAAACTGAGGATGCTGACTATACACTAAGCTAAAGATCAAAGTACCATCACTTATCTCACCATACTCCAACTTCATTTTAGAAATGGTGCCAGATCTGCTTCCTCATTCATCCCTTGTGGTGAAATTGTGTTTAATCAATACATCCAGTATAATTCTCTTTGTAGCAATTTCTGTTCAATATCTCCACCCCTGGGAATCCACCAAACCTAACCCTCTGACGAAGGATTAAATCCGAAATGGCGCTGTCAGGGTAATGGACTCTTCTTGACGCTCTGATACACCTTTTATGGCATCCCTTGCTTCCACTATGCTCAAGTTTGCTCTATTGAGATCCACAAGGTTTATGCTACAGTGACTGTTTTGGCTAATACCATAGCTTGCTTTTTCTGATGGTCCACTCTGCACTGTGATGTTATAGTCCCTGTTGGACTTGCTGTTATCCATGAACATTGGCGTGGTAATGTACAAGCTACTATGGTATACCATATACACAGAGTGTCTCTTTTTGGATGTTAAGTGCCTCAGTCTGTATTGAATTGTGCTTATTGTATTGTATTCTATGTGAATTTGTTATACATTTGATACTATATTTAATAAACTTATTGTTGCATTAATTTTGGTGTGCAGGTGAATTTATTGATTTTATTAGTCTACAGGACCATGAGTCCTATTTACTGTACCTAGCACCCAGATCTCATGCTTTTTTGCTAATATTGGGTGTGCATACCTCATTTTTTACAAATTGCAGTTTACTATTTGGCCACAAGATGGCCACATTCAAAAAATTCCTGGATGCAAACGATTCGGCATGCAGGAACTAAAAGTAGAAGGTGATGTTTCCTGGGGGCAGAAATACCGCGCTCTCTGATGAGAAAGCGTCGGCATTTCTGCCGGGGACTTAGATCGGTGAATGGGAATTATATTCCCATTCACTGATCGGGGGGGCAGCGGGAGGCAGCGGGTGCGCCCGATCGCGCGCACCACACGGCTGCAGCAGCAGTGCCCATCTGGACGGATATATCTGTCCAGATAGGGCGAAGTGGTTAAGTGAAGTTTTCTTACCGGGTATAAAGCCTGTTTGATCGTTATGTATGAGGGATAATATAACTTTGCTTAATCGCAAAGCCAGTATTTTAGCTAAAATCTTGACATCCGTTGGGAGTAAAGAGATCGGGCGGTAAGAGTCACATAATGATAAATCTTTTCCAGGTTTGGGTATCAGAACTATAAGAGCAGTGCTCATAGATTCAGGTAGGGAGCCCTGCTCAAATGCGAATTGAAAGGTTTGGAGAAGAGGGGATGAGACAATCTCCGAGAATCTTTTTAAGACTTCGCTGGGGATACCATCGAGTCCAGGGGCTTTTTTATTGGGCAGTGAGTGTATGGCTGATTCAAGTTCATCTAGGCTGATGGGGGCGTCAAGTAGCTCAACCTGGTCTGGGGAGAGATGGGGAAGGGAAATCTCGGATAGGAAAATCTCGGCCTCCTCACGGGAGAAGGTAGATTTGGCAGTGTATAGGTCCTGAAAATATGAAGCAAATCTTTTATTAATGGAAACTGGGCCTGTGATTAAAGTAGAGTTTGTGTCTTTAAACTGCAGTAGAGTCTTACTCTACTTGTTGGACCACCTGCTACCCCGGTGGTCCTAGTCCTACTGTTACACCAATCACTTACACGCTTCAGGTGTCTAGAGGTTAGTTATACTTGGATTATCGGTGATTCTGCAGGTCGCCAATAATCAGGTATATCTCTATTCTTGGGGATACTGCAGATCGCCAAGAATCAGATTCTCTCTGGTTGCTGACACCTTTCGTTACGGACCAAAACAATATGGACGCACTTAACAGTTGTCTTGGCACACTCACCACCTCGGTGGAAAACCTCATCAGAGTGATGGACGGTCAGCAGGCCCAGATCTCTGCTTTATCTGGGTCGCTACAAGTCCTTCAGACGACTGTAAATTCAGTGTGATCCCCTCCAGTTACAGACTTAAGGATGTCTGTACCCGAAAGGTTTTCTGGCCATAGATCTGACTTTCAGAATTTTAGGAATCGTGTAATGTCATATTTTGAACTGAGGCCCAACCTGTCAGGAACAGAGGCACAGAGAATTATCTTTATTAAGACCTTACTCTCAGGAGATACTCAGACCTGGGCATATAGTTTACCGTCAGGGCATGAAGCACTCACGTCAGTAGAGAAGTTTTTTAAGTCCATGGCCATAATTTATGATGATCCAGACATTGCCTCTACTGCTGAGCAGAAGTTGATGACCTTGCGTCAAGGCAAGGATCCAGTAGAAGTTTATGCTGCTGAGTTCAGGAAGTGGTCAGTGTCGGCTAGGTGGGGGCTTTTGCATTGCTGGATTGTTTTCTATCAGGGTTGTCAGACGCAGTCTCTGAATTGATGTTGGGACACCCTGAACCGAAAACCATTGATGAAGCAATCTCTTTAGCAGTACGGGTTGATCGTCGGTTGCGATATCAAAAACAAACCCGTGGTAAAGACAGGATCAGATATGTCTCTTATGCCGCTTTTCCACCTGCCTCACCGCCACCTGAGCCAATGCAAATTGGTCAGTTTAAATTGACGCGGTCAGAGAGGAATCGCAGAAAAACAGAACAGCTCTGTTTATACTGTGCAGAGGAGGGTCATAGAGTGCAGAATTGCCCCAGGAAGTCGGGAAACGCTGCCGCCTAGGTGTAGTCAGAGGTAATACCCTAGGCACACAGTCCTTACCTCTACATAACAATCGTCTGCTCCTTCCCTGTTCTGTCACATGGGAGGGTCAGACTGCTACCACTGAAGTTTTTATTGATTCTGGTTCAGCGGCTAATTTTATAGATTACGAGTTTGCTAAGAAATTGGGAATACCCATGCTTCCCTTGGATCAGCCGATCCTGGTCACTGCTGTAGATGACTCTCCTCTGCAGAGTAGACATCCCTTATCCCGTACTCCAAGTTTGCGACTCAGTGTGGGAGTATTACATGGGGAGAATCTGCAATTTCTGGTCTTGCATATGGCAACCTCTACCATCATCCTTGGCGTGCCCTGGTTACAAATTCACTCCCCTCAGATAGACTGGGTTTCAGGTCAGCTAACGAGCTGGACATCCCATTGTTATCATCATTGTTTAGCGAAAGTAACCATGGGTAATGCCAACATTCAGGTTGAAGGTGTGCCGAGACAATACGCAGAATTTGCTGACGTCTTCTGTCCCAAGTCAGCGGATAAACTTCCCCCTCACCGTGCCTTCGATTGTCCCATCCATCTGAGATCTGGTTGTATGCCACCCAGGGGTCATCTTTATAACCTGTCTGGCCCGGAGAAACTAGCTATGCAGGAATACATCAGGGAAAACTTGGCTAAAGGGTTCATCCGTCCCTCCCGTTCACCAGCAGGGGCAGGTTTCTTTTTTGTAAAGAAAAAAGACGGAGGCCTCCGCCCTTGTATTGATTATCGAGGTCTAAATAAGATCACAGTGAAAAATCGCTACCCGTTACCCTTGATTGACGATTTGTTCACACAGGTGACCAATGCCAAGATTTTTTCCAAGCTAGATCTCGGGGGTGCATACAACCTAGTCCGTATCAGGGATGGTGACGAATGGAAGACGGCCTTCAACACGCCCGACGGGCATTACAAGTACCTGGTGATTCCCTTCGGGTTGTGTAACGCGGCGGCCGTCTTCCAGGAGTTAATTAATGAGGTGTTCAGGGAAGTGTTGGGGAAGTTTGTCCTGGTCTACTTGGACGATATACTAATCTTTTCGTTCAATCTCGCTGAACATCGCCAACATGTCAGATGGGTGCTAAAGAAGTTAAGACAGAATCAACTTTATGCCAAACTGGAGAAATGCCTCTTCGAGGTAGAGTCGGTGGCCTTCTTGGGGTACATTATCTCCAATTCTGGCCTCTCAATGGACCCAGGGAAAGTTTCTGCTGTCCTGGAGTGGCCTCAGCCTGTGGGACTGAAGGCACTCCAGAGATTTCTGGGGTTTGCCAATTACTACAGAAGGTTCATTATGGGGTACTCTACCATCATCTCACCTCTCACCAGTCTCACCAAGAGAGGGACTGACACTCATCACTGGTCACCAGAGGCTCATGCGGCCTTTTCTACCCTCAAAAAACTGTTCTGTTCTGCCCCTATACTGAGGCATGTTGTTGTCGCCTTTCCCTTTATCGTGGAGGTTGATGCTTCAGAGGTGGGGGTGGGAGCTGTGTTGTCTCAGAGGTCAGGCTTGCAGGGCAAGCTTCACCCATGTGCCTACTTTTCTCGCAGATTTTCACCCGCCGAGAAAAACTACGACATAGGCAACCGGGAGCTCTTGGCCATCAAATTAGCTTTTGAAGAATGGCGACACTGGTTAGAGGGTGCAGAACACATTATCACAGTTTGTACAGATCACAAGAATTTGGAGTATATAGAGGGGGCTAAGAGACTTGGCCCTCGTCAGGACCGGTGGTCCCTGTTTTTTGCAAGATTTAAATTTATAATTACGTATACTCCCGGAAGTAAGAACATCAAGGCCGATGCCCTGTCCAGGTGTTTTGAGCCCGAATCAGTGCAGCCTGCAGCCCCTGAGACCATCCTACCTCCAAAAGTAGTTCTGGCAGCCACTGAGACATGGAGGGATTGGACAGTCACTTTGCGTCCTTACCAACAGGATGTTCCAGAGGGGAAGCCTGAGGGGGTCATGTTTGTGCCACTGCCTTTCCGCTTACAAATCCTGCAGTTCTTTCATTCTCACAAGAATGCTGGTCATCCTGGGGCCACCAGAACTCAGGATCTACTAGCTAGATGTGCCTGGTGGCCTACATTGGCCACAGATTGTAAGGAGTTTGTAAGAGAGTGTGCTGTATGTGCGAGGAGTAAGCCCTCTCGTCAGGCCCCCGTTGGCACTTTACAGTCCTTGCCAGTCCCTAATGAACCCTGGACCCATATTTCCATGGATTTTGTGGGTGAACTCCCTCGGTCTGAAGGCAAGTCGGTCATTTGGGTGGTAGTGGACCATTTCAGTAAAATGGCACATTTTGTCCCTCTGAAAGGACTCCCCTCGGCTCAGGAATTGGCTGATCTCTTCATCCAGCACATCTTCCGGCTGCATGGCATTCCGGAAAATGTAGTGTCAGATCGGGGAGTCCAATTTGTTTCAAAATTCTGGAGGGCCTTCTGCCATCAACTAGACATGGAACTCGCATTCTCATCAGGCTACCACCCACAGACCAACGGCCAGACCGAGAGAGTTAACCAATCTTTGGTACAGTTTCTCAGGTGTTATGTTGCTGATGCGCAAACCGATTGGGTGAAGTTTTTGCCGTTTGCAGAGTTTGCGCACAACAACCTGAAGAGCTCTTCTTCTGGGTTCTCCCCATTTCAGGTGGTGTCAGGGAGGTCCCCTAAGTTTGCTCCCTTGCCGGTCGCATCTACTCCTTTTCCAGCTCTGGAGGATTGGCAAAGGGCCCTGAAAGAGATTTGGGGAATGGTTAAGAGGAACCTGGGGAAAGCTTTCCAAACCCAGAAGAAGCAGGCAGATAAACATTGGTCTGCAGAGTGGAGATTCTCTCCAGGAGATTTGGTGTGGGTGTCCACTCGTCATTTGGCCTTGAAGCAATTGTCATCCAAGCTGGGTCCTAAGTTTATAGGACCTTTTCCAGTGGCCAAGAAAATCATTAATGTCACATATGCTATCGATCTCCCAGCCAGTATGAGAGGTGTGAGATCATTCCATGTGTCCCTGTTAAAACCAGCAGTACAGGTGGACTCCTCTCCCCCCCCCCCCCCCCCCCCTGTGTTGGTCGATGACCAACCAGAGTATGAGATTGAAAAGATTCTGGATTCTCGCCTGGTGCAGAATTTTGTGCAATATCTGGTCCACTGGAAGGGATATGGCATAGAGGAGAGATCTTGGGTGCCAGATTGTCGCATGCATGCGGAAGAATTAAAGAAATAGTTCCATGACTTACATCCTGGGAAGCCTGGTGGAGAGTGACCGGAGACCACTCCTCGGGGGGGGGGGGGGGGGGGGGTTACTGTGATGGATTGCAGAGAGGCCGCCGCGCGGTCTGACAGTGAGGCGGCGGTGTCCGCGTTCAGAGCGGCGGTTTCTCCGCAGCAACACGCGTCTGGTTTGTCTGGACCTAGTAGTGCACACAGATGGAGAGCTACCGTAAGACAGGCTCTTTATGCCAATAGGAGAGGGGTCAGCTGATCCAGGCGGTCAGCTGGTCCCAGCTCAGCAGGTGATTGGTTGGGGGAAGCTGGGCGGCGCTGAGGAGCGCTTTGCTATATATACCTCTTGCTGTTCAGTTGCTGGTTGTCTGGCTTTGCGAATACCTATGTGTTAGCACTCAGACCTTAGTCAGATCCTTTAGTGTGGTTGAACCAGGAGGACCTGGGAATCCACACTTAGCCAGTTTACTGTATTATAATCTGTGTTATTCCTTAGACCAGTTCCAGGGTGTTGAGACCACGGACCTCACACCGCAGACTAGGAATACTGTATTATCATCTGTGTTATTCTCTAGATCAGTTCCAGGGTGTTGAGACCACGGACCTCACACCCCAGACTAGGAATACTGTATTATCATCTGTGTTATTCCTTAGACCAGTTCCTTGGTGTGAGACCACCGACCTCACACTCTAGACTAGGCATTTGTTGGATATCTGTTAATGACTTATAGCTCTCCTGACTCCTCTTCTGCTTCCTGATTCGGTACCTTCGCACATCTGATCTCCTGTTGCCGACCCTGCCTGTCCCTGGTTACCGAATCAGCCTCCTGTCTCTGTACCTTATCTGCTTGTGTGTTACCGACCCGGCCTGTCCAACCTTTCTGGCTGTCACCCACCCCTTGGGTGTTCAGCCCTCCTGCAGGGGCCTCCTGCCCCTCAGTAGGGGGCCTCCCTGAAAACCAGTAAGGGACTCCCTCTCCTGGAGTCCTTGACTGCAGTAGGGTCTTACTCTACTTGTTGGACCACCTGCTACCCCGGTGGTCTTAGTCCTACTGTTACACCAATCACTTACACGCTTCAGGTGTCTAGAGGTTAGTTATACTTGGATTATCAGTAATTCTGCAGGTCACCAATAATCAGGTATATCTGTATTCTTGGGGATACTGCAGATCGCCAAGAATCAGATTCTCTCTGGTTGCTGACACCTTTCGTTACACTATAATACATAGTTACATACATAGTTATTTTGGTTGAAAAAAGACATATGTCCATCGAGTTCAACCAGTATAAAGTACAACACCAGCCTGCTCCCTCACATATCCCTGTTGATCCAGAGGAAGGCGAAAAACCCTTACAACGCATGGTCCAATTAGCCCCAAAAGGGAAAAATTCCTTCCCGACTCCAGATGGCAATCAGATAAAATCCCTGGATCAACATCATTAGACATTACCTAGTAATTGTAGCCATGGATGTCTTTCAACGCAAGGAAAGCATCTAAGCCCCTTTTGAATGCCGGTATAGAGTTTGCCATAACGACTTCCTGTGGCAATGCATTCCACATCTTTTTTTTTTTTTTTTACTTCAATAGAATTTTTATTGATAATACCAAAACATGAATTGAACAAACAATCAGTACAATACTAATAATGAACAGTTAACAACATGCACTTTTTTCTCTACTTAGCTCATGGGCGGATAGTAGTGGCATAAAGACTTTACTATATTCTCAGTACTTATTCGGGGTACATAGTTGGTGCTCAGTGTGGTGTTTGTTGCCTGTTCTTAAGCATATCGTTGACAATGCTACACACATGCTCATTTTATATTTGACTAGAGGGGTTGGTAGGTGGTAACCTCGTGCGGTCGCATAGTTGTATAGGGCATTGGGGGGGAGGGGCTTTGTTGAAATTAGACTGATTGAGGGGGTAGAGGGGAGTAAAGGGGTAGGTTAGGGGGTGTAGTTGGTACTACTTTTATTTCAGGGTCCTATCATACTCTGTTCACTTTTCATGACCACTCTGGGTAGAACAGAATATAAATTAACTATAGGGTTTACAGTTTTAGGAGGGTGGGGGGGGGAGGGGGGGAGAGGAGGGTGGGCCCCCTGTTTTACCACTGATTTGAGCATACTTTATGGAAATATTATTCGACATACTTGTTCAGGTATGTTTTTGCAATTGCTGGTGAGGATTGGGAGTTAAAATCTGAGGTCATCTGTGCACCAATTTGAGCTTAAAGAGACACTGAAGCGAGACTAAATCTCGCTTCAGCTCTCATATATAGTAGGGGCATGTGTGCCCCTGCTAAAACGCTGCTATCCCGCGGCTAAACGGGGGTCCCTAACCCCCCAAACCCACCCCTGCATAATCTACGACCAACTTGGTCTTAGATTTTGCTCCTCCTAGAGGCAGGGCTAACGGCCACAGCCCTGCCTCACAGCGCGTCTATCAGACGCGCATCGCCGCCTCTCCCCCGCCCCTCTCAGTGAAGGAAGACTGAGGGGCAGGGGCAGGGCTGCGGCGGTTAGCCCTGCCTCAATGCGGAAGCGCTCCCCCGCTTTACGGAGGGGATCTGGGGGTGAAGGGACCCCCGTTAAGCCGCGGGATAGCGGCGTTTTAGTAGGGGCACGCATGCCCCTGCTATATATGAGGTCTGAAGCGAGATTTATTCTCGCTTCAGACTCTCTTTAAGTGAGACTTATGCCACCTTTGCTGAGATTGTTATAACTAGTATATAATACATAACAATGTAGGAGTTACATTCCTATGAAGAACACACAATAACACGAAATTAAACGTTTAACCTCAAGTACCACATGCTGGAGTATAAAACAGGAAGGGAGGGTAGAGAGAGATTACCATTTACTCAGTATTAGCTAGTGGTGTGGTGCTCTATGAAACCCTTAGTGGTTTCTCTTTCTGTTAATAGCACCAATGGGAAGGTAATTCAAAGCTGAATTTGTGGTGCAAACTGCCTACTCGGAGGTTTTGTTCCAACCTCAAGTTGTTTTGAACAAGGGCTTTGAGATATTCCATTGAGATCTCCTCTGAAGATTTCCATGATGATAGGATTGTGTCTCGCAGCTAGCAGAATATGGCACACTACTGGTTGCGTAGATGTTTCTAGCTCATTCAGACCAATGGTTAGAAGGGCTAGTTGTGGGGTTAATATAAGAGGTGTGTGCGTTACTGATCTGATTAGGTGTTCAATTTTAGACCAAAAGGTTCTAACTCTATTGCAATCCCAGACCATATGTTTTAGCAAGCCCACCTCTAGTTGGCAGTTCCAACATTGGGGGGAGGAATGGTTGGAGAAGGATGCCAGCTTCTTAGGAGATAGATACCACTTGGATAAGAGTTTTTGGGATTGCTCCCAGTGGGAGTTACACTTTGAATATTTCCTTGTAAGCCTATTGGCTGTAAGTATTTCAGATATAGTAATGTTTGTATTGAGGTCTTGGGCCCAGCTGTTTGCGTATTTTATGAGAGGGTTATTTCTATGGGATAGGAGATTTTCATTCCAGAGAGAGATGTTACCGGTCGTGGACGTTCTTGTCGCTAGTCTGGTTGCTAGCTGCATGTTAATCTGTGGAATTCTTAGAGTCATGGAAGTAATTAGGTGGAAGACTCTGTGATAATTGAATCTTTGGGACTCAGGGAGGTAAAATTTTAAAAGTTGGTTATTTGTGAACAGATCATTAATGAAGAATATGCCGTTTTTCTTCCACAGATTTAGTGATAGGTGTGGGCTTAGTAAGGAGAGTGTGTCCAGGGGTAGTCTCATGGAGGTTGCATTATTAGGATCATCTGGAGGGTGCTTGTTAAAATACTCCCATGTTTTAAAGAGAACCCGAGGTGGGTTTGAAAAATATTATCTGCATACAGAGGCTGGATCTGCCTATACAGCCCAGCCTCTGTTGCTATCCCAAACCCCCCTAAGGTCCCCCTGCACTCTGCAATCCCTCATAAATCACAGCCAAGCTGCTGACAAACAGCTTGTCAGAGCTGACTGTGTTTATCTCTTTAGTGTCAGTCTGCTGCTCTCCCCGCCTCCTGCAGAACTCCGGTCCCCGCCTGCATCCTTTCCCTCCCTGCTGATTGGAGGGAAGGGACGGGGGCAGGGACCGGAGCTATGCAGGAGGCGGGGGAGCAGCTGAGACTGACACTACAGATGTAAACACAGCCTCACAGCACGGCTGTGATTTATGAGGGATTGCAGAGTGCAGGGGGACCTTAGTGGGATTTGGGATAGCAACAGAGGCTGGACTGTATAGGCAGATCCAGCCTCTGTATGCAGATAACATTCTTTAAACACACCTCGGGTTCTCTTTAAGGGTTGCTTGGATTGTAGGGAAAGTGGATTTAGGAGGTTTTCTTCCCAGTGATAAGGAGGCTAGAAGTGATTGGAGATTACATTCTAATATATCCTGCTCTAATCTTTCCCAGGGTTTGTTCGCGTAATTGTTCCACCAGTGTTTTGCCATTTCTAAGATGGCTGCGTAGTAATATAATTCTAGATTCGGGAATCCCATACCTCCTGAGTGACGTGGAAGATTCATAAATTGGCCTGCTGATCTAGGTTTTTTCCCACCCCATACAAATTTGGTGATTATTCTATTAATTTCTATAAAGTATGATTTTTTGATAGGTATCTGAATAGTACGGAATAAATAAAGAATCTTAGGGAGAATGAACATCTTTACTGCTGCTATTTTACCTGACCATAAGATAAATTTTTCTAATAATTGGCATTAGTTTTTGATTGATGATATTAAAGGGACATAGTTGTGTTTGAACAGGTTAGAGGAGTTTTTTGACAGACCGATGCCCAGATACGGAATAGAGGTATTTGACCAGGTGAATGGGAAGTGATCTTGGATTTCTTTTTCCACCTTTTTGTTCGTGTTTATACCTATAATTAAAGATTTATGTGTGTTTATTTTGTAGTAAGAGGCTTCTGAGAATTGCTGCAGCTCCTGTAATACCTGGGGGATTGACTGTAGCGGATTTGTTAGGGATAGTATTACGTCATCCGCAAATAATCCTATTTTATGTGTGGTGCTCTTAATAGTAATTCCAATGATTAAGCTATTGCGTCTAATTTATTCTGCGAGGGTTTCCATTAGGAGTGCAAATATGATGGGTGATAGAGGGCACCCCTGGCGGGTGCTATTTGTGATATTAAATTTTTGTGATTTAAATCCACCAGCATTAACGAATGCTGAGGGTGAGGTATATAGGGCCATAATAGCCGTGAGGATAGGTCCCGTAAATCCAAATTTAGATAGAGTGGCTTTTAAGAATCCCCAATGTACTCTATCGAAAGCTTTCTCTGCATCTAGGGCTAGAAACAGAGAAGGCTCTCCCGATACTTCCGAGTGTCTTAATAAATTGAGCATGCATCTGGTTTCCGTCACTTGCTTGGCGTCCCTGGGTGAAACCCACTTGGTCATGGGAAAGAAGTGAGGGTGTGATGGGCATCAGTCTGCTAGCAATCGTCTTAGCAAATAATTTTGTGTCAGCGTTCAATAAGGAAATAGGCCTGTAGTTGGCTGGGCTCCCACCGTCTTTTCCTGGTTTTTGAATAACTATTATAGAGACTTCCAGATATTCTTTAGGGATAGGGGTACCTGATGCAAAATTATTAAACAGTTGGGATAAGTGAGGGGCTAGTTCTACAGCATAAGTTTTGCAGTATTCATTGCTGAAACTGTCGGGTCCTGGGGCGTTTATTAGATTTTAATTCTTTGATTACTTTGATAATTTCTTCTGGGGAAAAAGGGTTATTTAGATTATTTAATTGCCTTTCTGCTAGGGTGGGCAATTGTAGGGAGTCTAGGAATGATTTGATTGTGGCATGATTGGGCTGGATAGTAGATTGGTCGCTATGTATATTATATAGTTGTTCATAATTTTTTTTAAATAGATTTGCTATGGTTTTGGGATTAGTGATTTTGAGTTTTGATATAGGGTGGGATAAATGATCGGTTCTTGATTTGGCTTGTTTGTGTTTAATCATGCGAGCTAATAATTTGCCTGCTTTATTACTCTGTGAGTAATAGGTTAGTTTGTTTTTTTTAATCATATTCTCGTATTGGAACAATAGTACAGATCTGAGTTGTTGTCTAGTGTTGAATAATTCTTTCCTAGTTTCCTCATTAGTTTTCCTTAACCTCCCTGGCGGTAAGCCCGTGCTGAGCATGGGCTACGCCGCGCAGAGGGATTTCTCAGGCCCTGCTGGGCCGATTTTGATAATTTTTTTTTTTGCAGCACGCAGCTAGCACTTTGCTAGCTGCGTGTGCCCTCTGATCGCCGCCGCTCTGTGCCGATTACGCGGTGCTCCCCGCGCCGTGAGGCCCCTCCCCCCAGACCCCGTGCGCTGCCTGGCCAATCAGTGCCAGGCAGCAATGAGGGGTAGATCGGGACTCCCAATGACGTCACGACCTCTGTGACGTCATGCCACCCGTCGCCATGGCGACGTGGGAAGCCCTCCAGGAGATCCCGTTCTTTGAAGGGGCTGGGGGGATGCCGCTGAGCAGCGGCTATCATAAAGTCTCGCTACATGAAAAAAATAAAACATAAAAAAAAAAGACGTTGCGCCGCCCTGGCGGATTTTTAATAAACCGCCTGGAGGGTTAATTTACCTTCTAATTCCTTAATGTGGGAGATGAGGGACTCGTTCTTTGATTTTTTTTATCTCTTTTTTGTTTGGCCCCTATGTTTATAAGAATGCCTCGTAAAACTGCCTTATGGGCAGACCAGGTAGTCGCCAAGCCAACTTCAGGATCTAAATTCTTTTTAAAATACTCTATGATATCTGCTCTTATGCGATTTCTTGTTGCTTCTTTAGCTAGGAGAGTAGAGTTCAGTCTCCATTGCGGAGGGTCACTGGAGGGGATCGATTGCTTAAAGGCAATGGAGATTGGGGCATGGTCAGACCATGATATGGCATGGATTTCTGCTGAGATTGTTTGTTGCAGTAGGTGTTTGTCCGTAAGGAAGAAATCGATTCGGGAATGGGAGTGATGAACTTGAGAGAAGAATGTAAAATCTCTTTCAGTTCCATGTATTATCCTCCAGGGGTCAAATAGATTATGCCAATTAAGGGTGCTTTGGAGAAAGGGGTCTTTCCATTGATTAGTGGATTGATGGTCCAGAGGGGATATGCATGCGTTAAAGTCTCCTCCGATAAGTAACAGACCTTGCTTTATAGCTGTGGCTTTGTTCAGTACTCTTTGAAGAAATCTCTTGGAGTGGGAATTGGGAGCGTATACATTAATAAGTGTGTTCCATTGGGAGTTGATTTGGTCAACAAAAATTATAAATCTTCCGTTCGTGTCGGATTCAATCTGGGTTGTGGAGATATGGAGATTTTTTATTAAAGGCTATGAGAACCCCTCTTTTTTTCTTTGAGAATGTGCTGTGAAGGATTGTTGGGAACATTGCGTTGTTACAAAGATGGGAATCTTTGGACAGTAAATATGTTTCTTGTGCAAAAAGAATGTCACACTTTTGCGCTTGAGCTTCCTTCCATATTGAAAACCTCTTAAAGGGGGAGTTTAGCCCTTTCGTATTTAGAGAAGTTATTCTAAGTGCCATACTTTACCATTGGAAGCTTAAGAAGGCGTGGCTTGCTGAGTAACTGGTTGTATGTGAAAGATTTGAAAGGGTGGGTTGATAAGATGTAGTCATATGATATAAGCCAAGATAACATTGCGTCAAAAAAGCTGCGGCGGATGTGGTACTTGCTAGTTAAAGGGATCCAAGCAGCTCTTGGCTTCAAATAGCTGCAAGGGCTGACATTGTTCAGAAGCTCAACCCCTGCTGTTTTACAAGTGCTGTTATCCAGGTTATCTAGGTGTGACATTCTTCAACTGTAACTGATGTTTTCTGTTTGAAGTACAATGGGGGTTTGTTTGTGGTCAATTAAGTCTAAAGAGGTAATTTCTTATCTGTTTTCACCATCTCCTGCTCAGGGACCGCAGGTCCTTTGCGGTCGGACAAAGTGGCTAATTTAACTCTTAGATGTAAAAAAATGAGGTGAAATTAGTTTTTTTTTTATAATAAACCACATTTTTAGAATGCATTTTTTATTTGCTATAGAGCTGCCCTGGGTGTTAAAAATGATGCTCGGTTCACTTTAAGGAACACGAAACTATGAGAACTGAGTCCATATTCTCATACAGTCCTAGTGGGGGATCGCAGAGGCACACCTCTGGAGTTCCCGATCTCAGTAGATTTTTGCATCAAAAAAAAAAAAATATCTGGGAAATTTGGTCCTGGAGGTAACTGGTAAGGCTTCCGGTATACAGCAGGCCTCCGGTATATTAGCTTTTGGATTGCCAAGTGCTTACGATTTTGGCGGGTATAGGCTGTTTAGCTGCTTTGTGGGAATCTGGAGAGATTTGAATTTTTAGTTGCCGAAACAACCTAATACCCTCGTCAAAGGAGGAGATGGCAAAGTGTTTACTTTGGATGGAGAAGAGGATCTTTGTAGGGAACCCCCATTTGTACTGAATTTGCAGTGCTCTAAGAGATCTTGTTAGTTGCTGTAATTCTTTTCTCAGTTGCAGCGTGACTTGAGATAAATCAGCGTAAAGTTGTATATGGTTGTACGGTTCAGGGAGGGAGCCCTTTTTTCTAATTGCGTTTAATAGGCCCTCTTTAGTGTGAAAGAAGGTGAAACGGGCAATAACATCGCGTGCAATTGAGTCAGGCAAGTGGTTAGGTTTTGGCAGGCGGTGGGCCCTGTAAATCGTTAGTTCTATGTCGGTTGGGTCAGGTATGGTGGCTTTGGTGAGTTTCATTACGAAAGCTTTCAACTCACTCGTGGTTATTTGCTCAGGTACACCACGGAATCAGAGAGTCGCAGGATTCGGGTGAGTGCGTCCCTGGTGAGGTTCGTTGCGCCTCTGCTGTTTGTGAGTGAGCGGGCGGGTAGTTGTCGGCGCCATCTTGCCTCGGGCCTGATCTAGCTGTGGCTTTGCCCGGAAAAAAAGTCCGTCAGCTTGTGAAGTTTTGGCAGGGTCTTTTTGCGCTTTTTCGCGCTGTCGGTGTCCACCAGCATCTCCTCTGCTTCTCTGGGTGGCAAGGGGCTTTGATCAGCCATGCTTCGGGTTGCTTTGTAGAGGCTGGTATCGGAGCTCAGTTAGTACGCGCCCGTCCTGTCTCGCTGGCGGACACGCCCCCCATGCATTCCACATCTTAATCACTCTTACTGTAAAGAACCCTTTCCTAAATAAATGGCTAAAACGTTTTTCCTCCATGCGCAGATCATGTCCTCTAGTTCTTTGAGAAGGCCTAGGGACAAAAAGCTCATCCGCCAAGCTATTATGTTGCCCTCTGATGTATTTATACATGTTAATTAGATCCCCTCTAAGGCGTCTTTTCTCTAGACTAAATAAACCCAGTTTATCTAACCTTTCTTGGTAAGTGAGACCTTCCATCCCACGTATCAATTTTGTTGCTCATCTCTGCACCTGCTCTAAAACTGCAATATCTTTTTTGTAATGTGGTGCCCAGAACTGAATTCCATATTCCAGATGTGGCCTTACTAGAGAGTTAAATAGGGGCAATATTATGCTAGCATCTCGAGTTTTTATTTCCCTTTTAATGCATCCCAAAATTTTGTTAGCTTTAGCTGCAGCGGCTTGGCATTGAGTACGATTATTTAACTTGTTGTCCATGAGTACTCCTAAGTCCTTTTCCAAGTTTGATGTTTTCAACTGTATCCCATTTATTTTGTATGGTGCTAGACCATTGGTATGACCAAAATGCATGACTTTACATTTTTCAACATTGAATTTCATCTGCCATGTATGTGCCCATATAGCCATCCTATCCAGACCTTTTGCAATATGATACCATCTTCCTGAGAGTTGATGATTCTGCACAATTTTGTATCATCTGCAAAAATAGCAACATTGCTCACTACTGCATCTACAAGGTCATTAATAAATAAATTGAAGAGCACTGGACCCAGAACAGACCCCTGTGGTACCCCACTGATAACAGTCCCCCATTTTGAGTACGATCCATTGACCACAACTCTTTGTTATCTCTCCATTAGCCAGTTCCCTATCCATGCACACAGACTCTTCCCCAGTCCTTGCATCCTCAACTTTTGCACCAGACTTTTGTGGGGAACAGTGTCGCAGGCCTTTGCAAAGTCCAAGTATATCACATCTACAGCATTCCCAATTTCCATATTAGCATTCACTACCTCGTAAAAGTTGAGCATGTTAGTCAAACAGGACCTGTCTTTAGTAAACCCATGTTGATGCTGAGAAATAAGATTATTTTCTACTATGAAGTCATGTATAGTATCTCTTAGTAACCCCTCAAATAGTTTGCATACAACTGATGTTAAGCTTACAGGTCTATAATTTCCTGGATCTGATTTTTTGCCCTTCTTAAATAATGGGAAAACGTGGGCTGTACGCCAATCCACTGGGACTCTGCCAGTTGAAAGAGAGTCACAAAAGATAAGGTAAAGGGGTTTATCTATAACTGAACTTAATTCCCTTAGGACCCGAGGATGCATGCCATCCAGGCCAGGTGCCTTTGTCTATTTTTAATTTATTTAGTCTTGCCTTCAGTTCTTCTTGCGTTAAGTATTTAATATTACAGTTAGAAGATTGAGACTCTTCTGCCTCTGTAATTTGCAACAGTGCTGTTTCCTTTGTGAAGACAGAAGCAAAGAAAGCATTTAATAACTCTGCCTTACCTTGGTCATCCACCATTGAGTTCCCACCCTCATCCTTTAGGAGTCCTATACAGTCAACCTTTCTTTTTTTTAGAGTTGATGTACTTGTAAAACTTTTTTGGGTTAGATTTGATATCCCTAGCGATTTGATTTTCAGCTTCGATCTTTGCCAGCCTAATTTCTTTTTTACAATTTTTATTGCACTCCTTATAATTGCTTAGTGCAGCCTCGGCCCCCTCCTTTTTTAGGACCTTATAGGCATTCTTTTTCCTCTTCATTTTATCTTTAACCTTTCTATTCATCCATAGAGGCCTTTTTTTATTCCTAGATATTTTTTTTCCATATGGGATATACATATTACAATATTGATTGAGTATAAGTTTAAAAGCTTGCCATTTCCCTTCAGTGTCCTCCCCTTGTAGTACATTATCCCACTTCACCAAACTTAGTGCCTGCCTAATTTGATTGAACTTAGCTTTTCTAAAATTCATAGTTTTAGTGGTCCCGCTGCCCCGTGGCTTATCAGTCACCAGATCAAACGTTATCATGTTGTGATCACTATTTCCCAAATGTTCTTGAACTTGCACATTTGATACATTATCTGGTCGATTAGAAATGATCAGATCCAGTAACGCATTCCCCCTAGTTGGTTCCATTACCATTTGAGTCAAGTAATTGTCCTGTAGTGCTGCCAGAAATCTGCTGCTTTTACCAGAATGGGTAGCCTCAATACTCCAGTCAATGTCTGGAAAGTTGAAGTCACCCATAATTATGACCTCGTTTTTACTTGCAGCTTTTTCAATCTGCTGTAATAATCGCAGTTCTGCAGCTTCATTAATATGAGGTGGTCTGTAGCATACCCCAATAAGCAATTGGCAACTTTTATTTCCACCATGAATATTTACCCAAACGGACTCCACATCTTCGCAATCTTCCTCCATCTCATCATTGAGGACAGCTGTAAAAGAATTCTTAACAAAGAGACAAACCCCTCCACCCTTTTTTCCCTGTTCTATCCCTCCTAAACACATTGTATCCATCTAAATTCGCTATCCAGTCATGGCTGAGTGATGTATCCCAAGTACCGGGTTTCTTCTAACGCAACATTTTTTTAGGGTTCGCTGTAACGATTGGTGTCAGTGAGAACAGATTTTCTGATTATTGGTGATCTGCAGTATCACCAATAATACAGATGCTATACCTGATTATGTGGTGATCTGCAGAATCACCAATAATGCTAGTATAGCTAGACACAGGACAACCAAATGTAAAGATAGGTGCTTGGTGCAACAGTATAGAAATGGAGATACTCGCTTCCCCAGAGGAGCTGGTAGAGAGGAGTATCTCTTATAAACCAATAGGTACAAACTCCAGCAAGCTGGAGCTACAAACAAGGTAATGATATGTTCACCCGAGAAGTGAGTGGTGTAGTAAGCAACTGTCCTGATCACCCGAGGAGCTGGCGATTAAGACTGTACTGTAGCTGCTAATCACCTGAGGAGCAGGTGATTAAGACTGTACTGCAACTGGTAGTCACCTGAGGAGCAGGTGATTAAGACTGTACTGCAGCTACTAGTCACCTGAGGAGCAGGTGATTAAGACTGGACTGTAGTAGCTATTCACCTGAGGAGCAGGTGATTCAGACTGTACTGCAGTAGCTATTCACCTGAGGAGCAGGTGATTCAGACTGTACTGCAGTAGCTATTCACCTGAGGAGCAGGTGATGCTATACAGAGAATCCCTCACCAGTGACTAGGCTCACTGGTGAGGCCAGGAGAGTCAGACAGGCAGATATCGGCAACGGACGGACCGATACGGTACAGAGACAGAAGGCTAAATCAGAGTAGTGTTCAGGCAGAGTCGGCAACTAGATCAGATAGGCAAAGGCACAGAATCAGAAAGCAGAAGAGTAGTCAAACTAGCAGAGGGTCATAACAAATAATACAATTCAATTAGTACTTTAAGTTATCAACAGAATCTGGCTAAGTGTGGATCCCCAGCTCTTGCTGGTTCTAGCACACTTTGAGATCTGACTAAGGTCTGAGTGCTCACACGTAGCATACGCAACAGCAACTGACAGACCTGTCCTATATATAGTACAAGCGCTCCACAGCGCCGCCCCAGTCATCCAGGCAATCCGGAGCGCTGCTGGAGTCAGCTGACCCGTCGATCAGCTGACTCCCCTTCTACTTGCATAAAGGACCTGTCGCCTGGCGCGTGTGTAGCCCTTAATCTGTTAGCAATAGAAGGACCAGGCAAGGCACCAGCATGTAACCGCGTGGCGGAGGCTGACGGCTGAGACGCAGAGATAGCCGCCGGCTGAGATGCGGAGATAGCCGTCATGCCGCTTGCTGTTGCGGCAGTATCTCCGCTATCCATTACAGTACCCCCCCTGAGGAGTGGACCCCGGACACTTCCTACCCGGTTTCTCAGGGTGTAACTCATGAAACTCCTTCTTTAAATCCTCGGCATGCATGCGACAATCCGGCACCCAAGATCTCTCCTCTAGGCCATACCCCTTCCAATGAACCAGGTACTGTACAGAATTCTGCACTAATCGAAAATCTAAAATCTTCTCGATCTCATACTCAGGTTGGTCGTCAATCATCACCGGGCGGGGGGTTAGAGGAATCCACATGCACAGCAGGCTTTAACAAAGAAACATGGAATGATCTCACACCTCTCATGCTGGCTGGGAGATCAATCGCATATGTCACATCATTAATCTTTCTGGACACAGGGTATGGGCCTATGAATCTGGGTCCCAACTTGGGTGATGGCTGTTTTAATGGCAGATGCCGAGGAGACACCCACACCTTATCTCCTGGGGAAAACTTCCACTCAACAGACCCTCTCTTATCCGCCTGTTTCTTCTGAGTCTGGAAAGCTTTCCCCAGATTCCTTTTTACTAGTACCCAAATCTCCTTTAATGCCCTTTGCCAATCCTCTAGGGCTGGAAAAGGGGAAGATGCCACCGGTAATGGGGAAAACTTGGGAGATTTCCCCGAGTCCACCTGAAAAGGAGAAAAACCTGAGGAGGAACTCTTCAAATTATTATGCGCAAGTTCCGCAAATGGCAGGAATTTTACCCAATCTGACTGCGCATCCGCCACATAACACCTGAGAAATTGCTCCAGGGACTGGTTAACCCTTTCGGTCTGACCATTGGTCTGTGGGTGGTAGCCTGATGAAAATGAAAGGTCCATATCGAGTTGATGGCAAAAGGCCCTCCAGAATTTCGACACAAACTGGACTCCCGTATCTGACACTACATTCTCCGGAATGCCATGCAGCCGGAAAATGTGCTGAATGAAGAGATCAGCCAATTCCTGGGCCGAGGGGAGTCCTTTCAGAGGGACGAAATGAGCCATTTTACTGAACCTATCAACTACCACCCAAATGACCGTCTTGCCCTCAGACCTGGGGAGTTCTCCTACAAAGTCCATAGACAAATGAGTCCAAGGTTCATTTGGCACCGGTAGGGGCTGTAGTGTACCCACAGGTGCCTGACGAGAAGGCTTACTCTTGGCACACACAGAGCAATCTCTCACAAACTCCTTGCAATCAGTTGCCAAAGACGGCCACCATACACATCTGGCTAGCAGGCCCGGGATGCCCTGCGTTCTTATGGGTATGGAATAGTTGCAGGAGTAGTAAGCGGAAAGGAAGTGGTACAAACAGAACTCCCTCGGGTTTCCCTTCCGGGATATCTTGTTGGTAAGGCCCTAGAGTAACTGCCCAATCCTCCCAAGTTTACGTGGCTGCCACCACCAGTTTTTGAGGTAAGATGGTCTCAGGGGCTGAGGGCTGAACTTTCTCAGGGTCAAAACACCTAGATAATCCATCCGCTTTGACATTCTTGCTTCCCGGTGTATATGTTATAATAAATCTGAATCTTGAAAAGAACAAGTACCAACGGGCCTGTCGGGGCTAAGTCTTTTAGCCCCCTCAATGTACTCCAAGTTTTTATGATCAGTATATACGGTGATCGTATGTTCTGCCCCTTCCAGCCAGTGACACCATTCTTCAAAGGCTAACTTAATGGCCAAGAGCTCCCGATTGCCAATATTGTAGTTCCTCTCAGCTGGAGAGAACCTATGAGAAAAGAAGGCACAGGGATGCATTTTGCCCTGAAGGCCAGAGCGCTGAGACAGCACAGCCACAACCCTAATCTCTGATGCATCCACCTCAACAATGAAGGGGAAGGTGACATCCACGTGTCTCAGGATGGGAGCAGAACAAAATAACTTTTTTAACGTAGCAAAGGCAGACTGTGCCTCTGCCGACCAATGGTAAGTGTCAGCCCCTTTTTTGGTAAGGTTGGTGAGGGGGGACACTACAGAAGAAAACCCTTTGATGAACTTCCTGTAGTAATTGGCGAAGCCAAGAAATCTTTGGAGTGCCTTCAACCCTACAGACTGAGGCCACTCCAACACCACAGAGACTTTTTCAGGGTCCATGGAGAGACCTGAAGTGGAAATAATATATCCCAGGAAAGGGACTTTAGTGACCTCAAAGAGGTACTTCTCTAACTTTGCATACAATGAGTTCTGCCTTAATTTTCGTAACACAAATTTCACGTTTCCGATGTTCTGTTAGATTAGGGGAGAAAATCAGTATATCGTCCAAATATGCCAGTACAAATTTTCCCATAACTGCCCTAAAAACTTCATTGATCAACTCCTGGAAGACGGCAGGGGTATTACACAGCCCGAAGGCCATGACCAAATACTCGTAGTGCCCATCGGGCGTGTTGTATGCCGTCTTCCATTCGTCACCGTCCCTAATGCGTACCAGGTTGTATGCTCCTCGAAGATCTAGTTTAGAGAAGATACTGGCATTGGTCACCTGAGCAAACAAATCGTCAATCAAGGGCAGTGGATAACGATTTTTTACCGTGATCTTATTTAAACCCCGATAATCAATACAAGGTCTAAGCCCCCTGTCCTTCTTTTGCACAAAAAAGAACCCAGCTCCAGCTGGTGACCGAGAAGGACGGATGAAGCCCTTGGCCAAATTCTCCTTGATGTATTCCTGCATAGCCAGCTTCTCTGGTCCCGACAGATTATAAAGATGGCCTCTAGGAGGCATACAACCTGATCTCAGCTCAATGGGACAATCAAAACTCCGATGAGGTGGGAGTTTATCTGCTGATTTAGGACAAAACACATCAGCAAATTCTGCATACTGCACTGGCACCCCTTTTACCTGGATCTTGGTGGCACAAACAGCAACTTTCTCCAGACAATGATGATGACAATGGGCCGACCAGCTCTGTAGCTGACCCGAAGCCCAGTCAATCTGAGGGGAGTGTAGTTGCAACCAGGGCATACCGAGGATAATGGTAGAGGTTGCCATTTGCAGGACAAAGAACTGTAATCTCTCATTATGTAGAACCCCAATACTACACGTCAACAAGGGAGTCTGGGAAAGAGGCTGTCTACACTGTAACGGAGAGTCATCTATTGCTGTGATCAGGATCTGACGGTCCAGAGGGAGCAAAGGAATCCCCAATTTTTTACAAAGTCATAGTCTATAAAATTGGCTGCAGAGCCCGAGTCCATGAATGCCTCAGTGGGCGTGGTCCGACCCTCCCACGTAATGGAGCAGGGAAGGCACAAACGATTATTGTTTAGAGGTAGAAACGGCTCGCCTAGGGTATTACCTCTGACTACACCTAGGCGGCAGCGTTTCCCGACTTCTTAGGGCAGTTCTGGACAATATGACCCTCCTCAGCACAGTATAGACAGAGTCTTTCTGACCTTCTGCGATTCCTTTCCACTTGCGTTAACCTCCAGTATCCGATCTGCATCGGTTTGTCTTGAGGTGACGGGGGTGGAGAAGGGGTGTAGGAAACAGATCTTACAGTGCTTTTCCCACGGGTCTGTTTTTGATAGCGAAGGCGGCGATCAACCCGCACCGCCAAAGAAATTGCCTCGTCTAGTGATTTAGGCTCAGGATGCCCTAACATCAAATCAGAAACTGCATCGGATAACCCTGACAGGAAACAGTCTAATAACGCATACGTTTCCCATCTAGCTGATACAGCCCACTTCCTAAACTCTGCGGCATAAACCTCCACCGAATTACGACCCTGCCTGAGGAACTTCAGTTTCCTCTCAGCCGTGATAGCAGTATCCGGATCATCGTAAATAACGTCCATGGCCTTAAAAAAACTCCTGAACTGAGGATGAGGCCTCATGCTCAGCGTGAAGACTATATGCCCATGTCTGGAAATTTCCTGACAAGTGGGTTTTGATAAATGTTACCCTCTGTTTTTCAGACCCTGACAAATTGGGCCTCAACTCAAAATAAGATAGCACACGATTTCTGAAATTCTGAAAGTCAGATCTATGCCCAGAAAACTTTTCAGGTACGGACATGCGAAGGTCCGTGACTGGAGGGGATCGCACTGTATCGATAGCCATTTGAAGTACCTGTACTGTCCCAGACAGTTGTGTGATCTGAGTCTGTTGAGTATTGATCACTCCGCGGTGGTCAGAACTTCAACTTGGCTACGCAGTGCGTCCATAATGTTTGGTCTGCTGTTCTGTAACGATTGGTGTCAGCGAGAACAGATTTTCTGATTATTGGTGATCTGCAGTATCACCAATAATACAGATGCTATACCAGATTAGGTGGTGATCTGCAGAATCACCAATAAAGCTAGTATAGCCAGACACAGGACAACCAAATGTAAAGATAGGTGCTTGGTGCAACAGTATAGAAATGGAGATACTCGCTTCCCCAGAGGAGCTGGTAGAGAGGAGTATCTCTTATAAACCAATGGGTACAAACTCCAGCAAGCTGGAGCTACAAACAAGGTAATGATATGTTCACCCGAGGAGTGAGTGGTGTCGTAAGCAACTGTCCTGATCACCCGAGGAGCGGGCGATTAAGACTGTACTGTAGCTGCTAATCACCTGAGGAGCAGGTGATTAAGACTGTACCGCAACTGGTAGTCACCTGAGGAGCAGGTGATTAAGACTGTACTGCAGCTACTAGTCACCTGAGGAGCAGGTGATTAAGACTGGACTGTAGTAGCTATTCACCTGAGGAGCAGGTGATTCAGACTGTACTGCAGTAACTATTCACCTGAGGAGCAGGTGATGCTATACAGAGAATCCCTCACCAGTGACTAGGCTCACTGGTGAGGCCAGGAGAGTCAGACAGGCAGATATCGGCAACGGACGGACAGATACGGTACAGAGACAGAAGGCTAAATCAGAGTAGTGTTCAGGCAGAGTCGGCAACTAGATCAGATAGGCAAAGGCACAGAATCAGAAAGCAGAAGAGTAGTCAAACTAGCAGAGGGTCATAACAAATAATACAATTCAATTAGTACTTTAAGCTATCAACAGAATCTGGCTAAGTGTGGATCCCCAGCTCCTGCTGGTTCTAGCACACTTTGGGATCTGACTAACGTCTGAGTGCTCACACGTAGCATACGCAACAGCAGACGAGGAGCAACTGACAGACCTGTCCTATATATAGTACAAGCGCTCCACAGCGCCGCCCCAGTCATCCAGGCAATCCGGAACGCTGCTGGAGTCAGCTGACCCGTCGATCAGCTGACTCCCCTTCTACTTGCATAAAGGACCTGTCGCCTGCCCTTAGTCTGTTAGCAATAGAAGGACCAGGCAAGGCACCAGCATGTAACCGCGCGGCGGAGGCTGAGACGCGGAGATAGCCGCCGGCTGAGATGCGGAGATAGCCGCCATGCCGCTTGCTGTTGCGGCAGTATCTCCGCTATCCATTACATTCGCCTTTAACCCTGCTTCACAAATAAATGAAGGACTGAACTTTTTGAAAGTAATTTTCCCAGTCAATACTGAAGATGACCACATCATCTAGATAGGCAATGGCAAAGCACTGATGAGGTCTGAAGATTTTTTTTTTCCCAATTACTCAGGTGCTACATTGAGATGGGGCCCCATCCTCAAAACGGGAAACACCCAAAAAGCTCTCTAAATTTAACACACAGGTGTCCCTAGCCAGTTGTGTGCTTCCTGTCCCGGAAACCAGTAGCTCTCTAAGATCTGCTACCGTAGTTATTTGGCCAGGCAGTGCTAAAGCTAGTTAACAATAACAATAACATGTCTATAGCGCTTTTCTCCCATAGGACTCAAAACGCTTCGGCCTTAGAGAGCAGCAGCACTAGTCTGGGCATGCTCAGTTGGATTCAAAGGATCAATCACACCTGCCCTGTGGGTTATTCTAAAATTGTGTGCAGGCTCTTCCTTACCAGTGTATTATTGGTGTCTTCATGGTCAGTGGTCTGAGAGGCTTGTGGGACCAAGGAGAAGGCAGCATTGTGGACTGAGGTCGTAGCTGCAGCGTTGGAGAGCGGAACTCATATGGCTACAGAGCGGCCCTCGGTGCGGATGGACTTCCGCCCAAATCATGACTCGAAGTTGCGGACATCACTTCCTGGTCTGTACAGCTGTTAGGGATATCACTGCATCCATCAGTGCCAATCGGAGAAAGTGTAGCTGGAGGATGGATGCCAAAGCTTAAACCTAAGGAAGCCAGAAAGGTGAACAGGTGGGTCAGGAGTCGAAGGACATGGGAGCCTGTCTGATCACGGAGGTCTGAATGTTTAAATACATATATAGTAATCAAGTTCAACCAATAAATAAGGTACAACACTAGCCTGCGCCCTCACATATCCCTGTTGATACAGAGGAAGGCGGAAAACCCTTACAAAGAATGGTCCAATTAGCCCCAAGGGAGAAAAAAAAATCCTTCCCTATTCCAAAATACCCGACTTGTGAAACTTCTTTGTGCTAAATAAGTTGTTGAAGTTTTTTTTGGCTTGCTGGGTTGACCAGAGGTCTGTCTTTAACGTAATTGCAATTGAGCCAGGTATTATGTGCTATTCTGAGATTTATGTTTTATTCTGACTTATAGGCTATGGTAAATTAATAGGCCTTGTGCTGATCTGAGTTCTATGTTGGATTTCTTTATCAGATAGACTTGGGTATAGTGATAATATCACATGTTGTGCGCTGATCTGAGGTCTATGTGGTATTTCTTTTTAGAGATGGCCCGAACGGTTCGCATGCAAACTTATTCGCGTGAACAACGCAAGTGTCGAACAGCAAACATTTAGCGAGTTCGACCCGCCCCCTATACTACATCATTGGGCTAAACTTTGGCCCTCTACATCACAGTCAGCAGAAACATGGTAGCCAATCAGGTTGCACTCCCTCCTGGAGCCCCCCCCCCTCCTTATAAAAGGCAGCAGCGTTGGCCATGTTCTCACTCTGTGTGCTGCTGTTTTAGTGAGAGAAGGGAGAGGTTGCTGCAAAGCTAGGGAAAGCTTAGTTAGGTCTTGTTAGCTTGCTCCTTGCTGATATTTGTTGCTGAAAAGCACCACTAAAACAGCTCTTTTGAGAGCTAATGTTCTTGTGATGTGTATTTTTTTTTGTGGCCCACTGACACTGCATTTACAGCTCTGTCTGTCGCAGCTGGCCCTTGCTAATTGCTATACTGTGCCAGGCCCAGCACACCTTTTCACTGCACCTGTGTGACTGCACATTGTATCATACCACCAGCAGTCACTGCATACCTTTTCACTGCACCTGTGTGACTGCACATTGTATTATAGCAGCAGTCAGTGCATACCTTTTCACTGCACCTGTGTGACTGCACATTGTATTATAGCAGCAGTCACTGCATACCTTTTCACTGCACCTGTGTGAATGTACATTGTATTATAGCAGCAGTCACTGCATACCTTTTCACTGCACCTGTGTGACTGCACATTGTATTATACCAGCAGTCAGTACCTTTCACTGCATCTTTGTGACTGCACATTGTATTATACCAGCAGTCAGTGTATAGCTTTTACTGCATCTTTGTGCCTGCACATTGTATTATACCAGCAGTCAGTACCTTTCACTGCATCTGTATGACTGCACATTGTATTATAGCAGCAGTCAGTGCATACCTTTTCACTGCACCTGTGTGACTGCACATTGTATTATACCACAGCAGTCACTGCATACCTTTCATTACCTTGCTGCAGTGAAGGGGCTTGCCTATCACAATGAAGCAATGACCTATATGAGTGTGTTGGGGGGCACACCCAAGAAAATAAGGTTGATGCTTCATTGTGGACAGACCAAATTCGATCAGCTGGACAGTCACTGTAGTTCTGTCATTGAGCTACCTCAGCCTGACCATATGGGCTGGAAAGCCGCCATCACCTGCACTTTCACCAACGTGCGCACCAGCACGGCCATCTGTTTGCGGTGCGTTACACAGTGAGTTTGGTCTGTCAGTGTGAAGCAGTACACTACTTACACTACCTGATCCCTTTATACACACGCAAGATGTTTTCAAGCATTTGAGGCCTCCAATTTAAGAATGCAATGTGATTTCTGCCTTTTAGGGGTTATAACCCTGCTGTGCGTCAAATCCGGAATTTTCTCCGGGACTTTTGGCGTGTATCCCACTACGCCATGCCCCCCTCCAGGTGTTAGACCCCTTAAAATATCTTTTTCATCACATTTGTGGCCAGAAACAGTGTTTGTAGTTATTCAAGTTCACCTGCCCATTGAAGTCTATTGCGGTTTGCGATGTTCGCCGGTTCGCAAACTCTTTCGTCAGTTCGCGAACCAAAATTCGCCAGTTCGCACCATCTCTGTTACTTTTATCCTAGCAAAACCAGAAAGAGGAACGTGTCCCTTTGGTTGTCACCTACAACCCACACCTGGAAATCTTAAGGAGGATTGCTAAGGAACTACATCCCATTTTACACAAGGATCACAGACTGAGAACGATATTCCCTAAACCTCCACTCTTGTCATATCGGCAACCACACAATCTAAAACAGATGATTTTCAGGAGCTCTTTGAATAGGCCTCAACAAAACGGAACATCACCCTGCTGACAAAAAATATGTGGGACCTGCAGACACATTTACTCCACTGACAGGGTAACGATACCAGGTTCACAACAGGAGTACAGAGTACAAGGTAAATTTTCCTGTGGGTCCACCATTCTGGTATATCTGATCATGTGTGCTAAATGCCCCAATGTTATGTACGTGGGAGAAACTGGACAAACACTGCGCCAACGTATGAATGGACACAGGCACACTATTAATGATACCAAATCTGGACTCCCAGTTGCTACACACTTTCGGTCCAACGGACACAGCATGGATGATCTTCGTGTCACTGCCCTGAAGGGCGGCTTCAAAACGTCAAATGACCGATTAATAGCAGAAACAAAATTTATAAATTGGTTCAAAGCTGTGCAGAAGGGTTTGAATAAGGACAACAACTTTCTATATTGGTATGAGATTGATGATATATGAACTGTCTCAGCCACTCTAGCTGAACTTGTGAACTAAGAATTTACGATACCTCTGGGTCAATCCTAAATACCAGGTCTGTGAGCAATGGAGTAAACAAGGATCCTTATCTTTCCCCATTTAGATGGTCTGTTTGTATTAAGGCATCTTAATGACGTATTTATGCTTGAAAAAATATCTGTTTTCCCTTTTGATGTTGCATGTATATAAGCTGTCTGTACCACCAGCTTGCAAACTAACAGGATGTAAACCTGACGAAGGCTGCAAGGCCGAAAGCTTGTTTATTCTTATTCATTTGTAGTTAGCCAATAAATGGTATCATCCTGATTTAAAACTTCTTGCTTTTATCCTATAGAGTTTGGTATAGGTATAGATCACGCTCTGCGTACTGAATTTGGGTCTATTGTATACTTCTGTTATATAGACTTTGATATGTGTCACATGCTGTGTGCTGGTCTGAGGTCTATAGTCTATTTTTCTTACTATCATGGGTCAGGGCAGTTCTAGGCTAAATTGCACCCAGTGTGAGGGTGTCAAAATTGCCCCCCCCCCCCCCACCCTGGGAGCAAGGTATAGGTGCCTGCAGTATAAGTTAGCAAGGTCTAGTTGCACCCAGTATAGGTAGCCAGCTATAGGTCCCCCAAGTATAGGTAGCCAGGCATAGGCGCCCCAGTATAGGTAGCCAGTATAATTGCCCCCAGTATAGGTTAGCCAGGTATGTGCCTCCAGTATAGGTAGCCAGTATAGTTGCCCCTAATATAGGTTAGATAGGTAGGCGCCCCAGTATAGGTTAGATGGGTAGGTGCCCCCATTATAGGTTAGATAGGTAGGTGCCCCAGTATAGGTTAGATAGGTGCCCCCAGAATAGGCTAGATAGGTAGGAGCCCCCAGTATAGGTTAGATAGGTAGGTGCCTCCAATATAGGTAGCCAGTATAGTTGCCACCAGTATAGGCTAGATAGGTAGGGGCCCCCGGTATAGGTGAGATAGGTAGGTGCTCCGAGGTAGGTGCCTCCCATAATGGAAGGGGGAGCTGCGGCTGTGGGGAGGGCGGCCTGACCTCTCCCTCCCTTCCTCTCCCCGCGGCCGCCCTCCGTGCTCCCCCCTCTATGCAGAGTAAAGCGCAGGGAAGCGATGTTAGAGAGCAGAGCAACTCACCTCCCTGCGCTCTGATTGCTGCTCACTTGCCGCTGGTCTCTTATGCATAGCCGGTTTAGCAGGAAGTAGAGCATGTATCACTGGCTATGCAGAAGAGACCAGCGGCAAATGAGGGGGGAGCACTGAGGGCGGCCCTGGGGAGGGGAAATTAGGGAGAGGTCGGGCCGCCCTCCCTGCAGCCACAGCTCCCCCTCCATCAGGGCGTCCTTCCCTCCCTCAGTGCTCAGGGTGGCCGCACGCCCCTAGAAATGGGGCTGACTTGGGTGCTACAGAGTACATCCCATACTAAGTATATACTGTAGTAATGGCGAAGAGACTCTATTCCACAGAGGAGGCGGCTGCCATACTGCAGGAGGACAGCAGTAGTGAATGGGAGGAATTACAGTTAGATTCTGTCTGGATGCCTGACTCCGAGTTGTCTTTCTTTACAGAAAGCGACTCAGGTACTGAGTCTGCTGGGCCGTAAATCACTCAGCAATCTAGGAGAGAGGGGAAGGTGAGGGCCACTAGTGAGACCGACTCTGTATCGGAAAGGGGGGTCACCTGTGGCTACCACCAGCAGTGACATTGTCAGAGGTCAGAGGGCTGCCAGGCGAAGCCAGAGCATAGATGCAATATTATATCCGTGCATAAGAATGTAAATAAGTCCCATATGCTGCCGGGAAGTTGTCTGACAGACTCCATACACTTCCATACATCCATAAAAACTTCAGCGCTATATGGTTCTTCAAGCTGTCACTCCATCACCAAACACCCTTCAAATTGCAGGCTTACCGCTTTCCAAAAACACCTAGATTATAAGGTCTAAGCATAAAATTGGTCACAATAATGATCACAATAATGAACACTCCTCCTTTCTGATCACCACCAGGTCTCAAAGTGTCAGCTTTTCTCCTCCATGCAGCAAAATTACTCCCAGCATGAAACAATAATAACCAGATCTAAGTGTTCTCCATTTAAAAACAATCACTTTTATTGTGCAAGAGAACAAATCCAGTACTCACATAAGGGCCCTTATGACAGGGACCCTCAGAAGAAATTTGCGTATAGTTAATCAATGAGGTGCCTTCCTCCCATCTGGTGTCACGATTGCATCATCAGGGTCATACAAACAGAGTGGCATGAGTGCGGCATTTAAATAGATACGCCTTCTTCCTAGTTAACGTATCTGCTATCCGGTTCAGCACCGCAGTGCCGAAAATCTCATGCATCCGAGCAACGTTCACCTCCCATTCATTCGCCTATAACTTTATTGCTACTTATCACAATTAATTGATCTATATCTTGTTTTTTCCGCCACTAATTAGGCTTTCTTTGGGTAGTACATTTTGCTAAGAATTATTTTTTTCTAAATGCATTTTAACAGGAAGATTAAGAAAGAAATGAAAAAAATTCATTATTTCTCAGTTTTTGGCCATTATAGTTTGAAATTAATATACGCTACCGTAATTAAAACTCATGTATTTAATTTGCCCATCTGTCCCGGTTATTACACCGTTTAAACGATGTCCCTATCACAATTTATGGCACCGATATTTCATTTAGATATAAAGGTGCATTTTTTCAATTTGCGTCCATCACTATTTATAAGCTTATAATTTTAAATAATATAATAACATACTCTCTTGACGTGCATATTTAAAAAGTTCAGACCCTTGGGTAATTATTTATGTTGTTTTTGTTTTTTTTTATTGTATTTTTTTTTCTCTTTTTTTTAATAAAAAATGTATGTGGGTAATTTTTGGTGTGGGAGGGAAACTGCTTATTTTACATGTAAAATAATATAATTCTTTAATTAAAAATGTATGTGGGTGCAGTTTACAGTGAAAAATGTCCTGGATGCGAACGATCTCGCATCCAGGAACTAAAAATCAGAGGAGTTGTTTCCTGGGGGCAGAAATACCGCGCTCTCTGGATAGAAAGCGTCAGTATTTCTGCGGGGAAGTTAGATCGGTGAATGGGAATTATATTCCCATTCACTGATCGGGGGGCGGGCGACGGGTGCGCGCGCCCGATCGCGCGCACCACGCAGGGAAAGCAGCAGTGCCTATCTGGACGAGGGCTCTGAGGTCACTAGGGTCCCCAGTGCTCGCTTCCTATGCCTAGGCACCACCATCTCTAGGGACCTAAGGTGGGATGGCAACTCCTCCAGAGTGCAAAAAAAGGCCCAACAATGACTGTTCTTTCTGCATCAGCTAAAGTTTGGCATGTCCCGTGTCCTTTTGACCCGCTTCTACTCCTCCACCATCGAGTCAGTTCTCTGCTCTTCCATCATTGTGTGGTACTCAGGCACCTCCGCCAGGGACAAACACAAACTACAAAGAGTTATCAGATCTGCAGAGAAGATCATTGGTACCTCCCTGCCATCCCTAGAGCTCCTGCACCATTCCAGACTGCTATCCAGAGCAATCAGGATTGCAAAAGATCACTCCCACCCTGGCAACCGCTACCGCAATCTTCTCCCACTGGGGCGCGCGCTTCAGAGCTATCCCCACCAAGGCTTCCAGACACAAGAACTCATTCCCTCAAGCTTTCCAGGCCCTCAACTCAGCCGCCCCCTTCGCCAACTCGCCCTGAGACATGTTAACTGCTATCCGGGCTGCGCCGCGTTTTGCATATTGCATACTGTAAATCTGTAAAACTGCTTGATTAGGGCATTCGCCCAGTGTATTTTGTACTCCTATATTTGTACCCTATAGTCTGATTATGTGTCAATTTATGTATGCTGTGTCAATCATATTTATGTTCCTGTCCATGAAGGTTTGCTTCCCTATAGTGCCATCAACAATTCCTTGTACGATCATGTACTTGCGAATAAAATCTATTCTGATTCTGAACATAAAATGTATTGGTCAAAAGATCCAATTGATAGTATGCCCATTTACTCCGCCACCATGATGAGATGCTGCTTTCAAATATTGCTTGCTTGCTGGCATTTTAATAATACAATAATGCAAACCACCTCCCCCGCGACAACCCAGCCCATGATCGATTATTTAAACTGCGGCCCCTTATTGACCACCTAAATAAAATTTTGCTGAAGTTTATACCCCAGAGCAAAATATAGCTGTAGATGAGTTCCTAGTCCCTTTCCAAGGGAGACTAGGGGGATCAAGCAGTACATCCTCAGAAAAAGATCACAGTATGGGGTAAAGCTCTACAAGCTGTGCGAAAGTGGGACTGGGTACACTTTCGCTTTTACCATCTACTGTATAAAGGAAAAAACAGCTTGATAGAGCCTGCTGGTTGACCTCCCTAGATGGGTACAAGTGAGAGGATAGTCCTGGACTTTACTTTACCACCCTTTACTCCACCAGGAGTACCACTTAGAGCCAGCACAAGTTGTCAACAAAAAGCTCAAGAGAGGGGAGACCTACAGCCAAAGGAGTAACCAGCTGCTTGCCCTAAAATTTCGTGATAAGCTGGATGCCTAAGTCGTGACAACCATCCACTCCGAGGCCACAACAACGGTCGTAGAGAGAACATCGTAAAACCTGTGGCCATTGCTGAATATAATAAATTCATACGGGCATTAGACATGGACGACCAGGTACTGGTACTGTACAGGATGGATAGAAAGAGGAAGGCCTGGAACAAAAAAGTGGCAATACACTTGTTTCAGGTCTGCCTCCTTTATTAGGTTTTTTTTTCCCCTTTAGTTTTTTTACTCTTTCACTGCCCAAATTTTACTTTACCATTGAACTTTATTTGACCTGGCATGGCTGAAAGACACTCTTTGGAATTTGACCACCTGGCATGGCTAACAAGTGCTCTTTGATCTCTGACATGGATGCCGAACCACCCTCTAACCTCTGGCATAGATGCCGAACCACCCTCTGTCCTGTGGAATGAATGTCAAACCACCCTCTGGCATGGCTGCCAAACAACCCTCTGACTTCTGGCATGGATGTCAAACCACTTCTGGCCTCTGGCATAACTGCCAAACCACCTTCTGACCTCTGACATGACTGCCAAACATCTTCTGGCTTCCACATTTCTACAGCTTCCAAAATGGTGAGTACCAATATGACAATCCAGCACTGCGGTCCCGTCTAACTGAAATTAAAAAGACCGGTTGCTGGATCACAGATGATAGCATGACAGAGCTCTCCAATTCCATCTAATCTACTACCTTTGCCATTTGGGGAATATTTGAATATTTGCAATATGCAATATTTGCATATTTGCAGCTTGAAATACGGTGAACAGATTGACGCTAAAGATTGGTCGCACCGCTGCTGACAATGTGACAACCACTTACCAATCCCGTATTACTAGGCCACAGTTGCCAGGCAGGTCTCATTCACTGGAGACTTCTGGAGGCGAATCCACTGTGTGCACAGTAAACAGTTAAGATTGGTTGATGGTGCCCATACATGTACAATCTTGATTGTCTGTGCAGTTGAAAAGGAAAATGATTGACTTCGCGTAATTCAGTCGAAATGATCAAAAAGTCGGTCAGAGTAATATTTTGCTTGAAAATCGAGGTAATCGCTGCCCCCATCCTCCGAGATTATAACGGGATGAAGGTATCCCAACGCTATCATAATATGGCAGTCAGGCCAATCACGTCCAATCTGCTCCAGTCAATGTTTGGGGAATAGTCACTTCCGAAGACTTGAAGACTATGACCAGCGTGACATTAAAGAAGGGTTGCTGGGTCCATATATGATGCAATCTCGATTGTATGTACAATCAGTAAAATAAAATTGTTGATTTTGCTGTGGAAAACAGGTACTAAGTATTCCTAGAGGGAAGAAAATAGTTATTTTACAACCTAGATAGCCAATCAACAATTTATAAGACAGAATAAAACAATGCGGTAGTATGACTCTTCTGGAAGGCAGATTCTTTGTAAAAACAATCAGATTACCATAACAAGCACAAGACTGAACAATAAAATCGTTAGTTTTATTCTAAAACTATACACACAATTATACTTTACAACCAAAAGGTAAATATACCTGTCAGTCAGAGCAGACTGACTGATTGAAATGAGTAGAGGTGAAAAAGGAAATAGAATGTCTTAAAATACAGTTCAAAATCACTTTCAGATACTTGGAGGGAATTTATGGGGCTAACCGTGGGTATACGTATTTCTCTCCCCAGCATAGGATTCATTCGCGAATTGATGCCATCCTGACAAACTCTGCAAATATCACTAACTTGATATATGCTAGGCATGTGCCAGTTTCCCGGTCAGATCATGACTTCGTCCTAGCTGTTTTTGAAGATGCCATCTCACTACGCTTCACAAGAACCTGGAGGCTTAATGGGGCTCTTCTCTATGATTCTTCCAATGTTGACCAAATCTCTGAGCATCTCTCGGACTATTTCAGGCTGAATTATTCTCCAGAGATTAAGCCAGATGTTCTGTGGTGTGCACATAAAGCGTTCTGTGAGGGACGAATTTATCAAACTAGCTTGTCAGCAGAGATGTAAACGTACATGAATTCAATATAATTTAGAACGAAAACGAAGTCGGTTAAATAGAGAATTTCAGTCCTCACCTACTCCCTATCTCCGAAAATTTATAACAGATCTCAAGCTCCAGCTGGATATAACTCTCTCTAATATGACTGAAAAGCAATTTAAATGGATTAGGTCTAAATTTCATAAGTATCTTAACAAGCTAGATATGTGGCTGGCAATGAAACTAAGAGCCCAGCAACAATTGAATAGAGTACATAAAGTAAGGTTAGAATCTGGACAGGGGACTACTGATCCAACACTGATCTATAAAACCTTTCATACGTTTTATCATAAGCTTTATAACCCTTCCCAAATGGCCTCAGAGCAGGAAGCTTCTTCATTTTTGTCTCAAATTTCCCTTCCTTATATGATAATTCTAGAAAAGCCCCCAATGCTGCAATCTCTGAGGAGAGGATTTTGGAAGCAATTAAAAGACTAAAATCTGGGAAAGCTCCTGGCCCAGATGGTCTTTCTGGCCTTAATTACAAAAAATATAAATATATAATAGTTCCTTTTTTGAAGAGGCTGTATGGCTCAATTATGAAAGGGCACCGTACTCTCCCTGAATTTTTAGCTGCTCAAATTGCAGTTATACCCAAAGAGGGACAAGATTTGCTTTCTCCTAAAAATTATCACCCAATATCCCTCCTGAATATTGATTATAAGCTGCTTACATCTATTCTGGTCTCTAGGCTAAATCTTTTTCTGGCAGATATGATCCATAAGGATCAAGTGGACTTTGTGCTGACCCGCCAGGCCACAGATAACATCCATAGACTTATAGATATAATTTCTCATGCTAGGCTTCATTCTAATAAATTGGCTGTATTGGCCTTAGATATTGAAAAGGCCTTTGACAGCCTACAATGGCCTTATTATCACGCTAGATGCGATGTGATACAATACACAACAGACGTGGTCGGTAACGGGCTAGGGTCATACACATTAGATCAGATGGCTGCGGTACAATGGACTAGACAGAATCAGAGTCGGTAACAGGCTAAGGTCATACACGTTAGATCAGATGGCTGCGATACAAAGGACTAGGCGAGAGAATGGTCAGTAAAGCTAAAGTCGTATCTAAGTCAGTTTGGCAGTCACATTGAAATACAATAATTGAGTAATGAAAGTTGCATTGAAATACAGTAAGTTTATCACAGTGTGACAAAGTGCCCAGCAAAGCCACTGTACTGATTGCTATCATGGGCAATGAGAGACTGCAGCAAGGGAGTTTAAATACAGACAGCAAGGAACATAGAACAACCCCCAGGAGTAAACAACCAATCAGAGGAGCACACAGAACCCAGCTGACCAAAAGCAATCTCCTAGCAAGGTGTCAGCTGACAAGCATGTCAGCTGACTCTAATTACGCGTGGCCCGTCTGAGAGTATAAGAAACTTCTCAGAGCGGCGCGCGTTCGCCTGGGGAGACTGGAGGATCGCTCAGCCACGACTGCAGGGGAGCCGGGGATGCCGCTGCAAGAAGAAGACTGCGAAGCTCCGTCTCCAGAACTGGCTGTGACCTCGCTGGAGCCGCTGACAGGTAAGATGGTTACATTACCCCCCCCCCCCCCCCCCCTCCAAGGAGTGGTCTCCGAACACTCCCTTTTAGGCTTATTGGTATGCTTGCAATGAAATTCATGGACTAACTCGTCTGCATGAACCTGTTGTGCTGGAACCCAGCATCTCTGCTCAGGACCATACCCCCTCCAATCAATCAAATACTGTAATGAATTTCTAACCTTCCGAGAGTCAAGGATTCTTTGTACCTCAAATTTAGGTTCGCCATCAATTTCCGCCGGAGGTGGTGGAGAAGAAATCTGAATAACATTAACTGCTGGCTTCAACAAAAAGACGTGAAAAGAATTTACCCCCCCCCCCCCCCCCCCCGCATGGATTGAGGCAAGGTAACCCTTATTAATCTTTTTCAGTACTGGGTAAGGGCCAATGTGAGACTCAAGAAGAGAGGCCTGAAATCAGCCATCCCCTCGGTACTCCTGGCAAATGTCCGCTCTCTCCCTAACAAACTGGACGAACTGCGTCTCCTCTGCGGCAGGTGGGAGCTCGGGAGAAACACCCCAGTACTCTGCTTCACGGAGACCTGGCTACATGAGACCATCCCGGAGAACGCCCTACACCTTCCAGGCTTCAGCCTCATACGGGGAGACTGTGACCCTTTCCTCTCTGGGAAGAAAAAAGGCGGCGGCATCTGCTTCTACGTCAGCTCTTCATGGTGCCCCTCCCCACCAGTACTCAACAGGATGTGCTCCCCAGACCTAGAACTTCTACTCGTCAACTGCAGGCCGGCATATTCACCACGGGAGTTCTCCTCCTATGTCCTTGTCGGAGTGTATATTCCCCCTGATGCGGACGCCAAATCTGCCCTGAATACCCTCAGCGACACCATCTCGCAGTGGGAAATATCCCTCCCTGACTCACTGTTCATAGTCATGGGTGACTTCAACAGGGCAAACCTTCGACGAGCTGCCACGCTACCATCAGCATGTTGCTTGCCCTACCAGAGGCCTGAACACCCTCGATCATTGCTACACACCACTGAAGAATGCCTACAAGGCTATCCCTGGGGCGGCACTTGGCTCCTCCGACCACTGCCTTGTTCATCTCATACCCACCTACAGGAGGCTCCTGGAATCGTCAAAACCGGTCGTGAAGTCCTCCAAGGTATGGTCCAGCGAGGCCAAGCTCCTCCTTCAAGCCTGCTTTGATTGCACGGACTGGGAGTCCCTGGCAGCTCCAGATCTGGACGAGTGGGCGGACAACGTCACCTCATACATCAGCTTCTGCGAGGCCTCCTGCGTCCCAACCAAATCCTTCAAGGTCTACCCGAATAACAAACCGTGGTTCTT
The DNA here is from genome assembly GCF_040937935.1 of Hyperolius riggenbachi. Taxonomy (NCBI): domain Eukaryota; kingdom Metazoa; phylum Chordata; class Amphibia; order Anura; family Hyperoliidae; genus Hyperolius; species Hyperolius riggenbachi. Next base: position 182,106,786 of record NC_090652.1, on the reverse strand, counting down.
CAACAAGCTACGGCTACTGCGGAAACGTAAGGAGGCGGCTCACAAGGCGGGAAACCAGGAGGAATTCAGGATGGCGAGGAACGCTCTGAAGCGAGAGCTGAGAGCCGCAAAAAAGGAGTTTGCTGAGAGGATGAAGAAGAACCTGCGCTCGAACAACTCACGAGCTGTATGGCATGGGCTCAAGGCTGCCACCAACTACAAGCCTCCCCCTCAACATGCTACACCCAGCCCTGAATTAGCAGAGGAACTAAGCAGATTCTACCACAGGTTTGAAAGGCAGGCTGAGCCTGGGGGGAACCCTCCACCTCCTCCCACCCCAGCCCACAGCGACCCAAGTGTGGACTCGCTCTTTCTGGAAGTGAGGGAGGCAGACGTACGGCACCTCCTGTCCACACTAAATGCCAGGAAAGCCTCGGGACCCGACGGCGTGTCCCCAGCCTGCCTCAAATCCTGTTCGGAGCAACTTGCCCCCATCCTCTCCGCCATCTTCAGCAGGTCACTGACAGAGGGCAGAGTCCCTGCATGCTTCAAGAGGTCCACCATCATTCCTGTTCCCAAGAAACAAGGCATCTCCGACCTCCAACAACTACAGGCCTGTGGCCCTGACGTCCGTCATCATGAAGTCCCTAGAGAGAGTGGTCTTATCCACCCTCAAGCTATCCACCCTGCCCCTACTAGACCCACTCCAGTTTGCCTACAGGGCAAACAGGTCCACTGATGATGCGCTAAACATCTGTCTGGAATACATCCACAACCATCTAGACAGGAAGGATGCGTATGCCAGAGTACTGCTATTAGACTTCAGCTCGGCATTTAACACTATATGCCCACGCACCCTCCAGAATGTTCTGGCCACCCTTGGGGTCCACCCCACCCTAGGGTCTATGGATCATTGACTTTCTCTCCAACAGATCCCAAGTTGGGGGACATCTACTCGCGAGAAGTGACGACCAACACAGGGGCACCCCAGGGCTGCGTCCTGTCCCCGCTGCTCTTCTCCCTTTACACAAACGATTGCAGATCCACGGTAGACTCTGTCAAAGTCATAAAATTTGCGGATGACGCCACCATTGTCGGCCTCGTCACCAGGGCCGAGCCTGGGCGGGTGCTGCGGGTGCAAGGCACCCAGGCGCCTGCCTCTGAGAGGCGCCGCCCGGCCCCGCTCTCCCCCTGTGGCCGCCGCTGCCGCCGCCGCTTCAAGCTCCCTCCCTCTAGCCGCCGCGTCAGACCTCGATCAGGCGGGCGGGCGCTAGGACCTAGCACGCCGCACTGATATGCGGAAGTGACATCACTTCCGCATATAGAGCGGGTGCATCCGGCGCCCTTTTCCTGGTCGGGTCGCCCGCTGATTGAGGTCTGACTGAAGCTGCTGAAAGGTGAGGGGGGAGCGGAGGAGGGAGCGGCGGCGGCGGGGCGCGCTCCTGTCACTCACTAGCTATCCTGGGCACAAATACCACCTGGCTACCTATCCTGGGCACAGATACCACCTGGCTACCTATCCTGGGCGCACATACCCCCTGGCTACCTATCCTGGGCACAGATACCACCTGGCTACCTATCCTGGGCGCACATACCCCCAGGCTACCTATCCTGGGCGCACATACCCCCTGGCTACCTATCCTGGGCGCACATACCCCCTGGCTACCTATCCTGGGCGCACATACCCCCTGGCTACCTATCCTGGGCGCACATACCCCCTGGCTACCTATCCTGGGCACAGATACCACCTGGCTACCTATCCTGGGCGCACATACCCCCAGGCTACCTATCCTGGGCGCACATACCCCCTGGCTACCTATCCTGGGCGCACATACCCCCTGGCTACCTATCCTGGGCGCACATACCCCCTGGCTACCTATCCTGGGCGCACATACCCCCTGGCTACCTATCCTGGGCGCACATACCCCCTGGCTACCTATCCTGGGCGCACATACCCCCTGGCTACCTATCCTGGGCGCACATACCCCTTGGCTACCTATCCTGGGCGCACATACCCCCTGGCTACCTATCCTGGGCGCACATACCCCCTGGCTACCTATCCTCTGCGCACATACCCCCTGGCTACCTATCCTGGGCGCACATACCCCCTGGCTACCTATCCTGGGCGCACATACCCCCTGGCTACCTATCCTGGGCGCACATACCCCCTGGCTACCTATCCTGGGCGCACATACCCCCTGGCTACCTATCCTGGGCGCACATATACCCCCTGGCTACCTATCCTGGGCGCACATATACCCCCTGGCTACCTATCCTGGACGCACATACCCCCTGGCTACCTATCCTGGGCGCACATACCCCCTGGCTACCTATCCTGGGCGCACATACCCCCTGGCTACCTATCCTGGGCGCACATACCCCCTGGCTACCTATCCTGGACGCACATACCCCCTGGCTACCTATCCTGGGCGCACATACCCCCTGGCTACCTATCCTGGGCGCACATACCCCCTGGCTACCTATCCTGGGCACAGATACCACCTGGCTACCTATCCTGGGCACAGATACCAACTGGCTACCTATCCTGGGCGCACATACCCCCTGGCTACCTATCCTGGGCACAGATACCCCCTGGCTACCTATCCTGGGCGCACATACCCCCTGGCTACCTATCCTGGGCGCACATACCCCCTGGCTACCTATCCTGGGCGAACATACCCCTTGGCTACCTATCCTGGGCGCACATACCCCTTGGCTACCTATCCTGGGTGCACATACCCCCTGACTACCTATTCTGGGCGCACATACCCCCTGGCTACCTATCCTGGGCGCACATACCCCCTGGCTACCTATCCTGGGCGCACATACCCCCTGGCTACCTATTCTGGGCGCACATACCCCCTGGCTACCTATCCTGGGCGCATCACATACCCCTGGCTACCTATCCTGGGCGCACATACCCCCTGGCTACCTATCCTGGGCACACATACCCCCTGGCTACCTATCCTGGGCGCACATACCCCCTGGCTACCTATCCTGGGCGCACATACCCCCTGGCTACCTATCCTGGGCGCACATACCCCCTGGCTACCTATCCTGGGCGCACATACCCCCTGGCTACCTATCCTGGGCGCACATACCCCCTGGCTACCTATCCTGGGCGCACATACCCCCTGGCTACCTATCCTGGGCGCACATACCCCCTGGCTACCTATCCTGGGCGCACATACCCCCTGGCTACCTATCCTGGGCGCACATACCCCCTGGCTACCTATCCTGGGCGCACATCCCCCTTGGCTACCTATCCCGGGCGCATCACATACCCCCTGGCTACCTATCCCGGGCGCATCACATACCCCCTGGCTACCTATCCCGGGCGCATCACATACCCCCTGGCTACCTATCCCGGGCGCATCACATACCCCCTGGCTACCTATCCCGGGCGCATCACATACCCCCTGGCTACCTATCCTGGGCGCATCACATACCCCCTGGCTACCTATCCTGGGCGCATCACATACCCCCTGGCTACCTATCCTGGGCGCATCACATACCCCCTGGCTACCTATCCTGGGCGCATATACCTCCTGGCTACCTATCCTGGGGACATATATCCCTGGCTATATATTCTGGGGACACTGTCTGTTTGTCATTATGTGCATTTACTGGTGAAAATCTCTCTTATTATGTGCATTTGCTGGTGAAAAGCTGTCTTCTTATGTGCATTTGCTGGTGAAAAGCTGTCTTATTATGTGCATTTGCTGGTGAAAAGCGGTCTCTTGTTATGTGCATTTGCTGGTGAAAAGCGGTCTCTTGTTATGTGCATTTGCTGGTGAAAAGCGGTCTCTTGGTATGTGCATTTGCTGGTGAAAGGTGGTCTCTTGTTATGTGCATTTGCTGGTGAAAAGCGGTCTCTTATTATGTGCATTTACATGGGGAAAAGCTGTCTCTTGTTATGTGCATTTACATGGGGAAAAGCTATCTCTTATGTGCATTTAGTGGGGAAATTTTGTCAGTAAAAATAATCTTTTGTCAGTAAATTTTTAGGTATTATTTGTCAGTAAAAAAATAACGTGAAAGGTTGGCAACACTGGCAGGCTGCGCGGCGCAACGGGAAAAGATACAGGCAGCCCACCTCACGCTTGGGCTTGGCGGGGGGAGGAGCCTACGACAGCGAGAGTAGGGTGGCCGCAGGCAGCCATAAATACGCAGTGTGTGACTGCGTTGCACTCGCAGAGCCTCTCAGCCTGAGTCAGTCCAGAGACTAGCAGACTCGCAGGAAGCCAAAGCCAGCCAGGAGCAAGCCCATGGAAGAGGGGTAGGAATGGGGTATCACATGCATGCGGAAAGAGGTGGAAGGTGTGGGTGTGATTAGGCAGGACACTGGTGTGGTTATGTGGTTGGGCGCGGTAAATTTAACCACTCCCATAGGCGCCAGAGAAAATCTTGCACCCAGGTGCCAGGCACCCCAGGCTCGCCCCTGCGCGTCACCAAAGACAACATCCAGGATTACCAGCAGCAGGTGGAAAGTCTATGCCACTGGTGCAAGAAGAACAGCCTGGTGCTCAACACGGCCAAAACCGTCGAACTTATAATTGACTTTAGGAAGTCGGCTCCTTCCCCACCTCCCATCTACATCGATGGCACCGAGGTGGCGAGAGTGCCCTGCGCTCGCCTGCTGGGCACCACCATCTCCAGTGATCTCAGTTGGAGAGTCAATATCACGTCAACCCAACGGAAAGCCCAGCAGAGACTCTTCTTCCTCCGCCAACTGCGGAAGTTCGGCATGGCGCAGGAGATTCTAACATGCTTTTACACTGCCACCATTGAATCTATCCTCTGCTCCGCCATCCTGGTCTGGTATGCGGGAGCCACCGTCAGTGACGGGCACAAATTACAGAGGATCATTAGGTCAGCGGAGAGGACCATTGGGAGACCTCTGCCCCCACTTGACCACCTGTATAACACAAGACTGCGAGCCAGGGCACTGAGGATTGCAAGTGACCTCTCTCACCCAGGGCACTGTTTTTTCACCCCACTTCCACTGGGTCGGAGACTCTGGGCCATCCCCACCAAGACCACCAGACACAAGAACACTTTCTTCCCGATGGCCGTTAGCTTCCTGAACTCCCTTAACATTCTACCACCCTCTATCAGCGCCCTACCACCTGCATAGGAGCGCCCTACCACCTGCATTGGAGCGCCCTACCACCTGCATTAGAGCGGTAGACTTCAGCAGTGTATTTTTGAAAGATGGATACTGAGCTATATGTATATCTATATCTAATGCTGATTGTATATTGTGTATGTCTATATTTGAGTATGATGTATTACTGTCATTCTAACGTTTTTCCTGCCTTTCCTCTATGTACCGCTCCATTGTGCCAAACCCAATTCCGGGCATGACCCAGTCATGCTTGGCGAAATAAAATGATTCTGATATACCAGGGTATCTTTTTTTAGTACTGGGTAAGGGCCAATATACCAGGGTCCCAATTTGGAAGAGGGCTGGTGCAGAGGAATATTTCGCGTAGAGACCCAAACAAGATCCCCAGGAGAGAATTCAAACTCTGGAGACTGATGAAGGTCAGCATAATGTTTTTGTAGGGAAACTGCCTTCTGTAAATTCTGTTGAGCCTGCACCCATCTTCCAATGCGGGAAAAGTAGAGGGTGAGACAGACGAGGAAAATTTAGGATTCAGACCAGTGACTATCTGGAAAGGCGATAACTTAGGCAGATTATTAAAAGAGAATTCCGCAAAGGGCAAAAATTCCGACCATGATTCTTGACAACTGGAGACAAAACAATGCAAGTATTGTTCTAAATTTTGGTTGGTCCTTTCAGTCTGACCATTGGTTTCGGGGTGAAATCCTGAGGAAAAAGAAAGCGCAATTCCTAAACGGGAGCAGAAGGCCCACCAAAGCTGTGAGACAAACTGAACACCTCTATCCGATACAATAGCGTACATTTGAAATCGGCGCCGGTAGACTTGGGCGCAGGATACAGCGGTATATGGCTGATCCTGCTTCTGCACAAGTCCGGGCCGATTTAATTACTATTCCCCCTCCAGGCCGACATGGATAGTGGGGGAATGAAATAATTCGGCTTCCAGCGATTGCTGGAGGCCGAATTATTATGTTTTTAAGCAACTTCGGCTCTGTCTTCTGACGGAGCCGACGTTACTCACTGAGCGCTTCAATAGGAATGATTCCTATTGAAGTCTATGGAGGCGCCGGCTGCGCCCAAATCTAGCAGCGCTGAAAAGCACTGCTCCGATACAATATTCGCAGGAATCCCATGTAAGTGGAAGATATGCTTAATAAATAAATCAGCTAAGACTTTAGCACAAGGTAGTTTGCATAATGGAATGAAATGCGCCATTTTGCTGAATCTGTCCACCACAACCCAGATCACACTGTTACCCTCAGAGGGTGGCAAATCAACTATAAAATCCATGGACAAATGAGTCCATGGTTTCAGAGGAATAGGCAGTGGCAGAAGATTACCCCGAGGGGCAAACCTGGAAACGTTATTCCTGGCACAGACATCAAAGGCACCGACAAAGGCTTTACAATCTTTCCTCAGTGAAGGCCACCAGACATGTCGTGACAATAACTCAAGAGTCTTAAAGGGACTCCGAGCAGTGCAAAAACTATGGAAAGATGCATATCATTTTAAAGCTCTCTTTCTCCTCTTTCCAATGATATATAAATTGCCTTTTAGTTTTCGCTATTTTTGCAATTGAAATTGCCGCGGCTGCGATTTCGATCGCGAAAATAGAGAAAACTAAAAGGCGTAGGGTGACGATTTAGGTGTCGTCAGAAAGAGGAGAAAGAGAGCTTTAAAATGATAACCATCTTTCCATAGTTACATTGTATTACACAGGGCGACTTTTTCTGCTGAATGTAGCTGCTGACTTTAGGAAAAAGTCGCCCTGTATAATACAATGTAACTATGGAAAGATGGATATCATTTTAAAGCTCTCTTTCTGACGACCCCTAAATCGTCGCCCTACGCCTTTTAGTTTTCTCTATTTTCGCGATCGAAATCGCAGTCGCGGCAATTTCAATCGCGAAAATAGCGAAAACTAAAAGGCGTAGGGCGGCAATTTATATATCATTCGAAAGAGGAGAAAGAGAGCTATAAAATGATATGCATCTTTCCATAGTTTCTGCACTGCTCGGAGTCCCTTTAAGCCCAATCTACACGATACGATTCCTTGATTCTATTTACGATCCGATTAAATTCGACATGTCCGATCGGGATTTGATTCAATTCGATTTGCCATTGTTTTTCAATGGCAAATCGAATTGAAACGAATCCCGATCGGAAATGTCTGATTTAATCGGAGCATAAATAGAATCGTAATCGAAACGCACAAAGAATCGTATCGTGTCGATTGGGCTTTAGTTTCACTCGGGTGTCCAGACAGTTTTGAGTCATGGAATTGGCGGAGCACTTGCAAATGTAAGTGAAGAGGAACAAACATGCGAACCGTTTGGGCCACCATCATCATCATCATTATCATCATCATCATTTGTATCGGACACCTCCAAAACTGTACCAACAACAGGTACTTCATCTTCATCCTCACACCTTATGTCCATAGTGACGCCTATCTCAGACATATGAGGTGTTGAAACATCCTTAGCGCCTTCATCTTGTACCAATAATGCTCCTGCATCAGTACATTCACAAACCTGTGTGAATAAATCCAGTGAACTCTGAAATGGAGTGGCTGTGGTGCTAGTAGTAGTGGTGGTGGCTGCCGACTGAGTGTTAAGTAGTTAGGGTGTGCCTGAATCAGAGCAGGAGAAGGAAGATATGTAACAGTTCCCTGCTGAAGCTGAGGAAGATGAGGGGTTCTGTGTTACGAAATCAATTATGTCCTCATAATCTTGAGGGTCGAGGATATGTGTTTTATGAACACTGTACGTTGGTCGGGGGCCGCACGAAATCACCCCAGCACGACCTCGAGCAGACCAGCGGGGTGGCATGTCTCTGCCTGTTATTTTTTCCATATTGTGGGGGGGGGGGGGGGGGGTATGCACAGTAGTGCTAACAATATTCAATAGTGGTAGACAGTGTGTGTAATCACAAAGACAGGCAAATGTATGGGATTTGGAAAGATCCCCTTTAGAGGTGCGATCAGGCAGTCCCAATATAAGCAGCTCTATATTATACTATGGAGATAAAAGACAAGAAAAGAGAGAGCGCACTATGAAAGAAATGTCGATCTGTATATTGTCCTGTTCAGGACAGGTATCGCCTGATTCAATTGCGGCTGTTTGCAGAAACCAGCCGGAGAAGACATATGTCATTTTCAGGACAGCCAGGGACCAAGCTCTCATGGAGGTGGCCAGATGTAGAGTGTCTTAGGGGAAGCAGCAAAGACTCCTTCATTGGATGGCGTTGGTCCAGGCATGTATAGGGGACGCTGACTCAACGCAAGTGTGGCAGTAATGGGGAGCGATGTCCTTCTAGCTATAGCTGTTAGCAGCTGTAGGCAGGGTAATGGGCATCATGCGGTAACTAGGCAGTGCCGCAGCGACTGAATTATTTAAACACGGGAAATTCTAGGTGGCTTATAAAGATTTATTGGGCATACAAGATAAAGGGGGGTAAAGTCAATGCGTTTCAGGGAGGATCAGCCTCCGTTTCCTCGGGTCAAAGGACCTGAAGAAACGGAGGCTGATCCTCTGTGAAACGCATTGTCTGTACCCCACTTTATCTTGTATGTTCAATAAACCTACTAACCGCATGATGCCCATTACCCTGCCTACAGCTGCTAACGGCTATAGCTAGGACAATGTCGCTCCCCATTACTGCCACACTTGGGTGTAGTCAGTGTCCCCTATACATAAAGCAGGCAGACAGACAAATTACAGCGCTCAAGGCTGCATCTGAAATTAAATCTAAGAGAGGCATGCAGAGCCCCACTGGGGCTAAATACATGCCTTAAATGCAAAACAGATGCAAATTATGTACTAATTCTAATCTAAAATTTTAAATGTACAGGGTGGGCCATTTATATGGATACACCTTAAAGCGGAATATAACCCTGCATTTCAACTTTGCTCTAAAACATTATTTACAGCATATTATATGCAACCAGCATTTTTTTTTACTAGACCAGCATTGGAAGGGTTACACACAGAGCTTTAAAGTTCCCTGGAGAGAACTGCTCCCACAGCCGAAGTTTAGATAGATACATTCTGTTTACTTAAATGTAACAAGTGTGGAGTGTGAGTCACTCTATCTGACTGTACAGGAGCTGGAGGACAGCCAAAGAGTGTGTAACATTCACCACTTGTTACATTCTGTTGACTTAAATGTATCTATCTAAAGTTCGGATGCGTCTGCATTTCTCTCCAGTGAACTTTAAAGCTCTGTGTGTAACCCTTCCAATGCAGGTCTAGTGAAAAAAAAATGCTGGTTGCATATAATATGCTGTAAATAATGTTTTAGAGCAAAGTTGAAATGCAGGGTTATATTCCGCTTTAATAAAATGGGAATGGTTAGTGATATTCACTTCCTGTTTGTGGCACATTAGTATATGTGAGGGGGAAAACTTTTCAAGATGGGTGGTGACCATGGCGGCCATTTTGAAGTTGGCCATTTTGAATCCAACTTTTGTTTTTTCAATAGGAAGAGGGTCATGTGACACATCAAACGTATTGGGAATTTCACAAGAAAAAACAATGGTGTGCTTGGTTTTAACGTAACTTTATTCTTTCATGAGTTATTTACAAGTTTCTGACCACTTATAAAATGTGTTCAATGTGCTGCCCATTGTGTTGGATTGTCAATGCAACCCTCTTCTCCCACTTTTCACACACTGATAGAAACACTGCAGGAGAAATGCTAACACAGGCTTCCAGTATCCATAGTTTCAGGTGCTGCACATCTCTTATCTTCACAGCATAGACAATTGCCTTCAGATGACCCCAAAGATAAAAGTCTAAGGGGGTCAGATCGGGAGACCTTGGAGGCCATTCAAATGGCCCACGATGACCAATCCACTTTCCAGGAAACTGTTCAAATGGCCCACGATGACCAATCCACTTTCCAGGAAACTGTTCATCCAGGAATGCTCCAGCAAGATGGTGCACCACCACATTATGGGTGTCAGGTCTGAACATTCATAGTTACATAGTTATTTGGGTTGAAAAAAGACATACATCCAACCAGAGAACAAAGTACAACTCCAGCCTGCTCCCTCACATATCCCTGTTGATCCAGAGGAAGGCGAAAAACCCTTACAAGGCATGGTCCAATTAGTTCGAAAAGGGAAAAAATTCCTTCCCAACTCCAGATGGCAATCAGATAAAGTCCCTGGATCATCCTAGTAATTGTAGCCATGGATGTCTTTCAACGCAAGGAAAGCATCTAAGCCCCCTTTAAATGCAGGTATAGAATTTGCCACAACTACTTCCTGTGGCAATGCATTCCACATCTTAATCACTCTTACTGTAAAGAACCCTTTCCTAAATAAATAGCTAAAACGTTTTTCCTCCATGCGCAGATCATGTCCTCTAGTCCTTTGAGAAGGCCTAGGGACAAAAAGCTCATCCGCCAAGCTTTTATATTGCCCTCTGATGTATTTATACATGTTAATTAGATCCCCTCTAGGGCGTCTTTTTTTTCTAGACTAAATAAACCCAGTTTATCTAACCTTTCTTGGTAAGTGAGACCTTCCATCCCACGTATCAATTTTGTTGCTCATCTCTGCCAGGGTTGCCAACCCAATTTCTTATTTTTGCTGGACAAAATGGTCAAAAAATCTGGACACCCCAAGTTTTGGACGGACAGGGGCGGAGTCAATAGCAGGCTTTTTGAGGAACTTCTTGTGATTTCAGGGAGGTGAGAAACATAGCTGGAGCAGGTGATTACTGCATAAGTCTCATGCGAAACAGCATTCCTGAACTGAGAAGACTTTCTTACCCGAAGTAAGATTGATAGAGAGATATAAATATATAGACACACACACACACACGATATTCATCTTTTTGGCATTATAAAGTTAGGCAACTAAATACATATAATTGGGTATCGTCCTTTTTAAGAAGTGAAGGATAAAAAACACAAAGTCCTCTTAGGGCAGTCCACCTTGCCCATGAACCCTGATTAATTTTATAGAAAAGGACTTAAATTCAAAAAACAAGGAGGTACAGTGCAATTTTGGCAAAATCTTGTAGAAAAACTTTATTGGTACAAAATATCAAAAAATTCATTAAAAGACTTCTTCAATTCCACATAAGTCCTGGACTTTCATTCTAGCAGCGTCCATTCCTTGTTACGCCGTGGAAGAATTCCTATGTGCATCTACTAGGCCTGGATGCCTGTGTTTACTATTTTTTGTAATTTTCTGGTCTTGTGTTGATAGACTGTGCCATACAGAAATTTGTATTACGGCCTGATGAAGGGCATATTTACGACATAAGCAGCCCGAAACGAACATGTGTCGTTGCCTGTAAAATACAAACCTATTTCAAAATTGCATCAAGCCAGAATATAATATCTATCAATCAGCTTCACTCATTCATGCATTGTGGCATTTTATTGATCACATGAAGATTAATTATGTGGAAATGAAGAAGTCTTTTAATGAATTTTTTGATATTTTGTACCAATAAAGTTTTTCTACAAGATTTTGCCAAAATTGCACTGTACCTCCTTGTTTTTTGAATTTAAGTCCTTTTCTATAAAATTAATTATAAAGTTAAGCACAGCATTCCCACTCTCCCCATCCTACCGGCATCACAGTGACAGCTACACTTCCGTAAGGTTCTGCAGCAGCTGCACTTACCGCTGCCTACTCAGCAACACATACTGTATATTACTGTACACACACACACACACACCTGGTCAGAGCTGGAGATGCTGCAGAACCCCAGACTAACCAACAATAATCACCACAACTTAAAGAGAAACTGAAACCAAGAATTTACCTTCATCCCAATCAGTAACTTATACCCCATTTCCCATGATAAATCTTTTCCTTTTCCCAAATGGATTATCAGGGGACTCCAAGTGGCTGATATTGTGATGATACCCCTCCCACAGTGTGACGTCAGGACCATGATTTTGATATCACACTGTGGGAGCCTTGTTGCATTGTGGGAAATAACAACTGTTCCCAACTGACAAAAAGCAAGCAGCATCTCCTTCCACTGCACTGACATCACCTGTCAGCAGTAAAAATGTCACCATGTGATAAATGTCAGAATGTAAATCAGGGATGAGGAAAGATTTTACAATGGGCAAAAACTGACAATCATTTATACATAATTATTGTAAAAATGAAGCACTTTTTTATGACATTATTATCACTGAAGTTCCTCTTTTTGTGTAAACCATTGCTAAATAAATACATTTCCATATCCTCCAAGAGGTTCTGCAGCGGTTATATAAGCATACATGGGCACATGTTAAAAGAAACTAGAGATGAGACATACTTACCTTTTTATACATACCTGGGGACTGGGGAGTGCTCCAGCCCCATGGGCACAGATCGCTCGCTCCCTACGCCAGTATTGGGTCCTGTAACTTCCTCCTGTCACAGCCATTCGGCACAAGAGATGTGCACCCTCTATATATCTCTCCAGCGGGAGATGGAGATTGGAGAAATACGTAAATAGCCTCAGACTGGTCGCAACTGGAGGAAGTTACGGGACCCAGTACCAGAACTGCTGCGGGCAGTGGAGGACTGTGGCGTGGGAGGCTGGGAGCGATCTCTGCGCATGGGGCTGAAGCAAACCCAAGGAGGTATGTATAAAAAGGTAAGTATGTCTCATCTCTGGTACACTTTAAGTTTACCAAGAAAGCATGGTACCATTGGCAGCCTTTCTGAGTCTGAGACCCTCGTGGCAGCACAGCAGGCCTGGCGGCAGGCAGTAGCACTGGTAACTGTCAGGGACTCAGGGTAGGGAGGGTGGACCCGGCATCACCACCAGTGACCAAACTGACTGACTCTCAGACTCGCCGACACCCACTCACTTGGCCTTGGAATGCTGCTGTGTGGCCTTTCTCTCTTTCTGGCTGGCAGCAGGTGAAAGCATGCTCTTGCTCTGACTGTCTGTCACTAGAAGATGATGGAGGGAGGGTACAACAAGTCCCAGCATGCTCTGTCTGAGGAGCACTAAAAGTCCCCGCATGCATTGCAATGTCAGTAGAAGAGGGGGCACTACAAGTCCCAGGCATGCTGTCAGATGATGCGCACTACAATTAATTGGCATGCCATGATGCCCAGTATAGACAGGACGACAAGTCCAGTCCCCGACTCCCCCTCCCCCCACAGCACAGCTCCTTCAACTCCAAAACAAGTCTCCCCATCCCCCCCCTCCCAGCCCCAGGTTCTCCATTCACTGACACTGACTCACCTTCCCTCCCCTGAGCTCACTCACACCTCACAGGCTTGCCAGTCGCCTCTCACTCAGCAGCTCACACACAGACTAGTGCACATTCACATACCATATCGTGCAGTGCGGTGGCGGTGCCTCTCTCACTGACTCACACAGTCACAGTCTGTGCTGTGTACTGTCTCTGCCTCTGGCCGAGTGGCCGTTCGTTTCCCTCCTCCTGTCGCTGGTGAGCGGCGGCGGCAGGCGCTGCTGTCACAGTCAGTGGTGTGGACTCAGGGCTGCTCCTCCTGCTCGGCTGCTCAGTGGCTGGCTGCTGTGGCGCGCGCCCCCCGCTCTGACCGGGACTTCACTCCTCTTCCTCCTCGTGGTGACTCACTGGCTGGGGCTAGGCCGGCTGCCTCGTGACTCACTCGCTGCCTCTCTCTTAAAGGGGAGCGAGAGGACCCGCCACAGCGAGAGGCACCGGGGAAGTAGAGCACGCATGCGCAGACTAGATTTGCTGCATGAATGCGTATTTGGACGGACAACTGCCTATGAAATGCGGGCAGTACGGACAGCTCTATTTTCAGTGCTTTTTTACTGACAGTCCGTCTTTTGACGGACGGTTGGCAACAGTCTCTGCACCTGCTCTAAAACTGCAATATCTTTTCTGTAATGTGGCGCCCAGAACTGAATTCCATATTCCAGATGTGGCCTTACTAGAGAGTTAAACAGGGGCAATATTATGCTAGCATCTTGAGTTTTTATTTCCTTTTTAATGCATCCCAAAATTTTGTTAGCTTTAGCTGCAGCGGCTTGGCATTGAGTACGATTGTTTAACTTGTTGTCGATGAGTACTCCTAAGTCCTTCTCCAAGTTTGATGTCCCCAACTGTATCCCATATATTTTGCATGGTGCTAGACCATTGGTACGACCAAAATGCATGACTTTACATTTTTCAACATTGAATTTCATCTGCCATTTATGTGCCCATATAGCCATCCTATCCAGATCCTGTTGCAATATGTCCCTATCTTCCTGAGAGTTGATGATTCTGCACAATTTTGTATCATCTGCAAAAATAGCAACGTTGCTTACTACTGCATCTACTAGGTCATTAATAAATACATTGAAGAGCACTGGACCCAGTACAGACCCCTGTGGGACCCCACTGCTAACAGTCACCCATTTTGAGTATGATCCATTGACCACAACTCTTTGTTTTCTGTCCATTAGCCAGTTCCCTATCCATGCACACAGATTCTTTCCCCGTCCTTGCATCATTAACTTTTGCACCAGACTTTTGTGTGGAACAGTGTCGAAGGCCTTTGCAAAGTCCAAGTATATCACATCTACATCATTCCCAATATCCACATTAGCGTTCACTACCTCATAAAAGCTGAGCATGTTAGTCAAACAGGACCTGTCTTTAGTAAACCCATGTTGATGCTGAGAAATAACATTAGATGAACAGTTTTCTGGAAAGTGGATTGGTCGTCGTGGGCCCTTTGAATGGCCTCCAAGGTCTCCTGATCTGTCCCCCTTAGACTTTTATCTTTGGGGTCATCTGAAGGCAATTGTCTATGCTGTGGAGATACGAGATGTGCAGCGCCTGAAACTACGGATACTGGAAGCCTGTGCTAGCATTTCTCCTGCGGTGTTGCTATCAGTGTGTGAAGAGTGGGAGAAGAGGGTTGCATTGACAATCCAACACAATGGGCAGCACATTGAACACATTTTATAAGTGGTCAGAAACTTGTAAATAACTCATGAAAGAATAAAGTTACATTAAAATCAAGCACACCATTGTTTTTCTTGTGAAATTCCCAATACGTTTTATGTGTCACATGACCCTCTTCCTACTGAAAAAACAAAAGTTGGATTCAAAATGGCCGCCATGGTCACTGCCCATTTTGAAAAGTTTTCCCCCTCTGATATACTAATGTGCCACGAACAGGAAGTTAATATCACCAACCATACTCATTTTATTAAGGTGTATCCATATAAATGGCTCACCCTGTAGATTTGAAGCAATGAATGCAGCTAGCCACTAGTATACTTACGTTCAATTTGTACAGCGGGAGGAATGGCGGGAGACACCTGTTTTGAGTTCTAGGTGTGTAATCAGGGCCGGCCCGCCCATGAGGCGGGGTGAAACGTTTGCCTCAGGCGGCGCTTCTGAGGGGGGCGGCACCCGCCCGTCCGTAGGTGTGGAGTGCCGCCCGAGCTGGAGGGAATAGCGAGCAGGAAGGGGGTATTGGGCCTAGCGGCGGAGAGGGGGGTCGGAAGAGGTGAGTGATCCCCGCCCGTTGCCTCTTACAGCCGCAGCCAGCCAGCCAGCGCGCATAACAAGCTGGAGGGGAGCGGAGGACGGGGGACCCAGGCGAGGGAGGGGGGGGTCCGACCCCCCTCCCCGCCGCTAGGCCCAATACCCCCTTCCTGCCCGCTATCCCCTCCAGCTCGGGCGGCCCCCCCGCACCCACGGGGGGGGGGGGGGGGCGCAGCGGCGATTTCTTCAAAGTTTGCCTCAGGCGGCAAATGGTCTAGGGCCGGGCCTGTGTGTAATATAGTCCAGTTCCTGGAGCTCTGCACATACATGCAGATAAATCATTCAGGTATAACTTCTGTCCCCCATACATACCTGGACCAATGTCATCCAATGAAGGAGTCTGTGCTGCTTCCCCTGGGAGACTCTACATCTGGTCACTTCCGTGAGAGCTTGGGACCTGGCTGACCTGAAAGGGACACATGTCTTCTCTGTCTGGTTTCTGCAAGCAGCCACAATTGAATCAGGTGAGACCTGTCCTGGACTGGACAATATACAGGATCTTCTCAAAAAATTAGCATATTGTGATAAAGTTCATTATTTTCTGTAATGTACTGATAAACATTAGACTTTCATATATTTTAGATTCAAATACACACATCTGAAGTAGTTCAAGCTTTTTATTGTTTTAATATTGATGATTTTGGCATACAGCTCATGAAAACCCAAATTTCCTATCTCAAAAAATTAGCATATTTCATCCGACCAATAAAAGAAAAGTATTTTTAAAACAAAAAAGTCAACCTTCAAATAATTATGTTCAGTTATGCACTCAATACTTGGTCGGGAATCCTTTTGCAGAAATGACTGCTTCAATGCGGCATGGCATGAAGGCAATCAGCCTGTGGCACTGCTCAGGTGTTATGGAGGCCCAGGATGCTTCGATAGCGGCCTTAAGCTCATCTAGAGTGTTGGGTCTTGCGTCTCTCAACTTTCTCTTCACAATATCCCACAGATTCTCTATGGGGTTCAGGTCAGGAGAGTTGGCAGGCCAATTGAGCACAGTAATACCATGGTCAGTAAACCATTTACCAGTGGTTTTGGCACTGATCAGGTGCCAGGTCGTGCTGAAAAATGAATTCTTCATCTCCATAAAGCTTTTCAGCAGATGGAAGCATGAACCCACTTTTGAACCAGAAACAGCGGCAGAAGCGCCTAACCTGGGCTACAGAGAAGTAGCACTGGACTGTTGCTCAGTGGTCCAAAGTACTTTTTTCGGATGAAAGCAACTTTTACATGTCATTCGGAAATCAAGGTGCCAGAGTCTGGAGGAAGACTGGGGAGAGGGAAATGTCAAAATGCCTGAAGTCCAGTGTCAAGTACTCACAGTCAGTGATGGTCTGGGGTGCCATGTCAACTGCTGGTGTTGGTCCACTGTGTTTTATCAAGGGCAGGGTCAATGCAGCAAGCTATCAGGAGATTTTGGAGCACTTCATGCTTCCATCTGCTGAAAATCTTTATGGAGATGAAGATTTCATTTTTCAGCACGACCTGGCACCTGCTAATAGTGCCAAAACCACTGGTAAATGGTTTACTGACCATGGTATTACTGTGCTCAATTGGCCTGCCAACTCTCCTGACCTGAACCCCATAGAGAATCTGTGGGATATTGTGAAGAGAAAGTTGAGAGACGCAAGACCCAACACTATGGATGAGCTTAAAGCCGCTATTGAAGCATCCTGGGCCTCCATAACACCTGAGTAGTGCCACAGGCTGATTGCCTCCATTCCACGCCGCATTGAAGCAGTCATTTCTGCAAAAGGATTCCCGACCAAGTATTGAGTGCATAACTGAACATAATTATTTTAAGGTTTACTTTTTTTTGTTTTAAAAACACCTTTCTTTTATTGGTCGGATGAAATATGCTAATTTTTTGAGATAGGAAATTTGGGTTTTCATGAGCTGTATGCCAAAATCATCAATATTAAAACAATAAAAAGCTTGAACTACTTCAGATGTGTGTATTTGAATCTAAAATATATGAAAGTCTAATGTTTATCAGTACATTACAGAAAATAATGAACTTTATCACAATATGCTAATTTTTTGAGAAGATCCTGTACAGACCGACATATCTTTCGCAGAGCGCTCTCTCTTTTTTGTCTGTAATCACAAAGAGGCACACAATCAGTGTCAAATACACAGCAGCTGTGTGTGTGTGTGTGTGTGTGTGTGTGTGTATATCACAGGGCTGTGTACTTTACCATACACAGAGAGATATCCTATAGTACTTTCAATCACAAATACAGTTGCAAGCTAAGCACTGCTAATGATACACAGTGTGCTGGCTTGCTTGCAGTGGTTAGAAGAGTATAGTAGAACTACAAGAGCCAGCGACTGACTGTGGCCTGTATGCAGTGTGTAACCCACACAGATTTCAATAACAGATACAGTTGCAAGCTAAGCACAGCTTATGATGATGATAGACAGTGTGCTGGCTTGCAATATTTAGAAGAGGATAGTAGAACTGCAAGGCCCAGCAATGACTGTGGCCTGGCCTGTATGCAGTGTCTCTCTCTCTCTCTCTCTCTCTCTCTCTTTCACACACACACACACACACAACAAATAGAACAATATGAGCCTTCAAAAGGGCTTTTGTTTTGGGGTGCTTTCAGCGATAAAGAACAGCCTAGATAACTGTCCTTGTCTCTCTGTGGGCTGTATGCAGTGTGTCACCCACAAAGAGAGCTATGGTATAGTAAGTTATATCACACAAATAAAGTGGAAAGATATGGACTGGTTTAATAAAGTTTGCTGTCACACAAATACAGTGGAAATATATGCCCTAGTCTAATACAGTGTGCTGTCACACAAGTACAGTGGAAAGATACGCACTGGTCTAATACAGTGTGCTGTCACACAAATACAATGGAAAGATATGCACTGATCTGATACAGTGTGCTGTCACACAAATACAGTGGAAAGATATGCACTGGATTAATACAGTGTGTTGTCACACAAGTACAGTGAAAAGATATGCACTGGTCTAATACAGTGTGACAGTGGGCTGCATCCATGCAGTGTCACCCACAAAGAGAAATATGTTTTAGTAAGTTAAATCACACAAATACAGTGGAATACAGCAGGCAGCAACTCTCTGTGGGCTGTAGCTATGCAGTGTTACCCACACAGAGAGCTATGCTTTAGTAAGTTAAATCACAGAAATACAGTGGGAAGAAATGCACTGGTACAGTACAGTGTGCTGAGCCTGGCACAGAGTACAGCTGCGAAAGGGCTGTATCTATGCATGTCAGTGACACACACACACACACACACACACACACACACACACACACACACACACACACACACATATATTAGCTCTCAAAAGAGCTTTTTTGGGGTGCTTTCAGCAACAAATTTCAGCATGGAGCAAGCTAACAACAGCCTAACGCTTTCCCTATCTCGAGCAATGTCTCTCCCTGCTCTCACTAAAACAGCAGCAGACTGAGAAAATGGCTGACACTGCTGCGTTTTTAAAGGAGGGGCGGGGGTCCAGGAGGGAGTGCAACCTGATTGGCTGCCATGTGTCTGCTGACTGTGATGCAGAGGGTCAAAGTTTAGCCCAATGACGAGGTATAGGGGGCAGGTCGAACACGCCATGTGTTTGTTACCCGCGGCGAGCGCGGATAGCTGAAATCCGCGCAGCCTACCCGCAGGTGAATCTTTCGGGCCATCTCTGGATATTTCAGACTGAAAAGCACCGCTTAGCAAAGACAACAAAGGAGCCAAGACAAAGATAAAATCAATTCTGGAGTACAACTGATGTGGGGCAGAGCAAAAGGTATGTCCCCTCTCCCCAGGATTGTGAGCCCACCATGTGTCCCACAAATTCAAAGAGTGTAGCAATCAAATGAGAGATTTAGAGGCACCCAAGGGTCTAGAGCAGCCTTTCTCAACCTTTTTTGACCCGAGGAACCCTTTGGAAAATTTTCAAATCTCGGGGAACCCCTGACGCGCGCGCATATTTTATATATATATATATATATATAATTTTCCCTATATTAAAATTGGACCCATTTCCACTTTATAGTATGGCACCTGAGCCCTCTTTATTTAGTGTGGCCCGCTATGACCCCCTTAACAGGTATGGCCCCCTTTGTCCCACTTGTTAGCAGTTATGGCTCCCATGTGCCCTTATTAACAAGTGTGGCCCCCATTTGGGTGGCTGTTTGTCCCCCCAGTTTGTTTGGCTGCTATGTCCCCCTTGTTTGTGGGACTGCTTTGTCCCCCGTTTCTGGGGCTACTATGTCCCCTCGTTTGTGTGGCTTCTTTGTTTGTGTGCTGCTTTGTCCCCCCTTTCTGTGGCTGCTTTGTCCGTTTCCGTGCTGCTGTCCCCCCTTTCTGTGCTTGCTTTGTCAGCCCTTTCTGTGGCTGCTTTGTGCGCTACTGTCCCCCCTTTCTGTGGCTGCTTTGTCCCCCCTTTCTGTGGCTGCTTTGTGCGTTTGTTTGCTGCTGTCCCCCCTTTCTGTGGCTCTTTTGTCCCCCCTTTCTGTGGCTGCTTTGTGCGTTTGTGTGCTGCTTTCCCCCCTCTCTGTGGCTGCTTTGTCCCCCGTTTCTGTGACTGCTTTGTCCCCCTTTCTGTGACTGCTTTCCCCCCTCTCTGTGGCTGCTTTGTCCCCCGTTTCTGTTACTGCTTTGTCCGTTTGTGTGTTGCTTTCTCCCCCCTTTCTTTTTGGCTGCTTTAGTCATTGGTGTCAGTGCAGGGAACAAAAAAAAAACATACTTACCATCTGACATCCTTTCCTCCTTGAAGCTGAGATCCTGTTAGAACTCTGTGCGTGTCGAAACTATAGAGCTGGCTTCGGGTGATGCGGCTGCTTTGTAGATCCATCCGCCGCATCACTCGCAGCAGCATGAATGAATCCTGCTGCCGCCGCTGCTATGCTGTGTAGCGGGACTATATTGTCCCGCGAAGTGTCAAATTGACACGGAACCCCCGGAGGGTTCTCGCGGAACCCCGGTAGCTGGTCTAGTGGAGTTATGGCCAAAATTAAGTCTAGTGTTCTAGTCACCTACTATGAAAATTTTACTGGAGCATTTAGTAATCAAGATATTTTCAAAGTTTTTTTTTTTTTTAAAGAGCTCTGGTTGTCATTTGGGGCATAAATATTAACCAGGGATACTAGAGCGTTTTCAATAGTGCCTGTTAATATCAAAATTCTGCCCTCTACTTTTCTGTATGAGGAATGTAATTGAAACTCCAACCTCCTATGTAAGATGGCTAACCCAGCCCTCTTGGCAACATTCGAAGAATAATAATGGAGGCGTATTGCTTATGCCAGTATTTGGGTGCTTTACCCTTTCTATGGTGTTTCTTGTAGGAGGATTATATCCCCTTGAGGCGGTGGTATTTCTCCAATGCCTGCCTTCTCTTAAAGGGAGAATTTAGTCCCTTTACAATATGAGAAATTTGCTTAAAGCGGTATAAAACTGACATAATATTCAATAAAAACATGTTTTCCTACTTTTGATATCCCATACAGTTATGAAAGTGATAACTGTATGGGATATTGGGTTTATTTAGTTCAGAGAAAAGACGCCTTAGAGGGGATCTAATTAACATGTATAGATACATCAGAGGGCAATATAAAAGCTTGGCGGATGAGCTTTTTGTCCCTAGGCCTTCTCAAAGGACTAGAGGACATAATCTGCGCATGGAGGAAAAACGTTTTAGCCATTTATTTAGGAAAGGGTTCTTTACAGCAAGAATGATTAAGATGTGGAATGCATTGCCACAGGAAGTCGTTATGGCAAATTCTATACCTGCATTTAAAGGGGGCTTAGATGCTTTCCTTGCGTTGAGGGACATCCATGGCTACAATTACTAGGTAATGCCCAATGATGTTGATCCATGGACTTTCTCTGATTGCCATCTGGAGTCGGGAAGGAATTTTTTCCCTTTTGGAGCTAATTGGACCATGCCTTGTAAGAGTTTTTCACCTTCCTCTGGATCAACAGGGATATGTGAGGGAGCAGGCTGGTGTTGTACTTTGTTCTCTGGTTGAACTCGATGGACGTATGTCTTTTTTTAACCCAAATAACTATGTAACTATGTAACATGTTTGCTTTTGTGCATAGGTATTCTTATTCATTTAGACATTACAAGTTACCAAAGTACAATTTTTTTTGCTCTGAGAGCTGACATTGCATTTTATTTATAATTGTGTATTCATACTGTAATATACCCAGAAATGTTTTATGAGTATCTATCTGTGTTTTGGAGTGTCTAAATTGCCAGAGTATGTTTACATTCCTCACTTGATACAATTAAGTAAACACAAGATAATGTTTTGTCCAGTTCAGATGCGTCCATCTTTCCCTGCAGGGAGCTTGTAAGTCCTTTTTTTAACTAGTTAAATGCTGTTCTTGTAAAAAAAATGCTGGGTTTCATACAGCTTTAATTGGTGTCTGTTTCAGAAAAGATAAGTTAGTACGGACAGCCATCAACCCACAGGAGGCCACAGGTAAACTGATGACACAGCCCACTGATTGAGGTTAAAAACACAAGCCACACAGAATACAGATAATTGAGCACGATAACCTGAGCAGTCATAATAACATTGTCAATAATCAGCTTTAGCTTATGGAGCCGAACGCAGGCAAATCAGGGTAAAGGGAAAGGAGGAAGGAGGTGGGGAGTAGGGAAAGGAAGGGGCATGGGAAGGGGTAAGAAACAGAAGTAAAGATACCCTCAAGAAAACCGGAATACCAGAAAAATGAAATCGATTGAGGGATCGCAGGCTGGGGGAAAGCAGTCCAAAATAGAAAAGTAAGATGCTGCCGGAACAGTGTATTTGGAAGGGCGGCATCATTCAATACCCAATTACCTCAGGAAACAGGATAGCCCCCCAAGCCTGGCTTCTCCTTGAAGATAAAGGACAAAAATAATAATAATAATAGCAGCCAGCAAATAACGTAAACAAAACATAAACTAAAATAACAAGTAAATTCTGGATGATAACTGAGGCATGTTAAATAAAGACACAATGAAGGAAACCAAGACGCAACCTGTAATAAAAAGAGAGCAGACAGCAGTGATAACTGCAATAAGATAATATTAATGGTTCCTACAGTAAGTGAACGGCATATAGAAGATGGCAATAGTGTAAAAGCAGCAGCATAGAGTATACGAGAGACAAGAATGTTCTTTGCGAATGGTGGATCACCTCCACTGCTGAAGAACTCAAAAGAACTGGTGCCTGTATGGCCAAGGAAGAAAAGTTCAGCTGTCCCTTTCTTGCTCAGGAACTCTTTGCTGAGATATGGCACGCATGGAGCCGACCTTGTGTTGAGGAAGAGTCATCCAATTTAGCGCCGGAGGTGGAAGCCTCTGCAATTTGGACGGTGTAGTACGGCGAGGGCTGACCTCCGGAGAAGGGGTACTCAGTCCAAGGACTTTCAGCAGCCTAGGTATATCTTAAGGGGATGTTGCTGTGAGCTCTGAGCCATTGTAAGAGAAAAAAAAGTTTAAAGGGATACCCCCATCTATACTTGATTTTGTTAGCCAACAAGACAGGGGTGAGGGTTTTCTTTTCCCTCCCCTTAGCCAGAGTGTCACGCTTGGTGGTATATTCTTCACTGTCAGCATGTAATGCATATCCTGACGTGAAGGAGACACACACGCAAGCACAAGGAATCAGGATATCCCCAGTTATAGTGCGAGCGCACTAGTGGAGGAGAGTACTGACTCCAATAGGAGATGTGGCGCACAGAGCAGGCGTAGATCCAAGCAACCACAAATAATAATAAACAATAGTGGCTCAGCGCAAGGTAGCGCTGAGCGCACAAACCAGAACCCAGAAAGATTAGGACAGGTAGACAGAATGAACGCTTGCTAAACTAGTCACTGCTTTAGTGACAGCAAGCATCCATGAACAAGACAGACTGGAATGAGGCAGCCAATGCGACCGTAGCGATGGTGTACCTCACAAGGACAGGACAGAATAGTCAGGAAACAGCAGAATCAAAGGCAGGCAAACGAAATACATACAAATATACAATAGATATGATATTCCTAGCGTATTACAATTACAGCTATCAATGAAACTACAAACGACTGACTAACATATGTATATATCGGCGATGAACCGATATATTACATAAGCAAGGAACACTGGCTAGGAACAGGACTAGGAAGGATTCACTACTTCTACGCAGAAGTGAGCGCAAGTCACGCAAGGTAACAGGAACAGGAATGGGGGCCCAGAGTAACAGGCTGAGACTGAAACTATGATAGCCCATGGAGCACTGCAGAAAGCAGCTCTTTATACTGAGGTCATCCAATGGGAGCAGACATGCAGATTCCCACACAGGTGAATGATAATCAGTCACAAGCTGGCAGCAGGGAAAGGCAGACAAAGCGATGCAACCTGCATGAAAGGGATTGCAGCTCCACTGCAACAGACAATGTTTGACTTCACAAGAGCATCCCAAACTGTCATGAACTGCAGAGCGACTGCAGATGAAATCAACACTTAGTGTGAGTGCAAGCAAAACTATGCGAGCAAATGCATGTAAAGAAATCAAAAACTGCTTGTCTACAGTACAACTGCAGCCAGCAGTACATGCTGCAGAAGTGATCATAACACAGAGTTACTGGAGATAGATCAGGGAAAATCTTAATGGAATGATCCTAAAACAAAAGAGTTGACTGATTCCTGATTTTAGCCAGCAGCCTTTTCTTTGGTAGAATAGTAATGACATCTCAGGATTATATCCATGGGGGATTCCTAATCTCTAGGTTTCGGGTTAAGAGCTCTGTGGACTCTGTCCAGTCTGTATTCCTCTTCAGGAAGATCTGTCAGAAAATGGTGGAGCAAAGCATGCAAAAAAGTCAGATAAATCAACAACTGATTCAGGAACTGAACGAATCTGCAGATTGTTCAACCTGTTCCTATTGTCAAAATCCTCCTAGGAATCCCTCATAGCTGCAAGCTCTGTGCGGATTTCAGCTAAATCTGTGTCAATGTGATGACAGAAAGCCCTTACCTCATCTAAACCTGATTCCAGCGTGGAGACTCTCTCACCAAGGGAGGATATCTCAGTTTTATTTTCAGCCACCATCTTCTGGTTAGCCCCAGTGATCAGCTTCTCGATATCCTGGAGAAGTTTGTCTAGCTCACCTTTATTCACTGAATCTTTCGGGTCAGGGGTATTGGCTCGCGCGGTCCCAGCAGATCTCGTGGCGGTGCCATCTTTGTTAACCAAAAGTTTGCTCTTTTTGTTGAACATCTCCGGGATTCCAGGGTCTTGTTCTGGCCTGCTTTTCCTTTGGCGGCATCCTGAAAGTAGCAGGGGAGCTGGCGGGCAAAAAATGGCAGCAGGGTGGGCTGTGTTGGGAGGGATGAGAAGCCAGTCTCCGGGAGCCTAGAATACCAAGCTACAGCGCTATGCATCCATCCGTGCATCCGTGGTGCCAATCAAGCTCCGCCCCTCTTACCAGGTTTTTTTTCTAACAGCTGTCTCCTAAAAAAATGTATTAGCCCTCAGTACGCTTTCCTAAAGCGTGGTACACACTTTCAATTATAATTGGCCAATCACTGAACAATTTTACCACCTCTAATATTGACTCTTGAATAATATGAGCAGATTGTGTAGGTAAACACCCATACTATAGTATGAGGGTTTACCTACATAATCTGCTCATAATATTCTTTATTTGTTGACCCTCATACTACATGGGGAAGTGGTAAAATTGGTCAGTGATTGGACAATCATAATTGAAAGTGTGTATCAGGTTTAAAAAAGATTGACACTTTGGTAAGAAAATTAGCCTTGAAAAAGTAATTGGTGCTACTTGTGCTTAACAGTCTGCTGTGTGCCTAAAAAACGATCTGATTATTTATGCGCTTTATCATTTTTACTTTGACCAGCGAGAGAATAGAATTTGGGGGCTGAAGCCCTATATCATATGATTTTTTTTTGTGCCAAAGTGAAAAAAGAAAACTGTAAAAAAATACTATTTTCAAAGTTATAGTGCAATTTCAGCAAAACCTCATAAATCCAGATATCACAAAATATGTATAGTCAGTTCCATAAATATTGTGACGTCGAAAAAATTCTAACATTTTTAGCTCTATACTCGACCACAATAGATTTGAAATGAAATGAACACAATGTGCTTTAACTGCAGGCTTTCAGCTTTAAAGTGTACCAAAGCTCTTCTAAAGAAAACTTTTTATCCATACCTGGGGCTTCCTCCAGCCCCATACGCATGGATTGCTCCCATGCCGCCGTCTTCCTCTGCCCACAGCTTCGGTACCGGGTCCCAGCACATCCATCAGTTGGAGCCAGTCTGACGTAAGTGAAGTGTGCTGTTTGCGTGTCTCTCCAGCGGATACGTAGAGAGCACACTTCTCCTGCATAGACTGGCCTGACTGGCTGAAGAATATTTGTCGCTATCTCGGAGGTAAAACCATGGAGAGGGATTCCCTGTTCAAAACGCCCGCCAGGGGCATTCCTACAGTGTTTCCAGAGCTGCCAATGGGAAACTCTCCCTGGCCGTGCCCCCTGCCACTCCCCAACCTCCCTGCACGCTGTGAGAGACACACAGTCTCACCATGCAGCGTCGTGACCCAGAGGTAAAAGTGGGCCATTGCAGCCCACGGGAGCGGCCGTTTTTGGGGCTACCTGATCCTCTCAGCCCCCCGCCCGTCCAGTAGGTAGCCTACTGTTTTTTTTTGTGCACCTATACTGGGGGGTGCACATCTGACTATCTTATACTTTGGGGGGGGGAAACAAACACTCCGGGCACATCTCGATACTTATACTGGGGGAATGTCTGCTATCTATACTGGGGCAAACAAAATGGGGGGGGGGGGGGGAGTTTGAAATCTCTGGTTTTGTAGAACCTTGGCTAACCCCGCCAGGGGGATCATATGGGGATGCTACTGGGCTTTTAGTGAAAACTTTTTAGGAAGGGGGAGGGGCATGGGTCAAATGGGGAAATGTAGAGAAAAACACAATAATGGGGGTGCAGTGAAAACTATTACAATAAAATATACTGTTTAACCACTTGAGGACCAGTGGTTTATACCCCCTAGTGACCAGGCCTTTGTTTACAATTCAGCAGCACTTCACAACTTTAATGGTTTATTGCTTGGTCATACAACTTGGCACCCAAATTCATTTTACCTCCTTTTGACAAATAGAGCTTTCTTTTGGTGGGATTTGATTGCTGCTGCAATTTTGATTTTTTTTTAATTATTAATTAAAAAAGTCCTACATGTTTACATGTTTACATTTTTATATCCCCCCCCCCCCCCCGAAATTGGCCCATATATGTCTATGGTAGGGATTAGATTGTGAGCCCATCAGAGGGACGGTTAGGGACAAGACAATATACTCTGTACAGCTAAGGCCACACTCTCTACATAATAAAATTATGAATTAATCTCCCCACTAAAATTTTTGTCCAAAATTTGTACCAATAAAATACTTATTTTATTATTAAATTATTTTTTTAAATAATTTTCTAATTTCTAAGTGAAAAGTACACACTGTAGCAACAACCCACCTTTATTTCAGAACTAAATATAATCACCATAAATTGTGACAGGATTTAACATTTTCACATATATGTAAGTTTTGTAAAAAAAAAGCCAAATAACATGTGTGAGTTTCTTTACAGTAGCACTTATTTTTAAAGGGAATCTGAAGTGAAAAGAAACCTATGATATAATGATTTATATGTGTAGTACAGCTAAAAAATAAAACATTAGCAGCAGAGATATGAGTCTAATATTGTTTCCAGTACAGGAAGAGTTAAGAAACTCCAGTTGTTATCAATGCAAAAGAGTCGCTGATCTCTCGACTTTCAAAGTCACAGAGAGCTCTGTCTTCTGAAGCTTATTATCTCAAGTGTATATCACTGTATTTTTTTTTTCTGCAGAGGAAAGTTCAAAAGTTCACTAGCCTGCTCTGTGAAATAATTTAGAATGCTGAGTGGAATGTGTAAACTGCAAATATTAGAGAATGATGCAATGTTATAAAAAAATACTGTATAACTGAAAATAAAAATATGAGACTATTTTCTTTGCTAATAATGTTCTAGTAATTATCCGTACTACACAACAATTTCATTATATCATACTTTTTTTTTGCTTCAGTGTCACTTTAAACTGTCATTGGTAAAAACTGAGAAATAATGCATTTTTTCTAAGTTTTTGCAGTTAGTCAGGGGGGCGGCTGGTGACAGTTGGCCTTGGGCAGTAAAAAGTACAACTCCGGCGGAGGCGCATGCGTGCTAGAGGAAGAATGCCGCTTGCGTGAGCTCCGCTCCTGAGATAAGCATATGGGCTCATAAAAGCTATCAATCGGGCTATCATCTTTCATACTCTGCCCAAACCGATGCCTGACAAACATAAGAAGAAGAAGCACTCTCGGTCACACTCCCAAGCCGCTAGAAAGATCTTAAACGAAGTCTTCAGGAAACCACGAGGCAAGATGGCGGCCGCGGCGGAGAAGGCCTCTAAGTCACCAGAACGAGACTCTGACCCAGCTAGGGAGGACTCTTCCCCGCACTCTTCGAGTTCTAAAAAGCGGTCTCCTGAGTACGATGAGCTATTCCAGACCATCCAGAAGCTATTTAGAGCTGAACTCTCCACCGCTGTCGAATTTCTCGGCGCAAATCCGGGATATAGGCACCCCTGTTAAAGTGCTAGAAAACCAGTACGACAGCATCACGGACATCCTAGCCGATGACAAAAAACAACTCGTGAACCACGATGAACGTATTGAAGCCCTTGAGACCAGGCTGGAAGATTTAGAGAACCGTGCACGTAGATCTAACCTGAGGATCCGCGGCCTACCAGAAGCCATAACGGATCTAAAGACAACTGCACTCAACCTCTTTTCCGCCATGCTGCTGCAGCTGGATACCTCGCAATTCAGGATGGATCGCATACATAGGGCCCTGGCCAAACCTCGCAACCCAGAGCTCCCACGGGACGTAGTCCTGAAAATGCATTATGCTGACATCCGTGACTAGCTCCTTACCGTGGCTAGGAATCTAGAATCCCTTCCTGGAGTTCCATTGTCAGTCCATCTCTTGGCGGATCTCTCCCCTATAACGCTGCAGAAGCGCAGGGCCCTTCGCCCCATCACCCTCACACTACTCCGCGAGAAGATTAGATACCGGTGGAGATTCCCATGCCAACTTTTGTTTACGCTAAACGGTCACAACTGCTCCGTGAAGTCGGTGGAAGAGGGCAAGGATCTGCTACAAACAGAGAACATCCGAATTGAGGTAGTTGAAGTGCCACAACCTCAAAAATCCCCAAGGCCTCAAAGAATATGGTCAACAGCTGGTAGGAACCGACCGAACTCACAACCCTCTACGTCAGATGCTTAAAGAATGGCTGAGTAACCCATTAACTTTTATTTTCCTGTTTTTTTCCATTTTGGCTGACTTTATTAGGAACTGTTTCGGATAAAGGTTTAAATGTTATCTGAACTAGAATCGGTTCACCCGGCCAATGCTAGCACTGACTGCAGACCTCACTCGCTGGCCGGGTAGCCGCTGTTTAAGCTGTGGAGAACTGGGTCTCCCCCTTACTTCATTTTCTTGTTTCATCCAGGATCCTCACACCCTAACCTGTACAATTTGGAGGATCCTCACACCCTATCATGTACAATTTGGAGGTCTTAACCACTGCATTCATGCAGCACTACTTGGCGGGAAATTTGTTCAGACCCCCCGTTCATTCCCCGTTTACATGAGCAGACTTCCCCATTCCCCAATAGCACATCTCAATATTCCTTTCGGTGCCTGTGAATAATCAACCAGGCTTCACATTCATCAGACTGAACTTTTCATTGCTATTTAAACCCCAACGATTCAGTTTTATGGAGCACTTAAGCCCAATCTACACGATACGATTCTTTGTACGATTCAATTTTGATTCTATTTACGATCCGATTAAATCTGACATGGCCGATCGGGATTCGATTCAATTCGATTTGCTATTGCAAAACACTGTCAAATTGAATCAAATCGAATTGAGTCCTGATCGGACATGTCGGATTTAATCAGATCGTAAATAGAATCATAATCGAATCGTACAAAGAATCATATCGTCTAGATGGGGCTTAATGGGCTAATTCCGGCTGTGCAATTACTACATTGTTTCTGGAGACAATACCTAAACGCCCTTAAACTGACCAATCTCCACCAATCTCCATCATCTGTATTCCATTGCCTGATATTTTTGTATTCAGTTTACAGGGAGCCCAAGCGCCACACCAGATGTCCCTGTCCTGGGGCGATCAGATGCCGTGCAGGCTAGCGTGCTGACACACCCCTTCATATTTGAATATGCTCTGTTACACAACTGCATTGTGGTTTATGGGCCCGAGGTGTGCCTTGCCATCAGGGGTGTTTCTAGCCACTTTGTCACTCCAGGCAAGAAAACCTGTGGCGCCCCCCCACACACACACACACAGCCAACTCTTATTCCACCCCCGTGCCCCCGACCACAAGCACACACACATAAAAACGCTATATACTGTAATTATAAAGTTCCACAATTTATGTGTTTGATACTTTCCACGTTTTATATCTCCAGTAAGAGAAAAATAAATCACATTATTGGAACAATACCTTAAAGTGACTCTGAGCTCAACTAAAAAATAAAAGTTGTACTCATCAGGGGCTTTCTCCAGCCCAGTGCTGGTCGGGAGGTCCCACGCCGGCGTCCTGGCTCCTCTTCTTCACCCCGCTCCGGAATGGCTGACAGGCCGCAGCCCGGGCGACACTCTCCCGAGTGTCGGGCTGCTCCTTCCGCATATGACGCGGATTACGTCACACGCCGGCCGCCTCGCGTCATCACGGCGGCCGGCGTGAAAGTACTGCGCATGCGCAGTACTTTCACGCCGGCCGCCGTGATGACGCGAGGCGGCCGGCGTGTGACGTAATCCGCGTCATATGCGGAAGGAGCAGCCCGACACTCGGGAGAGTGTCGCCCGGGCTGCGGCCTGTCAGCCATTCCGGAGCGGGGTGAAGAAGAGGAGCCAGGACGCCGGCGTGGGACCTCCCGACCAGCACTGGGCTGGAGAAAGCCCCTGGTGAGTACAACTTTTATTTTTTAGTTGAGCTCGGAGTCACTTTAAGTACAATTAAATATAATGCACAAAATTGGAATGCTTTAAAGTTTTATAACTTAAGAGATAAATAAAAATGAAGTGCTTGCAACAATAACTTGAGATCAATTAAATATAGTGCACAAATGAACAATGTAAACATTACAAAATTGCTTGCTCAACATCCAAAAAGTAGAATATTTAAAACTGAACATGCCTGGACTTAACCACTTGAGGACCGCCCCCAGCCGATGGGCGGCGGCAAAGTCCGGGCCCAAACGACCACAATACGCCCATCAGCGGGGGCGGCTGCGGGAGTGGCTATGCGGCGATCGCGTCATTCGTGACGCGATCAGCCGCCGGGGACTGGCTCCGCCCACCGTTCGCTGTAACCCGCCGGCCGTTTGGAAGCGCCGGCGGGTTACTAGCACCCGGATCGCCACTGCACGTATGTATAATAGGCTTTGTAATGTATACAAAGCCTATTATACTGGCTGTCTCCTGCCCTGGTGGTCCCAGTATCCGAGGGACCACCAGGACAGGCTGCAGCCACCCTAGTCTGCACCCAAGCACACTGATTTCCCCCCCCCTGCCCCCTGATCGCCCACAGCACCCCTCAGACCCCCCCTGCCCACCCCCCAGACCACTGTTTGCACCCAGTCACCTCCCTAATCCCCATCAATCACTCCCTGTCACTATCTGTCAACGCTATTTTTTTTTTTAGTCCCTAATCTAACCCCTACTCCCTCCTGATCACCCTCCACCCCTCAGATTCTCCCCAGAGCCCCCCCCCCCCGTCTACTGTATGCATCTATCCCCCCTGATCACCTGTCAATCACCCGTCAATCACCCGTCAATCGCCCCCTGTCACTGCTACCCATCAATCAGCCCCTAACCTGCCCCTTGCGGGCAATCTGATCACCCACCCACACCAATAGATCGCCCGCAGATCCGACATCAGATCACCTCCCAAGTGCAGTGTTTACATCTCTTCTCTCCTCTAAACACCCACTAATTACCCATCAATCACCCATCAATCACCCCCTATCACCACCTGTCACTGTTACCCATCAGATTAGACCCTAATCTGCCCCTTGCGGGCACCCAATCACCCGCCCACACGCTCAGATTGCCCTCAGACCCCCCCTTATCAATTCGCCAGTGCAATATTTACATCTGTTATTCCCTGTAATAACCCACTGATCACCTGTCAATCACCTATCAATCACCCCCTGGCACTGCCACCCATCAATCACCCCCTGTCACTGCCACCCATCAATCAGCCCCTAACCTGCTCCTTGCGGGCAATCTGATCACCCACCCACACCAATAGATCGCCCGCAGATCCGACATCAGATCACCTCCCAAGTGCAGTGTTTACATCTCTTCTCTCCTCTAAACACCCACTAATTACCCATCAATCACCCCCTATCACCACCTGTCACTGTTACCCATCAGATTAGACCCTAATCTGCCCCTTGCGGGCACCCAATCACCCGCCCACACCTCAGAACGTCCTCAGACCCCAGCCCTGATCACCTCGCTAGTGCATTGTTTGCATCTATTTCCCCCCTCTAATCACACCTTGAGACACCCATCAATCACCTCCTGTCACCCCCTAGCACACCTACCCATCAGATCAGGCCCTAATTTGCCCCGTGTGGGCTCCTGATCACTCGGCCAAACCCTCAGATCCCCCTCAGACCCCCTTCCGATTACCTCCCCAGTGCATTGATTGCATCTATTTTCCCCTCTAACCGCCCCCTGAGACACCCATCAATCACCTCCTGTCACCCCCCTAGCACTCCTATCCATCAGATCAGGCCCAAAACATCCTGTCATCTAAGAGGCCACCCTGCTTATGACCGGTTCCACAAAATTTGCCCCCTCATAGACCACCTGTCATCAAAATTTGCAGATGCTTATACCCCTGAACAGTCATTTTGAGAAATTTGGTTTCCAGACTACTCAAAGTTTTGGGCCTGTAAAATGCCAGGGCAGTATAGAAACCCCACAAGTGACCCCATTTTAGAAAGAAGACACCCCAAGGTATTCTGTTAGGTGTATGATGAGTTCATAGAAGATTTTATTTTTTGTCAAAAGTTAGCGGAAATTGGATTTTTATTGTTTTTTTCACAAAGTGTCATTTTTCACTAACTTGTGACAAAAAATAAAATCTTCTATGAACTCACCATATCCCTAACAGAATACCTTGGGGTGTCTTCTTTCTAAAATGGGGTCACTTGTGGGGTTCCTATACTGCCCTGGCATTTGTGGTGTATTTTTACACATACCCATGCTGGGTGGGAGAAATCTCTCTGTAAATGGACAATTGTGTGTAAAAAAAATCAAAAATGTGTCATTTACAGAGATATTTCTCCCACCCAGCATGGTTATATGTAAAAATACACCACAAAACACATTATACTACTTCTTCTGAGTACGGCGATACCACATGTGTGACACTTTTTTGCAGCCTAACTGTGCTAAGGGGCCCAAAGTCCAATGAGTACCTTTAGGATTTCACAGGTCATTTTGAGACATTTGGGTTCAAAGACTACTCCTCACGGTTTAGGGCCCCTAAAATGCCAGGGCAGTATAGGAACCCCACAAGTGACCCCATTTTAGAAAGAAGACACCCCAAGGTATTCTGTTAGGTGTATGATGAGTTCATAGAAGATTTTATTTTTTGTCACAAGTTAGCGGAAATTGATATGTATTGTTTTTTTTTTCACAAAGTGTCATTTTCCGCTAACTTATGAGAAAAAAAAAATGTTCTATGAACTCACCATATTCCTAACAGAATACCTTGGGGTGTCTTCTTTCTAAAATGGGGTCACTTGTGGGGTTCCTATACTGCCCTGGCATTTTAGGGGGCCTAAACCGTAAGCAGTAGTCTAGAATCCAAATGCCTCAAAATGACCTGTGAATAGGACGTTAGGCCCCTTAGCGCACCTAGGTTGCAAAAAAGTGTCACACATGTGGTATCGCCGTACTCAGAAGAAGTAGTATATTGTGTTTTGGGGTGTATTTTTACACATACCCATGCTGGGTGGGAGAAATCTCTCTGTAAATGGACAATTGTGTGTAAAAAAAAATCAAACAATTGTCATTTACAGAGATATTTCTCCCACCCAGCATGGGTATGTGTAAAAATACACCCCAAAACACATTATACTACTTCTCCTGAGTACGGCGGTACCACATGTGTGGCACTTTTTTGCACCCTAAGTGCGCTAAGAGGCCCAAAGTCCAATGAGTACCTTTAGGATTTCACAGGTCATTTTGCGACATTTGGTTTCAAGACTACTCCTCACGGAGTATTCAGAGAGGAGCATAGTGAGTCCGTGGCAGATTTCATTTTCTTTTGTCGCAAGTTAGAAGAAATGGAAACTTTTTTTTTTTCTTTTTTTTGTCAGAAAGTGTCATTTTCCGCTAACTTGTGACAAAAAATAAAATCTTCTATGAACTCACCATGCCTCTCACTGAATACTTTGGGATGTCTTCTTTCCAAAATGGGGTCATTTGGGGGGTATTTGTACTATCCTGGAATTTTAGCCCCGCATGAAACCTGACAGGTGCGCAGAAAAGTCAGAGATGCTTGAAAATGGGAAAATTCACTTTTGGCACCATAGTTTGTAAACGCTATAACTTTTACCCAATCCAATAAATATACACTGAATGTTTTTTTTTTATCAAAGACATGTAGCAGAATAACTTTCGCGCTCAAATGTATAGGAAATTTTACTTTATTTGAAAAATGTCAGCACAGCAAGTTAAAAAAGTCATTTTTTTGCCAAAATTCATGTCTTTTTTGATGAATATAATAAAAAGTAAAACTCGCAGCAGCAATCAAATAGCAGCAAAAGAAAGCTGTATTAGTGACAAGAAAAGGAGGTAAAATTCCTTTAGGTGGTAGGTTGTATGACCGAGCAATAAACCGTGAAAGCTGCAGTGGTCTGAATGGAGAAAAAGGCTCTGGTCCTTAAAGAGAATCTGTATTGTTAAAATCGCTCAAAAGTAAACATACCAGTGCGTTAGGGGACATCTCCTATTACCCTCTGTCACAATTTCGCCGCTCCTCGCCGCATTAAAAGTGGTTAAAAACAGTTTTTAAAAGTTTGTTTGTAAACAAACAAAATGGCTACCAAAACAGGAAGTAGGTTGATGTACAGTATGTCCACACATATAAAATACATCCATACACAAGCAGGCTGTATACAGCCTTCCTTTTGAATCTCAAGAGATCATTTGTGTGTTTCTTTCCCCCATGCACTGAAGTTTCAGGCTACTCTTTTCTTCCTGCAAACAGCTTTGCCCTTGTTTGTAATTCCTCAGTATGTGAAAGCCCAGCCAGCTCAGAGGACGATTTATCCAGCTTGTAAAAGATAAGAGAGAGAAGAGAGAAGCTGCTCTAATCCTAAATAACACACAGGCAGTGTGCATAAAGGGGAGTTCATAGCAGAACCACAACACTGAAGAACTTGGCAGCCTTCCAGACACAGGCCGACAAGTCTGACAGGGGAAAGATACATTGATTTATTACAGAGACTGTGTTAGTAGAAAGTGCTGCAGTTAGCCAGAACACATTAGAATAGCTTTTGGAACGTGTAGGATGATAAAAAACAGGATGCAATTTTTGTTACGGAGTCTCTTTAAGGGGCGAAAAGACTGTGGTCCTTAAGTGGTTAAAAGGACATCCGAGGTGAAAATAAACTTATGAGAAAAACAATTGTATCTATCCTCCTCCTCCTAAAAATTACTTTTTTTTAGATATCCCACAGTTTTATTTTATATTTAAATATAGAGGTACAGAGTACCTAGCAAGCTCATGGTGAACCAGAACGCCTAAAAAAGTGTAAGAAGCTACAATGGACCTAAAAGCCCCCTTACTAATGCTATGGAAAACAAAAGATTGATTTCTTAAAACAGAAAGAGTGAACAGGTTGGAGGGAGCTCCAGATGTCTCCCAGTCAATAATTCCGGTTGGAGTGAGCTCCGAAATGCCTCCCAGTACATCACTGCTGAAATATGCAACTTATCCATTGTTTTTCCTGCAAGATGGCCATACCTCCAGATCTGCTGGAATGCAATGATGTGCCAGCTTATTAAAATTACAGAGCCACAATAATCCAACATGTATACAGACTGTTTCAGACTGGTTGGTCTTCATCAGTGCATGGCATGGATTAATGTGGCTCTATGTGGTAGGACTTGCAACACCCAGAGGTACAGAGTACCTAGCAAGCTCATGGTGAACTAGAACTCCTAGGAGTGTGTAAGGGGCTACAATGGACTTAAAATCTAGTTTTTAAGTTCTTACTGTTTCATTGTCTCTGCTCAATAACACCTTCATTGAAGTATGTCAGAGCTCAAATATATGAATTATTGACCCTTTTTATCTCTTTCCTGCTCTCAGAAGCCATTTACTGACAGAAAAGTATGTTATGGCTGTAACTACTAATCAGCAAGATTTATGCTATAGTCTGACCCAGTCCGACCCGGACAGAAACTGTCACTTACAAATCTGATCTTTAAAGAGAACCCGAGGTGGGTTTTAAGAATATTATCTGCATACAGAGGCTGGATCTGCCTATACAGCCCAGCCTCTGTTGCTATCCCAAACCCCACTAAGGTCCCCCTGCACTCTGCAATCCCTCATAAATCACAGCCGTGCTGTGAGGCTGTGTTTACATCTGTAGTGTCAGTCTCAGCTGCTCCCCCGCCTCCTGCATAGCTCCGGTCCCTGCCCCCGTCCCTTCCCTCCAATCAGCAGGGAGGGAAGGGATGCAGGTGGGGATCGGAGTTCTGCAGGAGGCGGGGAGAGCAGCAGACTGACACTATAGAGATAAACACAGCCAGCTCTGACAAGCTGTTTGTCAGCAGCGTGGCTGTGATTTATGAGGGATTGCAGAGTGCAGGGGGACCTTAGGGGGGTTTGGGATAGCAACAGAGGCTGGGCTGTATAGGCAGATCCATCCTCTGTATGCAGATCATATTCTTAAAACCCACCTCGGGTTCTCTTTAACTCTTTTAGGCAGAGAAAGAAAAAAAAGGAACACAGCATAGGTATTTGTATGCTTGGCACTGTACATACACATGTCTATCTCCTCATGTCACGTCACCTCGGGTATTCCTTTAAGACATGATAAGAAAAATTAAATACAATTTAGAACGTAGGAACTTTCACTGCTTTCAAGTTTTAGAACTTCAGTAAGAGATACACAAATGATGTGCTCAGAACAATAACTTAAGAATAAATATAATGCACAAATGAACAATAATGTAAACATTCAAAAAGTGCTTGCTCAATATGTAAAAGTCAGAATATTTAAAACTTAACGCGCCTGGACTTTTTAGCAGCAAAATCATTAATGACATCATCAAAAGATATACTCCTAGACACATGTCTATTAATGCTCATCATAGCAAGGCCATTGAGACGTTCCTGTGACATGGTTGATCTCAAATAGTTTTTTATTAGCTTCAGTTTTGAGAAACTTCTCTCTGCTGAAGCTACAGTTATGGGAGTAGTTACTGCAAGTCTAAGTGCTAGCCACATGTTTGGATATATCTCCATTAAACGTTTTTCCTGTAAAAATGCCAACAGTTCCAAGGCAGTCATGTTGGATTTAGGCAAATTTGGAAAGACTTGTAGTTCTTGTGCTAGTCCTTTCCCATCAAGGTCACAATGTCCATTGTAGGTCAGGCTGTCACTGAGCTTTGTAAATTTTTCAATCTTCTCCTCAGTGGAAAGGTTAGAAAAGTTTGTAAGGACTCCAAATTTCTTTTCAATTTCACCTACTGTCAGAAATCTCTCTCGCAATGATGCAATTGAAGTATCCACAACCATGTTAAAGAAAGAGACTTCCAATTGCCTAAGTGCATCTTGAATAGGCTCATCCGGGGCCTCATAGGAGAAATGGAGCTTGGTTTTTCTCAGCCTCTTTTGCTTTAGCACAGGTTCCACGTTCTTCTCCTCACAAATATCCTTTGCTGAGATCTGTGCAGAAACAAATCCAGTACCTCTGTATTCAAGTAAGGAGGCTTCTGTTTTTTTCAGAAGGTCTACAGCAACATCCAACTGCATGGATTCTGACTGCATTAGCTTGCTTACAATTTGGATTTTCTGAAGAATGTCATACCATACAACCGAACAAATCAAAAAACGGTATGACCCCACTTCCTCAGCTAATGATTGCGCCTCTGCTTGCACTCCAGGATCAGAAGATGTTTCCCTCACTTGAAGAAGAGCCTCCCTAATATTTGAAGCCTGGTATCTTACAGCTTCTACACTTTCCACCCGACTCTCCCATCTTGTTTCAGACCATTTCAGTGTGATGGTGACCTTGCTTTCTAAAATAGTCCATCTCTGAGTAGAAGCTAAGAAAAGTTTGAAAGGATTTTGTAGGTAACCAAAAGAGGCATTGGCTTCAGGAGAGTTTTAGCTGCATCAGCAACCACTAGGTTTAATGTGTGTGCTCCACAGGGCACAAAAAATGCCCGTGGGTTGATTTCCAAGAGTCTGGCTTGCACGCCTTTCCTTTTCCCTCTCATATTTGCGCCATTGTCATAGGACTGTCCTCTACAGTCTTCAAAAGAAATGTTGAGATCTTCAAGTCTCTTCAGAATGAGAGATGCCAGGCCTTCACCAGTAGTTTCTTCTGCTTCAAGGAAACCCATAAAGTGCTTTTTGATTTGAAGACTTTCAAGGGCCACGATTCTAATAATCACTGACATCTGCTCCTTGTGGCTCACATCAGGTGTACAATCCAAAATGATTTCATAGTATTTAGAATCTTTTACTTCTTTCACAACAGCATCTGTAATTATGCTTCCAATACAGTCAATCAGCTCATTCTGAATAATATGTCCCAAATATGTAGTGTGACTGGCTCCCCTTTGCACTTCACTAAGATGTTGTTTGAGTACCGGGTCAAATTTAGCCAAAAGTTCTACTTCCTTTACAAAGTTTCCATTGTTTGGTTGGAAAAGGGTGCTTGTTTTGCCTCTCAGAGCAATATTTCGTTCTGCTAATGACTGTATAATAGCAACCAACCTTGTTAAAGTGAACCTAAAGCCGATAAAAAAAAATGAGATTAACTCACCTGGGGCCTCCCTCAGCAACCCTGCAGCCGATCGGTGCCCTCGCAGCTCCGCTCCGATGTCCCAGGACCCGCCGGTGAGCACTTCCGGTTTCGCCGTCACCGGCCGACAGGCATGGGAACGCGAGTGATTGTTCGCGTTCCCAGCCTGTATATCGCCCCCTATGCTGCTATTGCGGCCTGTCGGCCGGTGACGGCGAGTGGTGGCGAAACCGGAAGTGCTCGCCAGCGGGTCCTGGGACATCGGAGCGGAGCTGCGAGGGCACCGATCGGCTGCAGGGGGCTGAGGGAGGCCCCAGGTGAGTTAATCTCATTTTTTTTTATCGGCTTTAGGTTCACTTTAAGACTGCGCGCCATCGTTTCTTTTCAGCATCATACAGTTCCATTTGTACTTTATCTATAGTTTTCCCTTTTTGAAGACGGATCTCTAATTCCTTCCACATTGTCATATACTTGTGATGATCTGCACTGTTCTCATGGTTCTTTAATTGCTTTGCACAGTTCTTCCAATCTTGAAATCCTGCCTTGATCAGACTGAATTCTTTGTTGGAAAACAGCTTACAACAAAAGCAAAATAGTCTGTTACCCTTTTTAAAATAAATGAGCCAACTTCTTTTTATTTTTTTCTCCATTTACTAGACTTCTGTGAAAGAAGTGGTGGTGGCAGGACCTCCCATCTTCTTTTCTCGGAAAAATAAATCCAGAATGAACTTGATATGGCCCACTTCTCACCAACTCATCCCTTACACTATTTGTAATGACTGGCCAATCAGCAGGGTCTAGAGGTGCTGCTCTGCTAGGGTCACACACCCGTGTCTCACCATGTGCCTCTGTAGCTTTTTGAAATTCAACAAGTAACTGGTGAGAAGTGTGTTCCGTAGCTATTGTATCTGCAGCCTGAAGACTTGCTGGGATTCGTGCTGTACTTGGCTGTGCTAAATGAACCTCTGCAACCACCTGCATTTCAGATCGTTTCTCAGCACTTGTCTCTGCAGTACAATGTGTGGCCTCTTGTGTTTCAGGTCTTGAGCACGATGCAGTTTCACATGCATGAAAAAGCCAAACACTTATGTAGCATGAAATCCTTAGCATCTCTAGATATTTTACTCTAATAAAGAATATAGGGTAGAAAGTTAAGTACACGTGACCGTTACTCCAGATGATCCTTCCTCACTGGGTCCACTAATGGGATCTGGAGCTGGTTTTGAGCGTTCCAGATACTTCTTCATGGCCTCTGTAAAGTTTTAAAAAAAATTGCATTAATCTACACATTGAAAGCACTTCAGCGCAAACTTTGACACCATAATCAGTGAAAGTTCACAGTAATGCACATTGGAAAACCTGAACTCTGAACATCAAGAACAATCAATGGCCAAATTATTAGAGAGATAGTGATGCCATGAGGTTTTTTAGACCAGTAGTTATTCTCTGGACACCTGAGATATTGTTTTGTTGGTTTCATAAATATTGAATCTATCTTTTTGTTACACCCATAATCATGAATCAATCCAGTTTGTTTAAATCTTCTATTATACCCATCTAGAGGCTAAAGAGGTCTCTTGATACAATGCGAT
Organism: Hyperolius riggenbachi; assembly: GCF_040937935.1. Lineage (NCBI taxonomy): Eukaryota > Metazoa > Chordata > Amphibia > Anura > Hyperoliidae > Hyperolius > Hyperolius riggenbachi. The sequence goes on along the minus strand of NC_090652.1, from coordinate 182,066,416 downwards.
ATCTCTTGTGTCCTCATCATGTGTCACTAATGGAGCCATCAAATTTAGAGTTGGGGGTGTCTCTTGTAATCCGGGCACACAATGTATAAAAACTTTAATTTGGAAATGCTCTAAATCACATAGCACCAGGCAGCATGGTTGCAGATTAAGTTCTTAATTTCTTCAATGTACAGTCAAGCACCTGATCTTGGTCATTGGAATACTGTCCAAACCCATTGTTTGAAAAATCAGTTGTACTCTTTCACCAGAAGGAAATACCATTGTATTACAATGAGACTCACAGGCATCTTCTTTTCAGTCAGACAGCACGTGTCAGACTGGCAAGAGAGTAACCAAGCAGCACGGGGTGACCAAAAACCACAAGGAGAGTGTAGGGGACTAAAAGGGACCAAAAGCCCTCCTACTAAAAAACAATGCTTGGTGTGGTTGGCCTTCTTGAAACAGAAGGGATTTATATTAATTTAGCACACAATTTAAGTGCACATCTGTGGTTACTCAAATTGCAGGGCTCCTGAATACCCAAATGATCTCTTTATGCCCCTGAAGCAAGGCTAGCATCCAGAACCACTGGTGTATAGCAAGCCTATAGCGTATAGGTTTTACACAGCCATACCAACCCCACATGCAGACAACCTGTTTTGTACTTTTGGTCCTCCTCAGTGCATGGTAGGGATTGATATGGCTCTATGGGATAGGGCTTGTAAGACTGGCAAGAGGGGATCCTTAAAATCTGACATTTAAAGTGAGAGCAACCTTAAAGAGAGTCTGAAGCGAGAATAGATCTCGCTTCAGACCTCATATATAGCAGGGGCACGTGTGCCCCTGCTAAAACGCCGCTATTCCGCGGCTTAACGGGGGTCCCTGTCCCCCCAAACCCCCTCCGTAATGCGGGGGAGCGCTTCCTGGTTGGGGCAGGGCTAACCGCCGCAGATCTGCCCCACGCGCGTCTGTCAGCGCGTATCTCCGCCTCTCCCCCGCCCCTCTCAGTCTTCCTTCACTGAGAGGGGCGGGGGAGAGGCGGCGATGCGCGTCTGATAGACGCGACTGGAGGCAGGGCTGCAGCCGTTAGCCCTGCCTCCAGGAACAGTTTTCCCTGCGACCAACTTTCCGACCATCTTTTGCGGGGGGTGGGTTGGGGGTGAAGGGACCCCCGTTAAGCCGCGGGATAGCGGCGTTTTAACAGGGGCACATGTGCCCCTGCTATATATGACAGCTGAAGCGAGATTTAGTCTCGCTTCAGTGTCTCTTTAAGTTTAGTAAAGTCTCCTCCCTTAGGACACCACTCACCAGCTGCGTCGGATACAAAGCCTATTCATTCCTTTATACAGAGCCATGTTTTCCTAAAGTTTGGCAAACCTTGGTTGTTTGTGAGCTCCTACCCACCGATATAATGTGCACTACACTGGAGCCCTGTTGCTTGACCACAGCGGCTGAGGGGTCATTACTAAACTTAAGGTGAGGTCAAACGACGTTCACCTTTAGTAACTTAAAATTCTCCTAGACTCCTACTATATTTCTATATGAAATACCTCTGTATTGAACTGCTTTTTGCTCTGCATCTTTCCTCCTTTTTTTAAATTCTGCCCCTGAAGGCTTTGATCGTTTCATGATGAAGCCTACAAAGGAGGAGTGCACGAGTAATGAGTAAAAAGCTTTTGTAACAAACTGCTTCACAATATGATGCACAACCAAAGCAAAAATCTATTCCAACTCCTCATAAATTATATTATACAATTCAAGAGTTTAAAGGAGTTACTAGGCAATAATACATAAAATAGGGGCTACTTACCCGGGGCTTCATCCAGCCCCAAGCTCCCAGCATGTCAACACAAGACAAGACAAATAACATTTATATCGCGCTTTTCTCCTGGCGGACTCAAAGCGCCAATGTCCCTCACCACAGCTCTGCCCGCAGCCGTTCGCCGCCTCCGCCTCCCGGTCCGTGGTGATGACGTCAGGCCGGCCTTGAGGTACTGTACTACGCCTGCGCGAGCGGCGCTGTCAATCACCGCCACTTGTAACAGAGCATACTGAGCAGGCACAGAACCTACTTCCAGGTCGGCCTGACATCATCACCACGGACCGGGAGGCAGAGGCGGCGAACGGCTGCATGCAGAACTGTGGAGAGGGACATGCTGGGAGCTTGGGGCTGGACGAAGCCCAGGGTAAGTAGTCCTTATTTTGTGTATTATTGCCTGATAACTCCTTTAATAACACACTCTGAAACTTAGCAAAGCACAACTGGTCCAGGCTATTTGCAGTGAAGTTCCCATTGGATGTGCCCGGAGGGAAGACAGTAAGAAAGTCAGCAGAATACAAAGAATATAAAGCCCCCTGTGCAACTTTGGAATTTGAAGGTAACCAAACCTGAAACCCCAAATGGCAGTCAGATATATAATAGCACAAATACCAATGTCAGATATCACGTCTCCTACAAATCAAATGCAGATGTGTTCCCCACAGATCAAATGCACATAACACGTCCCCCACAGAACAAGGCAAGACATCATTTCCAACATAAAACTATAAATCATGTATCATGTCTACCACAGATCAAATGCAGATAATGTTACACATGCTTTTCCACATAACAAGCCTAGAATGAAAACATCACAATGTGACGATGATCGTCATTAGACTGTAAGCTTCTCTGAGAACAGTCAGTTAGAGACATCTCTATTCACTCTGTACAGTGCTGCTAAAATAATATGGTAGGATATGGTGGCACATTACACTATGACTATGGTAGGAAGTAGATTGTGAGTTCCTCTGGGGACAGTCAGTGACATGACTATGTACTCTGTAATGTGCTGCATAAGATGTCAGTGCTATATAAATACATAATAATAATATGGCAGAACATTATGATGGTAGGATTAGATTGTGCGCTCCTTGGAGGACAGTCAGTGACATGAAAAGGACTCCGTAAAGTGCTGCAGAGGATGTCAGTGCTCTATAAATACATAATAATAACATGGTAGGATATTAGACTATGACTATGGTAGGGATTTGATTGTGAGCTCCTCTGAGGACAGTCAGTGACATGACTATGTACTCTGTAAAGTGCTGCAGAAGATGTCACTGCTACTATTACTTAATATGTATAAAGCACCAACATCTTCTGCAGCACTGTACAGAGTATATTGTCTTGACACTTAACTGCCTCTCAGAGGTGCTCACAATTCCTACCATAGTCATATGTCTATGTATGTATATATCGTGTAATGTATGTATTAAAGTCTAGGGCCAACTTAGGGGGAAGCCAATAAACTTATCTGTGTTTTTGGGATGTGAGAGGAACCAGAGTGCCTGGAGGAAACCCACACAGACAAAGGGAGAACTAGCAAACTTTGCGCAGATGGTGCCCTGGCTGGAATACAGTGAAGGGAAGCCTCAGGATCCCATTAAGGCTTCCTTCGGGTCTCTGATGACCCTCATTACTGAGTGTGGCCCTCCAGAAGATTAGTGACAAGGCACTGTCGCTAATCATATCGGGCCGCACACCTCCTCTTCCTTCAGCGTGGGTGCACAAGCACGCCTGCGCAGTATGCTTGAAAGACAGGAAAAAAGACAGAGAGCCAAATTTGGTGTAGTATGTTCAACCAATATGGAAAAAAATGTAAATGAGAATATACTCACAAGTGTGGGTCACCACGCAGGCGACCACTGTAACAGCAGGTGGGGAGAATTTTGACCTGACCCCACTCAGGTGTAAAAAGTCGCTCTCTATAGAAAGAAAATGGGGATACACCCCTCCACCCAGGGTGGACAAGATATGAATAAAATTGGTGAATAGAAGCGCCAAAACAGGATAAGATGGGTTAAAAACCGTTTAAAAGGAGGGGGTAGGTGGATCCACTACCCTCACTAAAATGACCAGGCGCTCTAGCTTTCGAATTACCTTTATCTGTGTTCTCCTACCTCAATTGCCTGATGAAGCGGGATGTGTGCCCGTGAAACGCGTTGCACTGTATTTGGAGACTAATAAATATTTTTCTTGTATTATCTACGGCTTGATTTTAGCCTGGTCATTTTAGTGAGGGTAGTGGATCCACCCACCCCCTCCTTTTAAACGGTTTTTAACCCATCTTATCCTGTTTTGGCGCCTCTATTCACCAATTTTATTCACGCCTGCGCAGTAAGCTAAGCTGCTACTGCACGGCCGCACTTATAACTGAGGAAGAGCGTGATCCCGATGTGGCGGGGGGCAGCATTCAACGACAGGGGACATTGGACCACTGAGGGAAGCCTGAACCCTCAATGAGATCCTGAGGCTTTCCTCTGTTCAGGTTAATATCTTATTTTGAACCCGAGCTTCGGATCACTGTAAAGGATACCTTAGTCCTTAAAGGGAACCTAAATTGAAACAAAACCAAAAAAAAAAAGTTTCCCTTTCTTGGGGCTTCTACCAGCCTCCTGCAGCGGCCCTGTGCCAGCGCCATCACAGATCTATTTTCCGGTTCCCCGCTGCCACACAGTTTTGTTCTTGCTGACTGGCCAGTCAATGGTCACTGCCCACATCCTCGATCACACTCCAGCTGCCAGTAGTGTCCTGCGCATGCACAGAACAAGAAAATCTCGTACTGCGCATGCGCAGGACGCTCCTGGACCACGGCGATGGGAGAATATTCGAGGACGCACACAAAGCTGCGCTGGTGCAGTGGCCATCGACTGGCCAGTTGACAAGAACAAAACTAAGTGGCAGTGGGGGACCGGAGACTCGATCTATGATGGCACGGACACAGGGTGGCTACAGGGGACTGGTAGAAGCCCCAGGACAGTGAAACTTTTTTTTGTTTCAGTTTAGGTTCCCTTTAATGAATTCTGTAATTGATGCTGTGTGTGTGTTGGTGCACATAGGCTTATTGCACCTCCTGTGGCCCAGAGTTGGTTTATGTTCATTTGTAACAGGTCCTGTTCCTAAATAGTGATCGGCATAGGCGCAATATGTCCTTTCATGCATTCCTGTGGGAAGACGTAGCAGTTGCGTTTACCCTCTGACTTAGACATACTGCACTCATGTGCAGTATGCCCACTTGAGCACCTGGTGACCATGCTCCCTGCCAACCTCTAGTCCAGTGCACGCACTCCGACTAGGTCTTCCCGCAAAAATGCGCGCGTCTGCGTGTCTCTGACTGAGGCTAAGATTCAGCAGCAGCAATGCTGCAGCATCACCTCAGACAGCATGATTGCTCGCTGCTGATATCATCATCAGTGGTGCTGCAGCAGGGCCCTTTTCCACTAGCAAGTGCGATCGCAAGCGCAAATCACCTGTGCTTGTGATCACACAAGCTACTTTTTTCCACTGTCCGCGTTCCGCCATTGGGAATGTAACACGATCATGACAAGAATCGCGCTGGCCAGCAATCTTATTTCTGCAAAAACCGAACCATGATCGAAGCGGCATAGTGGAAAATGAGCACCACAATTTACATGCGGTGCTCTAGCGTCTAGAAAAACGGCTGCGATTCTCTTTTTGAATTGGATCACAGCCAGTGGAAAAGGGCCCTAACAACTCTGCTCACAGTGCCCAGCATAGTTTGCCCAATGCCCACCTACACCTAGTGACAGTCTGTCCAACTCACAACTAGAGATGGCCCGAACCGTTCGCCGGGCGAATCTCTCTGGGCCCTGTACAACTTCCGGGTCGCTATGACCTGGAGTAGTACGCCTGCGTGGCCCGGCGGTGCGCATCCTAGTATCGCGCGCCTTTTGCCGGGCACTCTCTGCGCATGAGCGTGACGGCACGCACATGCGCAGAAAGTGCCCGGCAACAGGAGCGCGATACTAGGACGTGCACCGCCGGGCCACGCATGCGTACTACTCCAGGTCATAGCGACCCGGAAGTAGTACAGGGCCCAGATGTTCGCCAGCATCTCTGCTCACAACCCCCCCCCCCCTGAAATCTCAGGGCCAGCCAGGGGAGAGGGGTACATATAATATCAAGAGGGGGCACGCCACTCACTGAGGGTCTCCCCTCTGCAGACTGTGTGCGCACACTGTGCAGCATGTATGTCTCCCTCCCTCCGAGTCCTGCCCAGACCCACACGCAGCAGCAGCAGGCATAATGCTATATGCCTAATGCCTATATTATTTAATCCATCCCAGAGAAGAGCCACTGCCTGTAAAGGGATATATGGGCGAGGGAGGGGAGGAGGGGGGGATGGTAATCAGGGCCAGCCAGGGGGGCATATCAAAAAATTATCAAGAGCTGCAAGCAGCAGAGGCAGAGTGCACTCACTGTGAGCCGGTGTCGCCTCTGCATTTGTGTAGCCAAGCCAGCCGGCGATAGCCCTAGTGCGTCACTTCAACCACGTGTGACAGGGGGGGGGCGGAGTTAGGGGCGGCGCCGGTGTGTCAATAAATCAGCGTGCGGCGATCACACGCTCAGCAGTCAGCACAGAGAAGGAGAGGGGGCGGGGAGAGGAGGTGGACCAGTAGGCGGCAGCACGCACTGCACATATAAACTAAGGTGCGTACTGCTCGGAAGCTCTGAACGGAGGAGAGGAAGGGGGCGGACCAGTAGGCGGCGCCGGGCACAGGCTGAGCTGCCTGTCACAGCCGGCGCCGACCTGGCCGGCTGAAAGAAAAAAATAAAAAAAACACGCACAGAGCGCCCACTGCCACCAGCGGCGCCATAGGCAAAAATTTATAGTTGCCTAATGACACAGACGCCCCTGCTTGCCATACTATCTGTTGGGCAATGCGTAGCAGGCGTGTCGTTCATATATAACACCCATATGGGGTTTCTTACTGATATGTGCCATGTTGTTGTATTTCCGTTTCAAGGTCTGGGCTCAGTCATGCTGGGAGGATCTCTCCCATTTTAGGGGGAGGCACGCAGCATGAAGGCCCCCAAAAGCAGGGATGCTCAACTTCGAATTCAGGTGAAACCCGGATAGTTGCTATCCGGATTTTCACCCTGGTAATTACAATCACCTGTGCATTACTGCCACCACCCTTTGACTATGGTTAAACTCCTATCTTGCAATGTCAGAGGCTTTAATGCCCCCGCCAAACGCAGCAGGGCCTTTATAAACATAAACCAACACCGCCCCGACATTATATGCCTCCAGGAAACACTTTTCCCAATCCTCAACTCCCCGTTACGTTCACAAACATTACACCACCCTCTTTTTGTCAAGGGCCGACTCCAAACGTAGAGGAATTCTCACATTGTTAAAAATAACATCTCATTTCAGATCACTGACTAGGGTTGCCACCTTTAGGGTAAAAAAATACCGGCTTGTGGGGGTGGCCTGAGGGGTGTGGTCTAAAAGAGGGATTAGTTTGTCACGGACTTTTTAAAGGACAACTGACCTGAGAGGGATATGGAGGCTGCCATCATTTATTTACAAATGCAAATTTCCTGGCTGTCCTGCTGATTCTCTGCCTCGGGTGTTTGATGCAGACATACCGGTGGTGGCTCCAGGATTTTTTTGCGGGGGGGGGGGGGCTTTGCTATGCAGGTGCTGGACCAATTTCTGGGGTAGCTGATGTGCCGTGGCGCATGGAAAAATGGGTGTGGCTATAACCTGCGCGCACAAAGCTGATGAGCCGCGGGAAAAAATGGGGGCGTGGCCATGACCAGGTGAGGGCAGAGCTAACTAATTTGAAGTGAACCCAGGGTGAGAGTGATATGATATGGAGGCTGACATATTTATTTCCTTTTAAACAATACTAGTTGCCTGGCAGCCCTGCTGATCTATTTGGCTGCAGTAGTGAACTGAATTACACCAGAAACAAGCATGCAGCTAATCTTGTCAGTTCTGACAATATTGTCAGAAACCCCTGAACTTCAGTGCCAATACAACCTCTAAGACCTCATCTAAGAGGGCACCCTGCTTATGACCGGTTCCACAAAATTCGGCCCCTCATAGACCACCTGTCATCAAAATTTGCAGATGCTTATACCCCCTGAACAGTCATTTTGAGGCATTTGGTTTCCATACTACTACTCACGGTTTTGGGCCCCTAAAATGCCAGGGCAGTATAGGAACCCCACAAGTGACCCCATTTTAGAAAGAAGACAACCCAAGGTATTCCATTAGGTGTATGATGTGTTCATAGAAGATTTTATTTTTTGTCACAAGTTAGGGGAAAATGACACTTTGTAAAAAAAACAAAAATAAAAATCAATTTCCACTAACTTGTGACAAAAGATAAAATCTTCTATGAACTCACCATACACCTAACGGAATACCTTTGGGTGTCTTCTTTCTAAAATGGGGTCACTTGTGGGGTTCCTAAACTGCCCTGGCATTTTAGGGGCCCTAAACCGTGAGGAGTACTCTGGAAACCAAATGCCTCAAAATGACCTGTGAAATCCTAAAGGTACTCATAGGACTTTGGGCCCCTTAGCGCACCTAGGCTGCAAAAAAGTGTCACACATGTGGTATCGCTGTACTCAGGAGAAGTAGTATAATGTGTTTTGGTGTGTATTTTTACACATACCCATGCTGGGTGGGAGAAATAGCTCTGTAAATGACAATTTTTTTATTTTTTTTTACACACAATTGTCCATTTACAGAGATATTTCTCCCACCCAGCATGGGTATGTGTAAAAATACACCCCAAAACACATTATACTACTTCTCCTGAGTACGGCGATACCACATGTGTGACACTTTTTTGCAGCCTAGGTGCGCTAAGGGACCCAAAGTCCTATGAGTACCTTTAGGATTTCACAGGTCATTTTGAGGCGTTTGGTTTCCAGACTACTCCTCACGGTTTAGGGCCCCTAAAATGCCAGGGCAGTTTAGGAACCCCACAAGTGACCCCATTTTAGAAAGAAGACACCCCAAGGTATTCCATTAGGTGTATGATGAGTTCATAGAAGATTTTATTTTTTGTCACAAGTTAGGGGAATATGACACTTTGTAAAAAAATAAAATAAAAATCAATTTCCGCTAACTTGTGACAAAAGATAAAATCTTATATCTAAAGGACTTTTTCTATCGAATTGATTATAATGGTAGTATGGTTTATGCTAGGCTAGCTTTTGCATGCAGTGTGGGTCATGGTCTAGAGAGTAAGACAGATACCTATGACACACTGCATCCTGGGTTCAAATCCCAGCTATGGTATATAAGCATGCTTTTCAAAAAGTACAAATCCTTAATCATGCTACTTTTTCTATCGAATTGATCAGAATGGTAGTATGGTTTATGCTAGGCTAGCTTTTGCATGCAGTGTGGGTCATGGTCTAGAGGGTAAGACAGATACCTATGACACACTGCATCCTGGGTTCAAATCCCAGCTATGGTATATAAGCTGTTTTGAAAATCTGCAATTCCCTACTGCATGATATTGGATGGATAGGGAGAGAGAGAGAGAGAGATTTTAAAATTTTTCCGGCGGAATTCCGTGGAACCGGTCCGGAATGAAATAGAAACGGAATTTCGGATCGGCGGTATGCGGAATTACCGCGGAACGGGAAATTGCAATTCCGAGCACCCCTGTTCCCGCCCCACAGCCTCACTCAAGATCCCTGGAACTACTCCATCATTTCCAATTTTATGAGGGACCCGCCAAGGGTGTCCACTCTCACCTGCACTATTTGCCCTTTCCATAGAACCCCTTGTAGAACACATTCGTCGCCACCCCAATATTCATGGATTCCATACAGGCAATACTGAATCCAAACTATCTCTTTTTGCAGACGATGTTCTTTTTTTTTTTTTTTTGTTTCAAAAAATTTTTATTTAGACAAAAATTCGGAAACATTACAGGAAATATACTTGCAAGACTAACACAGTAATCACGTTTCCCAAAGCTGCTAAAAGGCAACAATGTTTTAAAGGCACTTTTTAGCAGAAAGAACAAGATATGCACATTTCAACATATAATCTATGCTATTTCAGTGTTTAATAAATCACATAATAATTTGTAATCAGTTTGCATATAATATTCAGAAGTTCGTCTTTACCAAAAGCAAAATAATAGTTCTCTCTAATTTACTATCAACATTCAGGTAACACACTTCCCCCATCGGAGCCCCTCGGCTCCCACCTCTGTCCACTACCTCCCCAGGGCCGGGCCTCGCCCCAGCTCCATAAGTTGGATTCATCCACACTCCCCACCACTTTACCCCAGTATTTATCAGGGCTTAGGGAGAATTACCCAGAAAGGGAGCCCCCCAAGGTACTTTCCCTTATCAGGTATGTCTCACATCTCTACTTAATTCCCAAGCATCGTTGTTTTATACATTTCAGTGTCTTTGAAGTCTATCCATTGGGCCCATGTTACATAAAATTTGTGGGATCTGTCTAGTTTCACCGCTCTGAGTTCTTCCATAGAGTGGATATAGTCCACTTTCTGGAACCATTCCTTCATGGAAGGTACTCTCGATGTTTTCCAATACCTCGGAATTAGCACCTTAGCTGCATTGAGGAGATGAATCAAAAGGGAGTTTTTATAGGATTTCACCGTCAGGTCATTATGGTGTAAAAGTAAGGCCATTTTGTTAAATGGTACCGAGAACGAGGAGATTTTTATGGACCATTTGTGGACCTTCTTCCAGTAAGCGACTATGCATGGGCATTCCCACCAAATATGATCATATGTTGCAGTGGTATTGTTACATCTCCAGCAATTTGCTGGATAGTCTGGGAAAATCTTATGCAAAGATTCTGGGGTTTTATGCCATCTAGTTAATATTTTGTAGTTTGCTTCTTGGATGGAGGAATTTACTGAACACTTATGGGTAAGTATAAAGATATTTTCCCAATCTATTTCCTCACCCGTGGGCTCTAACGATTTTTCCCATTGATCGGTGAAAGATAATTTTGTTTCAGGTTTCAGGTTTTCCATGCATTTGTACATTAGAGAGACCGTGTGGGGTACTGACTCACCAGTTTGACACATCTCCTCAAATCCTGTCAAAGTTCTGTTTAAGTTTTCCTTGTGGTTTGTACTAGCCAGGTATGAGCGGATCTGTCTATGAGGCCATGGGGGGATCTTCTCTCCCATATAGGAGTTTACTAGCCTGTTCCCTGTTCTGAATTGGAATGCTTTAAATTCTGCATTGGGGCGGCCTGTCTTAAGAAAGGGGCCTTTCTGTCCTGGACCAAAATCATTATTAAAGATCAAACTAGTGAGAGGGCTCACCGTGGATGAAATTTTAAAAAGTTTACATGCCTTATGGAAGGTCTGCAGTGCATTCTGTATAAGGCTAAAGTCTCGGATTGTATGTTTTGCAACTGGGTTAGGAATCCATGGAATACTCCGCACAGGTTGGCCTAAAATCTGCTCATCTAAGCCAGTCCACAATTTATCCTCTCCATGGCAGGACCAATCCACGATTCTAGTGAGTATGCAGGCCATTTGATATCTCTCGAAGTCGGGGATGGCCGCCCCACCTCTTTGTTTGGGCAATGAAAGAATATGTTTGTTTATTCTAGGGACAGAGTTGTTCCATATGAACTGTCCTATCTTGCTTTGTAAACCCCGGAGATATTGTATAGGGATGTGGATCGGCACTGCCTGGAAAAGGTACAAGATACGAGGCAACACATTCATCTTAATTATTGCAATACGCCCAAACCAGGACATTGTCAAACCCTCCCAACGTTTCAGATCAGTAAGTATAGTGCTTTGTATTGGAATAAAGTTCAGGTCAAAAAGCATCCCAATGTCCCTTGAGAGTTTTACCCCCAGGTAGGTAATCACACCATCACTCCACTTGAATGGTAGAGTTTGCTTCAAATCTGTAACTACTGCTGTTGGTAACGTAATGTTGAGAATTTCAGATTTTGTTAGATTCATTTTGAAATTGGATAGAGATCCATACTCATTAAAAGCTTCTATTATAGCCCTCATTGAGCTTTTGGGGTTGGAAATAAATAGCAAGATATCGTCAGCAAAGGCTGCAATTTTTACCTGTAGATTTCCTACCTGGATTCCCTGGATACCCCCATGCAGATTGATAGTGCGTATAAATGGTTCCAAGGTCAGAATAAACACCAAGGGCGATAGAGGGCAGCCTTGGCGTGTGCCATTACAGAGGGGGAAGGATCTGGAGAGACATCCATTAATTTTAATCTGAGCTGTCGGACAGTTATACAGGGCCAAGATTTTATGTAGCAAGGTAGGTCCCACATTAATGTAGGACAATACTTCCTTCATATAGTCCCATGCTACTCTGTCGAAGGCCTTCTCCGCATCCACTGAGAGGAGAAGGCCCTCGACATTTCGCTTTGTCATATATTCAATCATGGTGATAGCTTTTGTGGTGTTGTCCCTGGCCTCTCGGCCAGGCACAAAACCAGCTTGGTCGTTTCCTATCAATGTAGGTATTACCTGCACAAGTCTATTGGCTATCACCTTGCTAAAAAGTTTAGTATCCACGTTGAGCAGAGAGATGGGTCTATAATTGGCGCAGACTGTATCGTCTTTGCCTTTCTTAGGTATAATTGTTATGTAGGCTGCTTGCATCTCTTTTTGCAGTGGGTGGTCAGCAGATACTTCATTGAACATGGAAGTGATATGTGGGACTAGAATATTTTTAAATGCCTTGTAGTATGCCCCTGAGTAGCCATCTGGGCCTGGACTCTTATTTGGTTTAACTGATTTAATTGCAGCTATAATTTCATCCTCTTGAAATTCCTCGCCCCATTCCTCCAGCATTTGTGGGCTAATTCTAGGCATGCCTGATTTATTGAGAAATTCTCGAATTTTCTGGATATGTGAGGAGGTGGGCTCCCCAGTGTTAGTGTCCGCCTTCAGGGAGTATAGTTCAGAGTAGAATTCTACAAACCTCTGAGCAATTTCAGAGGTTTTTTGTAACATTGATCCTGTTTTATTCCTAATTGCTTTGATGTCTCCCCCAATCTGTTTCTCTCTCAAGGCCCTCGCCAAGTATTTACCAGGTTTATTACCTGATTCATAAAAGATACCAGTCCTAAGCATAAATTCCGACTGGAACCTTCTATCCAAGGCCTTGCCAATCTGCATCCGAATATCTTTCAATCTATCCAATTGGGTTTGCGAGGTATTCCTCTTATTGATCAATTCTAATTGGCGTAATTCCTCCATGAGGGCATCTACTCTGGCCCTCTTTTCTTTTCTCAACCTAGCTTGTTCTCCTAGCAGGATTCCCCTGATAGTACATTTATGTGCCAACCAAACAGATGACCTGCTGACATCCGGGGTATCATTAGTTGTGAAAAAAGCCTCTAGCTCCTCCTTGAGTTTAAGTTGAACTCCTGGTTCCGTTAAGATCTGGGCCGGGAATCTCCAGATAAAATCCCTCTCCTGTCTGTCCCCTAATGCCAGGGTGAGTGTGATGGGCGCATGATCTGATCTTGTGCGCAGGTCTATTTGGGCCGACACCAATTTTGGGAGGTCTTGCTGTGTGAGAAAAAAGTAGTCAATTCTGGTTGACTTATCATGTACTGCCGACCAGAATGTGAAATCTTGTTCAGCCTGGTGGCTAGTCCTCCATGTATCAATAAGTCTAAGAAGTGCCAGGTTGTGCTTAATTCTATTCAATACTTTATATCTTATGGAGGATCTGCCATCGGATGTGTCCAGGGAGGGATTCAACGCTACATTAAAGTCCCCACCCAGAATCAGCATGCCTTGTGCAAATGTCAGCAGGTGATCTGTTATGGCCGCCAGAAAAGAGGCCTGACCTGAGTTTGGCGCATACACATTTCCAATTGTAACCGGTACATTGTTTAGAATCCCTTTGAGGAAGATAAATCTGCCTTCATCATCTATCTGGCTATCTTTGAGGACCCAGGAGACTTTCTTCGAGATGAGAATAGAGACCCCTTTTATTTTCCCTGATGGGGCTGTAGCATGGTATACTAGCTGAAATTTCCTATCTCGAAATGTGGGTGTATTGCCCCTGAGAAAATGAGACTCTTGAATCAGTAGTATATCGCATTTAAGTCTGTGTGCCTCAGTAAAGATCCATTTTCTCTTATATGGGGAGTTTAAGCCCTGTGCATTTAAGGACATAAAGGTGACTTTCTCCATATTTGCCCCCCTCTATATGTGTTCCTGGGGTTACTCTGCACTAACAAGGAGTCAGCGGGAGGCGGGGGAGGGGGGGCGGTGTCTACCAGTTACTCCGCTGTTTTGGTGTGTCTTATCGTTCAGAGGTGTCCAGGAGGGGAGGGAGTAAACCAGGAGGCGGGAGGGTGTGTCCCCAATAAACAAAAACAGAGTAGGAGATTAGCTTGTCTCCTACGCTTGCACTGTAACTAGTGACTCTCACACGAATGTGAGATGTCTTGGGTAGGAGGTCCTAATAGGAAGACCCGAAAGCAGCCAGCTGACTTTCAGGAAGAAGCGTCCGCTATAAACTCCTTCTCCAAGGCAAATCTACTAGCTGAAGAGTAATATGCTTCAAAGCCTTTTTAAGTGTTAGGGAAGAAGGTTGTGTTTTTAAGGTGCGAGGTAAGAATATAGGGGAGACAGGTGCTGACTATATGCTAATAAAGCTGGGATTTTCACCACCACAGGATGGTGCTAGTATACAGTATGCAAAAGTATATTCATAGGTTGGTGTTTTAATCCTGCCATAAGGGAAGAACGAGTGTATAGCCTCAGCAGGGTGAGGCATACTAATATTTGCGGAGAGTGTAAATCTAAGAAGGGGGGGGTGGGGGGGCAAGCGCACAATGTATAGAAAACTGACAGACTTAAATATCCTACATTTACATAAATGTTTTACAAATGAAATGAAATTAGCGTGCACAGCCCTCCCAGGAGATCTCCAACGTATAACCGCATTTTCTGCATCAATTTCCCACCCCCCCCTGTCAAGGCCTAAGCATATTAAAGCTAACAGTTCTAACACTGTCCCTCGCATGATTTCCCTTCTATAGTTGTTCATAACGGCAGGAAAAACCCTATATATATATATAAACATTATAGGATGAAAAGGTTAGCGGCCTACAACCATAATGGATAAGCATAAACAGAGTAGTATCGAGACTCCAGTATTATTAAAAAGCCTATATAGCAACTAAATGTCCCATGTTTCAAAGCATTTCACATATTAACTAATACGTATCAACGATCAAACAAAAGTCAAACCATAACCTAGCTAAAACAGCCATACGGATCCCATCTCATCTCTGTGTATAGTTATACTCAGCCTTCTTCTTGGGACATAGCGTCTGCACTAGAGTCCTCCGTGGAATTGCGGGTATCCTCCTCCCTGTGGGGTAGAGTTCTGCTGTTGCCTCTATAGCGGCCTTGTCTGTTTCTGGCTTTTTGCGGCTTTAAGGTATCCGTCTTGGCCCATGGTGGGGATAGGCCGAATTCCGCCTTCCATTCCTCCAGCTTGGGGGTTGTTAGGCCCAGGTCCGCGCAGAACTCCTCCAGTTCATCAGGTGTTTGAAGAGTGTGTATAGATCCCTGGTGTGTGACACTCAGCCCAAAAGGGAATCGCCATTTATAAATCATGCTCTTATCTCTCAGTAGCTGTAATAGAGGCTTAAGGGCCCTCCTTTGCCGTAGGGTGATAGGGGACAGGTCCTGGAAGATCATTACTTCTGCGTCATTAAAGAAAATCTTCTCCCTTTCTCTTGCCGCTTTTGCTATGTTCTCTTTTAAAGCAAAGGAGTTGAGGCAGCAGATTATGTCTCTCGGCAGATCAGTGTCCCCATTCCGGGTTTTGAGGGCTCTGTGCGCGCGAACAAACTTAATGGTAGTGTCCGCATCTCTTTCCAGGAGATTATTGAACAGTGATTGAAGTGCGTCTATGATTTGAGCTGGAGCGATCGTTTCCGGCATTCCCCGGACCCTCAGATTGTTTCTTCTCCCACGATTGTCCAAATCTTCTATAATCCGGAATGCTTGTTGCATCTGGCGGTCTTGTTTCGTATTGCGTTCTTTCAAGCATTGAATGTCTTTAGCCTGCGTTTTGGCCGAGGTAGAGATGGCTTCAACCTTTGACGAAAGGCCTTGGATGTCTCCTCTAAGAGAGGTCACAGCCGCTTGAAACGCGTTTTTAAGATCCCCCGCAACTGCATTTAGGTCCGCCAGAGTCAGTACCTTCACTGTGGGTTGGTGCGCGTTCTGTCTCGTCTGCGCGACATCTCCCTGGCCGAGCTCGGCCATGGGTTGAGGCCCGCCTTCCGCCGCCATCTTGCTTCTTGTCCCTACTCCCGGGGTAGCTTTCTGGGACTTAAAGATTTCCGGGATTCCTCGCTGGACTGGCGCCGGAGACTCGTCTCTCTGTCTCCCAGGATGTTTCGCCTGCTTGTCCTTCTCCTTCACCATCTCCTAAGGTGGGAACACAGCCTAGAAAAACGCCTTTAGCAGCCGTCTCCCCGGAGCTCCTCGCTTAAGCGTGTGGCTGCATCGGCTTCCGGTCACGCCCCCCACGATGTTCTTTTTACACTAACGAACCCCACAGACTCAATCCCCCACACACTCAACGCCCTGACAGAATTTGGTAACCTATCGGGACTTTAAGTTAATATTAATAAAACTGAGGTAATGTTCTGCCAAACCCCCAAACCATCTGGGATGGAAATGGCTACTAAATACAACTTCCAATACAGGGACCACTATGTTTAATACTTGGGCATCAAACTAACTAATAACTATCATACTTTGTATAAATGGAATGACAACCCCCCTTATAGCCAAGCTAAAGCAAGACCTGTCTGACTGGGATGTCCCCTCTATTTCTTGGTCCGGTCGTATTACAGCCATTAAGATGACTTTACTCCCACAAATTACATATTACTTCAGAGTGTTACCGGTAGCCATTAAGACTCCTGACATACAATCTTTCCAAAGACAGATATTTCAATATGTGTGGAACCTCAAAAAGCCCCGTATCAAAACTAATCTGATGATGAGACATAAAAGTGATGGAGGTCTTTCAGCCCCGAATCTTCTTAAATACTTTAAAGCCTCTCAACTAGCCCAACTCCCATTGGTCTATGCTGGATTCCACGCCCCCTCCTGGGTGCAGGTAGAAAATAATATCTTGGCCCCCTATTCCCTAGAGGGCCTTCTTTGGTCACGTAAACCCATCCCACAGCAAGTCGTCTCAGGTTCCCTAATTACCTCTCATACTCTACAAGTTTGGAGAAAATCCAGATTCAAATTACAATTACAATCAACCACTTCCCCTCTCACGAATTTTACAGGCAACCCAGATTTCCTAGCAGGTCTAGAACCTGGAACATTTCGCTGGTGGAACTCCAAAGATATACGTTTTCTAAAACATATCCTCATGCACAACAAAATACCTTCTCTCAAGGAACTTATCTCTACACTCCAACCCCCTACAACTGAACATTTTAGATGTAGGCAGTTGCATCATTTTGCAAATTTTTTGCTAAACCCTTTGTTGCCCTGAACTATTTACACCGGCATTCCACAAAATAGTCAACGGTTCCTTACAAGAAGGGTGGTTTCCCTCTACTCTGAAAGAAGCAATCATCAGGCCACTACTCAAGAAACCAACTTTAGACCCAGATGCTCTAAACAGCTACAGACCTGTCTCAATCCTCCCCTTTCTGGGAAAAGTTATTGAAAAGGCGGTCTACCTCCAACTTGAAGCCAGGCTCTCCAGAAACAGCATCCTTGACCCTCTTCAATCTGGCTTCAGGAAATATCACGGCTGTGAAACAGACCTCACCCAGATTTGCAATGAGCTGCTCATTGCAAGAGACAAGGGTCAATGTTCCATCATGATTTTGCTCGACCTCTCAGCGTCTTTTAACACAGTCGATCATGAAATCTTGCTCAACAAGCTACAAGAGTACTGTGGCATAGATGGCATTGTTCTCCGGTGGTTCAACTCCTTCCTGGCTGGCAGAACACAAAGGGTAGCCTTAGGGCCCTTCCTCTCCAACCCTGTACCACTAAAATACGGTGTACCTCAGGGCGCAATATTATCCCCTTTACTTTTCACCATATACATGCTGCCACTTGGAGAAATCATACAAAAACATGGCCTAACATATCATTGCTATGCTGAGGACACCCAGCTATATTTGTCATTCAAACCTTGCATCACATACCCTACTCCACAAATAAACGCTTGCTTAGCTGAGCTTCAGGATTGAATGAATTGGCTAAAACTTAATGCAGACAAAACTGAAGTTCTTGTTATTGAGGGTCAGGGCTCAACAGCAAAGCAGCCCCAGTCTCAACTAACACCGCTAAGGATAGGGAGCTCAGACCTGAACAACATAGACTGTGTCCTCAGCCTGGGAGTACTGATTGATGGGAAATTAAGCTTCAGGAATCAAATCTCAGCTGTTGTGAAACATTCCTTCTTTCATCTAAGGAATATTGCAAGGATTAAACACCTAATTCCTTCAGAGGATCTTCCAACCCTAGTTCATGCCTTCGTCACATCAAGGTTAGACTACTGCAATGTCCTCTACACAGGCCTTCATAAGAAAGACCTACGCCGCCTGCAATTAGTACAGCATGCCGCCGCAAGGCTGTTAACGAGCCAACCCCGCCATTGCCACATAACACCAACCCTGTGCTCACTCTACTGGCTACCGATAAAATGGAGAATTCTGTTTAAGATTGGCTTACTGACATTCAAATCCTTGCACAATCTGGGCCCTGGATACCTGAAGGACTTGTTGCAACTGCATCACACCCCCCACAATCTTAGATCAAAAGGACGTAACACCTTGGTCACCCCCTGAGTCCACCTTAAATCCTTTGGAGACAGAGCCTTTTGTCATGCTGCCCCTACACTTTGGAACTCCCTGCCACACCCAATCAGGACAGCTCCATCCCTGGAAGCATTTAAGTCTAAACTGAAAACCTACCTCTTCAGTCTGGCATTCATGAACATCTGACTCTCCTCTGTAACACAACCCAGCCTGCAACCCTGTATTGATCTGAGACACAACTATGTGCTTTGAGTCCTATGGGAGAAAAGCACTTTACAAATGTTATTGTATTGTATTGTATTTGTTAGGAATTAAGACTTCCACCTTCGAAACTACTGTCTACTGGATCCTCAAATAAAGGGGATGGTTTCATATCTGTATTCAACAATGAACACAGCCCCCAGTGATGCTCAGCTTCCATTTCTTATAGCATGGGAGACAGATTTAGGTATTAGGTTTGATGAGGAGGATTGGAGGCAATCCCTTGATGTTCTATCCAGGGGCATGCAATCTTCTACTATGGAGGTATCTATTAGACTACTGCATAGGACATATTTGGTACCCCTCAGACTTGCTAAAATATTTCCCTCACAGTCTCTACATTGTTTCCGAGGTTGTACACTTCCAGGTTCCATGTATCATATATGGTGGGGATGACTAGTTGTGTCTGGGCTTTGGATGAGGATTGCACTCTTAATCTCCAGAATCTTTCAAGATTCCTTCACCAAAGACCCCCAGATATTTATTTTGAGCCACAAGCCAGACACAATGCAACATGCCACTCACAAACTCATTCAGCATATACTATCATCTGTAAAACTCTATATAGCTTCCCAATGGAAAAAAACCTGACTTACATTACAAAGAAATATTAACACACATTAATAGTAAAATGATACACGAAAGAATTAATGCCAGAGTCCAAGACACAATGCAGCACTTCGAGAGGGTGTGGAGACCGTGGGTGGATCATAGGGGGAATGTTCCCTTGTTTAATATTTTCAAATGTTTCTTTAATGACTAATCAGACCATCATCCTGCCACACTATTGATGCAGCGCTGGTAAATTTCTGTATATGCTAACAATGTTGGAAGTACCCATAGGATTTATGTATGCCTGCTGTGCTTCAAACTACCTAAAACTACCTGTGTGAAACATCAAGAAACCGTTTTGTGTTGTCTAGTTCTACCCTGCATCCTTATTGCTGATTCCCTCGATATGTTTATGTTAATATATATGCCGTCTCTCTCATGAGACTGTCATGCTTTTTGCAATTTCCAAATGTTTATTTTTTTTTTCGTTTAAAAATTGCATACTATATTTCTCTTGCATATCAATAAAGCTGACTTTTGAACACCAAAAGTACAACTCCAGCCCTGCTTGTAGGAACGTTGTGCATTGTAAGTGTGTGCTGGTATATAGTACCGTTTAAATTTGACATGGGTAAAAAGAGACTTGTCACTTAATCGCTACATTAAGGCTTTGTTAGTTCAATAGCAATGCAGCAGGAACTGTAATTTGTATTACTGTGAGTGTAGTGTGAAAAGGTACTGCATCCAGAGTTCCAGATTTTACTACACTTCACTTCAATCACCCATAGGTGCCCCCACTATAGGTTTGGCAGCCATAGGTGCCCCAGTATAGGTTGGCCAGCTATAGGCACCTCCAGTATAGGTTCGGCAGCCATAGGTGCATCCAGTATAGGTTAGGCAGCCATAGGTGCATCCAGTATAGGTTAGGCAGCCATAGGTACCCAAGTATAGGTTAGCCAGCCATAGGTGCCCCAGTATAGGTTAGCCAGCCATAGGTGCCCCAGTATAGGTTAGCCAACCATAGGTGCCTTCAGTATAGTTTAGGCAGCCATAGGTGCCTCCAGTATAGGTTAGACAGCCATTGGTGCCTCCAGTATAGGTTAGACAGCCATTGGTGCCTCCAGTATAGGTTAGGCAGCCATTGGTGCCTCCAGTATGGGTTAGGCAGCCATAGGTGCCTCCAGTATAGGTTAGCCCAGGCATGGGCAAACTTGGTCCTCCAGCTGCTGAGGAACTACAAGTCCCACAATGCATTGCAGGAGTCTGACAGCCACAGTCATGACTCATAAAGGCAAATGCACTGTGGGATTTGTAGTTCCTTAACAGCTGGAGGGCCAAGTTTGCCCATGCCTGGGTTAGCCAGTCATAGGTGCGTTCAGTATAGGTTAGGTAGCCATAGGTGCCTCCAATATAGCAGCCATAGGTGCCTCCAGTATAGGTTAGGCAGCCATAGGTTCTTCCAGTATTGGTAAGGCAGCCATAGGTGCCTCCAGTATAGGTTAGCCAGCCACAGGTGCCCCCAGTATAGGTTAGCCAGCCATAGGGGCCTCCAATATAGATTAGGCAGTAATAGGTTCCTCCAGTATAGGTTAGCCAGCCATAGGTGCCTTCAGTATAGGTTAGCCAGCCATAGGTGCCTCCAGTATAGGTTAGCTAGCCATAGGTGCCTCCAGTATAGGTTAGACAGCCATAGGTGCCTCTAGTATAGGTTAGCCAGCCATAGGTGCCAGGTTTGGTGTTTTCAGGACCTCCCAGTCTGTACTGTACAGTTGAAGCAGGCCTGAAGTTGTAGCTTAGCCTCACTTGACCATACTTTGGTGGACTTAAGGTGGCTTTGCAGTTTTCAGGTGCCTCTTATAAGTGGGTATCAGGTGGATGAGGCAGTGATCAGATGACCCTAGTGCAGCCCATGGGATGGCTTTGTATGTGTCTTTAAGGACCGTGTAAGGGTTGAGGGTGTTAGCATCCCTGGTGGGGCAGGTGACGTGCAGATGGTAACGTACCAGCTCTTGGCAGAGGTTGGCCCTGTTGAAATCCCCCATGATGATGAACAGTGAGTCTGGGAGGGATGACTTCCACTGTGTAATGGTGTCACTGAGAACGTGCAGGGCAGTTTTGACATCGGCATGGAATGTACATGCAGGCAAGGACGTAGGAGGAGAACTCCCTGGGTGAGTATGTCGGCCTGCAGTTGACCAGGAGGAGTTCTAGTTCCAAGGAGCATATCCTGTCAAGTATGGAGGTGTTTGGGCACCAAGCGGAGCTGATGTATCTTTTTTTTTTTTTTCCAGAGAGGGTGCTGTCGCGGTCTGCCCTTATGAGGTTGAATCCTGAAAGATGTAGTGCACTTTCAGGGATGCCATCTTGGAGCCATGTTTCTGTGAAGCAGAAGTTGGTATGTTGCTGGCGACTTATCTCTTGTCACTGAGGAGCTGCAGTTTCTCTAACTTATTGGGGAGAGAGCGGACATTTGTCAGGAGGACCGCGGGGATGGCTAACTGCAAGCCCTTCCTCTTTAGCCTCGCACTGGTGCACGCTTGACAGCCTCTTCTTTTCTGGCCCCCATGGAGTCCTGGCACAGGGCAGTGCTTCTCTGGACATGGCTCCAGACAGCATCGAACAGGAGCCTGTGCAAGGCTGCACATGGTTCCCATTTGAGGAGTTGTTACCTGGCGAGGGTGATACATGGGAGGGAAGTGGCACGGGGGAGTGTGCTGTCTCATTGACCCCATGGGCATAGTGCTAGAATAGTTACTGCAGGCGATGTGAGAGCAGTGCACCCCATTAGTCTTTGACCAACACAAAGGGCAGCGCAACACAGTCCATGACTGGCTGGGCAGCTTACACAGAGGCACAGAAATTCCTCGGATATGGTGTGGGCAGTGAGAGACTGGCAGGCAGGCAGTAATCAGCAGAGAAGCAGTGTTCGTAGTGGGAGTTGCAAAAGGTGCAGGTAGCAGGCAGGCAGTCTCTAGCATTTGGAACTGCTCCCCAAAAAAACAGTATGGAACAGTTCCCAAAAAACGTGTGTGCAGTGGGGCCAAGTGCATGCAGAAGGCCCCGGCAAGGGAGCTCTCACCTGGTAATCAGCAGAGAAGCAGTATTTGTAGAGGTAGCAATAAGTGCAGGTAGCCAGCGTGTTTAAAGGGACACAGAGTGTGCATAAGGGCCTGGCAAGGAAGATCTCACTTGGTGGATGCAGCAGGGATTCTAGGAAGGCGGGGATTGTCTGGAGCGATGCTCAGCTGTCTGGCACTGTGGCAGGGCTGGATGCTCTGAGATGGAGCTCAGGGGTGCCGAGGGATGAGGCAGAGGAATCCAGCTGTCATGCGGAGGAACAGCAGGTCAACCTGAGACTGGAGCTCTGAGCAATTAGGCACTCCAATTGACCTGATTAAGCGGTTGCTACCGCGAAGCGCGTTGTCATAAAAAGTGCAAATAAATTTGATTCTTTGTATCTTATGGTCTCCTGAATTAAGGTAGGACCACTCTCATCCTATTAATTTTAGTATACATGACTAATAGGGATTGTCTATACTGAGAGCTACTGTGGGCGCACTTCCATCTATCAGAATCCGACCTGAGAGGTATTGCTGTGGCTGGCCAGTGGCCTGCTCTGGAATTGTGAGTGCTGTGCTATGTAGCGGCAGTTCTGTGTGCGGCCGCGCTGGGTAGTCGGGACTCCTGTCTTGTGATGCTAGTGACTTGAGGCAGAGCTGTGGGTGGCCTTGCCGGGACGTCAGGGTTCCTGTCCTGTGCCTGATCAGTGGTGGTGCAGGCACTGCGTCAGGCTTAGAGCTGTTGTGCCGGTCCAGGCCGCAGAGAGCTGGGTGCTGTTACGCTGATGGGAGCGAGCTCTCAACGCATGTGGCTGCCTGTCCCGTACTTGGCTGGGATTATATAGAAAGGATTCCAAAAAAAATTCATACAAAGTCTTCCAAGTACAAAAATATCAAAAAGATTTTATTGACACAATTTTTCAAAAAATTCAATTAAAATTCTCTATGAGAAATTCCTTGCAGATGCTTCAATTGTTAGATATGCAACACAGACATGTGCTTTACTCATAAATTCAATGCAATATAAAGAGGCAACGACACGCTCGTTTCGGGCCCAGCAGGACCCTTCATCAGGCCGAGTTGCAAAAGGTATTGTCTGTTGATCCTGTATGCAGTGCACGGTCGAAACATCAATTAAGGAAAAAGCAAGGAAAACATCTGAACCAACCAGATGTAATTTACACAACTCCAAAGGCCGTCCTGGCATCAAAGGGATCCAGCATGCTGCAAACGTGGGGTTGAAACGAGCGTGTCGTTGCCTCTTTATATTGCATTGAATTTATGAGTAAAGCACATGTCTGTGTTGCATATCTAACAATTGAAGCATCTGCAAGGAATTTCTCATAGAGAATTTTAATTGAATTTTTTGAAAAATTGTGTCAATAAAATCTTTTTGATATTTTTGTACTTGGAAGACTTTGTATGAATTTTTTTTGGAATCCTTTCTATATAATCCAAGCTGTAGGGGTGAAGTGGATGACCCCAAAAGGGATTTGTGTTTTTTTTCGCTTTTTTCCTTTGTAAAAGCTCAACACTCCCAACTATATTTAAACCCGTACTTGGCTGGGACCCGGGATCCACTGGCTGATGTCGTCCAGGCGGTCCTACTGGGCTGATCACTGGGTGGCTGGGCAAGCTCACTGCGTGGTCGTCCAGTCACCGAAGTTTGCGGTCCCAGGCTGACCAGGGGCAACTATGGCAAAGGAGAACTGGCGCAAGAACTGGCACAAAACAAAACTAGCAAAACAAACACAAAACAAACTAGTAAAAAGTAAAGAAGCAGCAGGAGCCCTGTGAGCCAAGGCAGCCTTTTGGCGCCATCTTGTCTTGTATTGATTATAGCACGTACAGTGACTTTGCTATTAACCACTAAAATTCGCTGTATCACCTTAGGTTCTCGCAAGACTGCCAGGCTGCCATCTTGCATTAATTGTATGTCTTTATCATCACATTTTGCTTTTTGTTTTTTTTTTGTTTTTTTAATGATGCTTCTTACTCTTAGTGCTAGTCCCACCCCCTCATATTCTTATAATCTCAGACTCCTATTGTCTGTCTAATGTTCACATGTTTTCTCTATACCGTCTAGCTCCTACCAGGACTGTGAGGCCTGCCGGATCCACTGCGTTATTTCAATTCCAATCTCCTCCGCAGTCTTCACCGTATGCGGCGCATCCCTGGTGCGCCGAGCGATGACTATTGCGTCGTCCCAGTTACACCCAGGCCTTAATTGGGCAAGGTATAGGAACTGATAGGAGCAAGGCAGTGATAGCAACAGAACCACACTAGACAGGCGAGAAATCACACAGTCTGGGTTGGCCACGGGTGATCAGATAGACACAGAACAGAATCTCAAGGACAAAGGCGTTCCAATAACAATCCAGGTTTATACACGGCAGATTAGAATACACATCAGAGTACCAAAAGATGAGTCAATATCAGGTCAATAACAGCTCCAAGGTCAGCCCAGGCTGCAATCCAATGAGAGGTCAGTAGAACAGGCAAGTTAAATACACAGAAGGTCAATACATGAAATACAAAACCAGCAGTACCCTAAGGTAACAACCACTGTAACTGGCAGTGCATGTATGACACAGAACTCCTTATAAACTCACGTTTCACACTCTGTTCCTGCCCGCTCAGTCAGAGCATGTAAAATTGAAAAAAAGACATACCTGCGGCTTATTCAGCCCTCTTCAGAATGATCTGATCCCTCGACATCTTCCCAGGCCACGTGGATCCTCTGCTAGACGGCACAATAATTCCGCCAGTCGGGGTATACTGTGCATGCGCCACCTGAAGGCGCCCCATCGCACTCCCATCGTTGGGAGAGTTCTGTACCCGCTTAGTACTACTGCGCAAGCATAGAATGCTCCTGGCCTCGGGAACGCAGCGGGGGAGTGTGCGGCCAGACTGCCCCTGCACCTACTGGTGCTGACAGACGAAATTATGGGGCCACCTATCGGAGGATCCAGGTGGCCTGGGTAGATGGCAAGGGATCAATCAGTCTGAAGAGGGGGCTGGAGGAAGCCCTAGGTATGTGTATATGTGTATGTATGTGTATATATATATATATATATATATATATATATATATATATATATATATATATATATATATATATATACAATTTGTACTGGTCTCAGAAACACTTTGAAGCCAATATGAAAATCTCGCCCATACCAGTAAGTGTCTTATTCTGTTTATACACTAACCCTGTTCTTACCACTGTATCTTTTTTCTCTGATTCAGGTGCAGCAGAAACATTTAGAGGAATTGGAATGGCATCTCTTGTAATTCTTCTACTTTTTTCTTTGATTCAGTGGGCTGCAGTTCATCAAAAGAAAGAAGGTACGTTTTCTGTTTTTACTTTTTACTGTTAACAAAATTACATAAACTGTTTAAAACATGTAAAGATTTGATTTTTTTTTCCTCTTTTGAAGTTTTCATGTTTTGTTTGAATTTTCCGCATCTGGGAGCCCTCGGTAAGTTTCAGGAGCACTCGTTTCTCCGAGTGCTTCTAAAGATGGGTGGCTCTGTTAGGGTTGCAACGGTATGAAAATCGACAGTATGATAACGGTCTAAAAAAAAATACCATGGTATACGGTATTATACAATTATTTGGACCCGGGCCTCCCCCTTACATTAAACAATGTACTACCCACACCAATATGGTAGCCAGATGTGCCTCACTCCCTCGGCATTCATATGCTTAAGCCACCGGGAGATTTGGGCGCAGGGTAAAGCTATAAAACCGTTCACCCTGTTCCTGCAACAGTCCTGGCGGTGTTAAATACTATTCCCCCTCTAGGTCATCATGGATAGTGGTGAAAGATTTTATTCGACTTCCAGGTATTGCTGGCAGCCGAATTACAGTGTGATTATAGTA
The DNA here is from genome assembly GCF_040937935.1 of Hyperolius riggenbachi. NCBI lineage: Eukaryota > Metazoa > Chordata > Amphibia > Anura > Hyperoliidae > Hyperolius > Hyperolius riggenbachi. The sequence continues at coordinate 182,040,044 of NC_090652.1, read as the reverse complement.
ATTTGTGCTCTGTCTTTTGATGGCGCCCAAATTACTCACTGAGCGCCATTATAGCCAATTTCTATTATGAACTATGGCGGCACCGGCTGCGCCCAAATCTCCAGCGTTGTTTTCACAGAGCTCCACTCCCACACCCCCCATATGGTAGCCAGGTATAGGTGCCTCCGGTATATCTAGTTAGGTGTAGGTGCCCCCTGTATAAGTAGCCAGGAATAGGTGCAGCCAGTAATAGGTGGCTGCAGTATAGGTAGCCAGGAATAGGTGTAGCCAGTGGTAGGTGGCCGCAGTATAGGTAGCAAGGAATAGGTTTAGCCAGTTATAGGTGGCCACAGTATAGGTAGCCAGGAATAGGTGTAGCCATTAGTAGGTGGTCGCAGTATAGGCAGCCAGGAATGGGTTTAGCCAGTAATAGGTGGCCGCAGTATAGGTAGGCAGGAATGGGTGTAGCTGGTAATAGGTGGCCGTAGTATATGTAGCCAGGGATAGGTGTAGCTAGTAATAGGTGGCTGCAGTATAGGTAGCCATGGATAAGTGTAGCCAGTAATAGGTGGATGCAGTATAGGTAGCCAGGGATAGGTGTAGCCAGTAGTGGGTAGCCGCAGTATAGGTAGCCAGTAATAGGTGGCAGTATAAGTAGCCAGGGATGGGTGTAGCCAGTAATAGGTGGCCGCAGTATAGGTAACCTGAGATGGGTGTAGCCAGTAATAGGTGGCCACAGTATAGGTAGCCAGGATAAGGTGTAGCTAGTAACAGGTGGCTACAGTATAGGTAGCCAGAGATAGGTGTAGATCTAGTAATAGGTGGTCGCAGTATAGGTAGCTAGGGATAGGTGCAACAGTATATATAGCTAGGAATAGGTGCCCGCAGTAAAGATAGCCAGGTGTGGGGGGAGGGGGGACGGAGCGGCGGGGGTAAACAAATACTCTCTTGCCGAGGGTCCTTCACGCGTGTACTTCATTATTTTTCCTGTCCTTGCTTTCCATCTTCCTGTATGGAAAGCAAGAACAGGAAATAGGAAGAAGTATGTAGAATACGTGTGCAGAACCCATGGTAAAATGAGTATCTGTCCTTGCCCCCTCTCAACCACCCTCCACTCTGCCACCTCTCACCTTGAGCAGTTCCTGCTCATCTGCCCACAGTCAGGTGTCTGTCAAGGAAGTTTTTAAACGGAAGAAGCCAATGTCTCAGAGTTACCCCCTTGCCCAGCATCTGACAGCTGGCTTGTCGGAATTGTTAGCCCGCCAGCTTTTAACATATACAGTGGTTTGCAAAAGTTTCCACATTTTGTCATATTACTGCCACAAACATGAATCCATTTTATTGGAATTCCACGTGAAAGACCAATACAAAGTGGTGTACACGTGAGAAGTGGAACGAAAATCATGCATGATTCCAAACATTTTTTACAAATAAATAACTGCAAAGTGGGGTGTGCATAATTATTCAGCCCCCTTTGGTCTGAGTGCAGTCAGTTGCCCATAGACATTGCCTGATGAGTGCTAATGACTAAATAGAGTGCACCTGTGTGTAATCTAATGTCAGTACAAATACAGCTCCTCTGTGACGGCCTCAGAGGTTGTCTAAGAGAATATTGGGAGCAACAACACCATGAAATCCAAAGAACACACCAGAAAGGTCAGGGATAAAGTTATTGAGAAATTTTAAGGCAGGCTACAAAAAGATCTCCAAAGCCTTGAACATCCCACGGAACACTGTTCAAGCGATCATTCAGAAATGGAAGGAGTATGGCACAACTGTAAACCTACCGAGACAAGGCCGTCCACCTAAACTCATAGACCGAACAAGGACAGCGCTGATCAGAAATGCAGTCAAGAGGCCCTTGGTGACTCTGGATGAGCTGCAGAGATCTACAGCTCAGGTGGGGGAATCTGTCCATACGACAACTATTAGTCATGCACTGCACAAAGTTGGCCTTTATGGAGGAGTGGCAAGAAGAAAGCCATTGTTAACAGAAAAGCAGAAGAAGTCCCGTTTGCAGTATGCCACAAGCCATGTGGGGGACACAGCAAACATGTGGAAGAAGGTGCTCTGGTCAGATGAGACCAAAATGGTACTTTTTGGCCAAAATGCAAAACGCTATATGTGGCAGAAAACTAACACTGCACATCACTCTAAACACATCATCCCCACTGTCAAATATGGTGGTGGCAACATCATGCTCTGGGGGTGCTTCTCTTCAGCAGGGACAGGGAAGCTGGTCAGAGTTGATGGGAAGATGGATGGAGCCAAATACAGAGCAATCTTGGAAGAAAACCTCTTGAAGTCTGCAAAACACTTGAGACTGGGGCAGAGGTTCACCTTCCAGCAGGACAACAAACCCGAAACATAAAGCCAAGGCAACAATGGAATGGTTTAAAACAAAACATATCCATGTGTTAGGCTCATCACACACCATACAATCTTGGTTGGGTTGTTCAATCTTACCACTTTCATGTAGTATAAGATCTTATCTAATCAATCAATCAAGGTATTTTCAATCTGTTGGCCCTTATACTACATAGATTTGGTAAATCTGTACAACGAAGATTGTATGGTGTGTGTTGAGCTTTACAATGGCCCAGTCAAAGTCCAGATCTAAATCCAATCGAGAATCTGTGGCAAGATCTGAAAACTGCTGTTCACAAATGCTGTCCACCTAATCTGACTGAGCTGGAGCTGTTTTTCAAAGAAGAATGGGCAAGGATTTCAGTCTCTAGATGTGTAAAGCTGGTAGAGACATACCCTAAAAGACTGGCAGCTGTAATTGCAGCTGTAATTGCAGCAAAAGGTGGTTCTCCAAAGTATTGACTCAGGGGGCTGAATAATTACGCACACCCCACTTTGCAGTTATTTTTTTTTTTTTAAATGTTTGAAATCATGTATGATTTTTGTTCCACTTCTCACATGTACACCACTTTGTATTGGGCTTTCACATGGAATTCCAATGAAATTGATTCATGTTTGTGGCAGTAATATGACACAATTTGGAAAACTTCAAGGGGACTGAATACTTTTGCAAACCACTGTAAGCTAATGGAGTCTGAGGCCTTTAAAAAAAATTGTTATGGGGGTGTGGCCAAGATGGCGACGGGATAACACGTTTGTGAAGGAGCTCCGCCACCCAGCACTAAGATATAAGGATTTTTTTGCAGTCTAGACCGCTTAATCCACCAGCAAACAGGAGATATATTGATGCAGATACCCAGGACGTCAACCTGGAGTGGTACGATCCTCCCTCCATCGATAACACTGAGCTCAGTATCCCACTGCCGAGTGCGGAGGAGGTGGGAGGCCCTGCTAAAGGTCAACGTTCAACTAATGGCTTCGCCCAGTACTCCTCTGCAAGGATGTCGCAGAGGGTGAATATAAAAGCTGACAAGCTGGAGAAAACTCGTCCGCCTGATGAACAGCAGATGACCCCTGCTTCACACCGCGGGCAGCCCAAGAATAAAATACAGCTTGAGCCTGACATTGCAGTGGAAACGGAGGAGGATCAAACCCAGCCGCCAAGCCCATTTGAAATAATGGACGCCATAAAGCAATGTCAAACAACGCTTACTATCAAGATGGATAGCTATGAAGCTGGTTTAGGTCTATTAAGACAAGATGTTTCCAACATGAGAGACCGAACGAGTGAAATAGAAAGAAGACTGTCAGATGTGGAAGACACAAGTAATAGCTCCTCCCGCGCCATTCCAGCCATGGAGAAACGGATTTCAGCTTTAGAGTCTCGCGCCATTGATGCAGAAAACAGGAATCGCAGGAGTAATTTACATCTGCTTGGATTGCCTGAAGGTGTGGAGGGAGATAAAATCCCAGAGTTTATGGAGTCTCTACTTAAAAAGCTGCTTTGGCGCCCAGGCATTCCTGTCTACATTCAAGCACCTGTACTTGACCTGAGGAAGCGGTTTAAGCCGCGAAACGCGTTGTCTATAGTGCTAATAAATCTTTCGACTCTTTACCAAGTGGAGTTTCTTTACAAAAAGTGAATACTGATTAGATTACAAGGGCGCCTCCTATCCTCCTCGTAATACGACGTCATATCACCCCACGTGTGGGGTCCTTCACGACTAACTAGAAGTGAAGCCTTTTTTCCGAAGGAGCAGCGACCGACCAGTATAAAGACCGAGTGGGGACGGGACTTCCCCACAAGCCTATACAAGTGGTTGCCTTTACAGCAACCCACACTTGTGAGTATAACTTACTCTTACTTTTATTTCAATTTACTCAAAGATAATACACCATAAGGGCTCCTGGTACCCCTGCGGTTCTTTTTTTCTCTTCCTTACTGTACTAGTTACAGCCCCCCAACTTCTCTCCTGACTTCGTCATAGAAAGGGCTCATAGAATCCCAGCCAAAAGGGGCTCCCCTGGATCGCTCCCTCACCCGCTCATCTTTAAGCTACTGAATTATAGGGACAGGGACACAATTCTTTCAGCAGCCAGACCGGCTGGTGAGCTTCATTATGAAAATGCCCGCCTTGATGTTTTTTGCTGATTTTACTACAGAAACTCTCAAGCAATGTTAGGCTCAACACACACCATACAATCTTGGTTGTACAGATTTACCAAATGTATGTAGTATAAGGGTGAACAGATTGAAAATACCTTGAATGATTGATTGGATAAGCTCTTATACTACATGCAAGTGGTAAGATTGAACAACCAAGATTATATGGGCTCATAGAATCCCAGCCAAAAGGGGCCCCCCTGGATCGCTCCCTCACCCGCTCATCTTTAAGCTACTGAATTATAGGGACAGGGACACAATTCTTTCAGCAGCCAGACCGGCTGGTGAGCTTCATTATGAAAATGCCCGCTTGATGTTTTTTTGCTGATTTTACTACAGAAACTCTCAAGCAATGTTAGGCTCAACACACACCATACAATCTTGGTTGTACAGATTTACCAAATGTATGTAGTATAAGGGTGAACAGATTGAAAATACCTTGAATGATTGATTGGATAAGCTCTTATACTACATGAAAGTGGTAAGATTGAACAACCAAGATTATATGGGCTCATAGAATCCCAGCCAAAAGGGGCCCCCCTGGATCGCTCCCTCACCCGCTCATCTTTAAGCTACTGAATTATAGGGACAGGGACACAATTCTTTCAGCAGCCAGACCGGCTGGTGAGCTTCATTATGAAAATGCCCGCTTGCTGTTTTTTGCTGATTTTACTACAGAAACTCTCAAGCAATGTTAGGCTCAACACACACCATACAATCTTGGTTGTTCAATCTTACCACTTTCATGTAGTATAAGAGCTTATCCAATCATTCATTTAAGGTATTTTCAATATGTTGGCCTTTATACTACATAGATTTGGTAAATCTGTACAACCCAGATTGTATGGTGTGTGTTGAGCTTAAGTCTTTTATACAGGCCAAAGCAAAATTGAGAGTAAAGAACATTCCGTATGCAATGCTCTTTCTGGCGAAACTACGTGTTCAAGATGGTGAGTCCTTTCAATATTTTGATAGTGCGGAGGATGCAATGACTTGGTACGAGACTTTACGGTAAAGTGCTCTCTATTCATGCTTTGCTTATGATAGCCTGTTTTCTTTTAATAGGGCACTCCCTTTCTTTTTGCTCATAATGTTACTTGCTGCTTCCCAAATGTGAGCTATCTCTACTCATTTGCAAACTGACTGTTAATGGGGTGTCAGCATGTCCTGCATTGCAACCGCCATTTTGGTCTTCGCCACATGCGGTATTAAGATGTCCTTCACTGGAATATATGCACTTAACCGTCGGTTAGAACTGCATTTGCTGCTTATATGCCGCTGCTTATATGCCGCTGGAAACGTTATCTTATTTTCATCACACGTACATATATTGGAGCATGGATCAAGATATAAATCACGCGCTGTACTGGCCTCTATACACTGGGTCAATGCTGTTCATGAACAAGTCTCAGAATCTGAACGCAGCAGCTTTAATATCACCACTTAGCGTTATGCAGCTAAATGCTCAAGTATCAGGGTGCTTTTACACTGTTTGTGCCGTTAACCTTTTGACTTGATGCAGATAATCTATATACGCTGAGGGTTTATGCTGATTATATATAGTAATGTATTGCCTTAAATGTCAAGGGCCAATGTAATAAGCTTTATTATCAGAAACTTGGTGAACCTGGTGCTTACTAGCGTTATGTACTGCTTAATCATATCATACTGTACGCAATAGTCGCGGGGAGTCAAATCCGTTACGTAAAGATTCGTGGGCTTTGCCTACCAGTTAATTCATAATTCAAATTACAATTTTGGCGTCCTGTTTGAGGTCACTGTGGTGGGATTCTGCAGGCGTTGGTAAGCAGTGGGTTTACTGCTTTGGGTTGGTATGTGAGGTCTCGTTGTGTGGTGCAGGAGTAGTACTGCAGATTTGCTGTCCCGTGTGGCCCTGTATGCTGCAGATCTTACAACCAGCATTTACGTGCTTTATGACAAAGTAGATAAATGGTATTCACCTTGGGCCCCCCCGGACATTGGATCTAAAGGTTTATTTATCTATATTAGATATTCTAACTTACACTCTATGAGAGGTACTATATAAATTCACTGGTTAAATGTGCCAATCTTGTTTGCCTACTGCAATTTAAACCCATATACATTGAATCGATGCTTCATTCATATAATGTTCATAACACAAGTACATAATACACCCTGGCTCAGGTAAAATTACTAGTGTTTTCCTTTATATATGGTAAAATGGATTTTCGAGGCTACCTTTGCACTCTGCTCAGATTAAAATACTTAACTATATTATTCTAATCCTCCACTAGATGGCACTGTCCCCTAATAAGGCCATGGTTAGCACTTGCTTTCAGCTAATACTGTGCTGCACTTAAAGTGGACCCAAATTAAAAATACAAGATGTCAGAAATAAAATCTCTCTCCCCTTACTTAGTAACCTATCTGGAATGTTCTGGCTCTTGGCAGTGGCGTAGCTAAGGAGCTGTGGGCCCCGATGCAAGTTTTACATGGGGCCCCCCAAGCACTCTATACATAACAATTGATACGGCATGCCAAAACCTGCCAATGGCAACTACAGTGTCAGAGGTGCAAGAAGAGGCTGGGAAACAGTTTGTTAGTGATTACTACTATTCACAGCATCTATAGAAATGATTATTATGAGCACAGGACCAATAGAGAGGTAATAATGTAGATGAGGGAGAGCCCTTCGGGGCCCCTCTGGCCCAAGGGCCCCGATGCGGTCGCTACCTCTGCACCCCCTATTGCTACGCCTCTGGCTCTTGGTATACGTTTGCTCTCTGGTCCTGGCCGCCCTCTGTCTTCCTCCCCTTAACAATGGAGATAAAGATATCTTATGTGATAACAGTTTGTTTTTTACTCTTTTACATGTGCAATGGAAACCCCCTTAAAGAGGAACTGAACTAAAAAAAAGTCACTAAATTGAGCCTCCTTATCCCTTTGAAATGAAGGATTAGACACAAAACACTTGTGAAGGGCAATATAAAAGTAGATATGTGCAATACAACTATGAATAAAAGAGAATGGCAGGCTCCATCTTGCAGCTCTATCCCTCCATTTTGCAGCTCTCACTCCATGGGAGGTGCAGAGTCTGATTCTGTGGGCGGTATTACAGTTGGAGTTAGACATGCCCATTCACGCCCACAGAATGAGATTTACAGCCCAGTGTCATGAGGTCATCATTAGTCGCCCTGTTACAGGAAACTGACAGCTGTGGCTTCTGCTGCAGCCCTGCACTGTACTGGCACACGCCTTGATAAAGTATTATTATTTTTTCTCTAACTATGCCTCCTGCAGTGTGAGATCTTGTGCTGTCATCCTGCAGCTCTCCCCATTTGTTTTGTGCCAGATCCCATATCATGTCTTGGAGTCATTCAACTCTCCCCTTTCGTATCCTGGCCAGCAGAGGTAGGGGGGGGGGGGGGGGGGGGTAACACTGCAGAGAGAATCCGCTCTTATGTCAAACACCCCAGCCCCCCCTTCTCCTCCTTGTAGGTGTTACGCAGGGGGAATCCCCTCTTACATCATCCAGCCGCCCTTGTCCTCCCCTGTAGGTAGCTTAACAGAGGGAATCCCTTCTTATGTCACCACCCCCTGCAAGTCCCCCCCCCCCATCTCCTTCACTGTTAATGCTTCACTCTTTATAAAACTGACCAAATGTCCACTTAAAAAAATGACAGGCACGCATATGCTTCACTGATATTACTTCACTCTTGCTAATTTCCGGAAAAACGATTTTTTGCCAAAAAACAACCCTTTTAGATACACGATCGCCCCCTCTCGTTATATCAATCCACATACAAACTAAGAGAGGTTTGGCGCTTCATAGTGTAAAAAAGACTGAACTGTTTTTTACCAAAAAAATTATAAATATATATATATGCTTCACTGTTAATGTTTCACTCTTTATAAAACTGACCAAATGTCCACTAAAATTTTTTGACAGACACGCATTTGCTTCACTGATAGGACTTCACTCTTGCTAATTTCAGGAAAAAAATGTGTTTTGCCAAAAAGCAACCCTTATACAATCGCCCCCTCTCGTTATCAGTTCACATACATACTAACAGAGGTTTTGCACTTCAGTGTAAAAAGGACTGTTATATGTTTTTAGTGGACATTTGTTTAGTTTTATATAGAGTGAAGCATTAACAGTGAAGCATATATATGTATTCATGTTTTTTTCTGGGAAAAAATGGTTCAGTTTTGTGAAGCGCCAAACCTCTGTGTGTACGTGAACTGATAACAAGTTAGGGCGTGATTGTGTATCTGAAAGGATTGCTTTTTGGCAAAAAAACATTTTTCCTGAAATCAGCAAGAGTAAACGTAATATCAGTGAAGCATATGCGTGACTCTTTTTTTTGTGGACATTTGGTCAGTTTTATAAAGAGTGAAGCATTAACAGTGAAGCATATATATTTATATTTTTGGAAAAACCTGTTCAGTCTTTTTTACACTGTGAAGCGCCAAACCTCTCTTAGTGTGTATGAGGATCATCCCAACTCTGCCCACCTTCTGCACCCATTACCAGAGGCAACCCTCCCTTCCTCCTGGATTATTTTATCTCTCAGGGGATCTGGTGGTGAGATCTCTGTGCACCTGAGTTCTGCACACCTGCTGCACCCATTACCAGAGGCTCCTGCCCCTGTTGGATTCTTCTATCTCTCAGGGGATTTGGTGGTTAGATCTCTGTGCACCCGAGTTCCCAGCTCTGCACACCCGCTGCACCCATTACCAGAGGCTCCCCTCCCCCTACTGCATTCTTCTTTCTCTCAGGGGATCTAGTGGTGAGATCTCTGTGCACCTGAGTTCCCAGCTCTGCACACCTGCTGCACCCATTACCAGAGCCTCCTCTCCTGCTGGATTATCCTCTCAGGGGCTCTGGTGGTGAGATCTCTGTGCACCTGAGTTTACCAGAGGCTCCCCCCCCCCCCCCCCCCGCTGGATTCTTCTAACTCTCAGGGATCTGGTGGTGAGATCTCTGTGCACCTGAGTTCCCAGCTCTGCACACCTGCTGCAGCCATTACCAGAGGCTCCTCCCCCTGCTGCATTCTTCTTTCTCTAAGGGGCTCTGGTGGTGAGATCTCTGTGCACCTGAGTTCCCAGCTCTGCCCACCTGCTGCAGCCATTACCAGAGGTTCCCCTCCACCTGCTGGATTCCTCTATCTCTCAGGGGCTCTGGTGGTGAGATCTCTGTGCACCTGAGTTCTCAGCTCTGCACACCTGCTGCAGCCATTACCAGAGGCTCCTCCCCCTGCAGGATTCTCCTATCTCTCAGGGACTCGACTCTGGTGGTGAGATCTCTGTGCACCTGAGTTCCCAGCTCTGCACCCATTACCAGAGGATCCCCCTCCCCCTGCTGGATTCCTCTATCTCTCAGGGGCTCTGGTGGTGAGATCTCTGTGCACCTGAGTTCCCAGCTCTGCACACCTGCTGCAGCCATTACCAGAGGCTCCTCCCCCTGCAGGATTCTCCTATCTCTCAGGGACTCGACTCTGGTGGTGAGATCTCTGTGCTCCTGAGTTCCCAGCTCTGCCCACCTGCTGCACCCATTACCAGTGGCTCCCCTGCTGGATTCTTCTATCTCTCAGGGGCTCTGGTAGTGAGATCTCTGTGCTCATGAGTTCCCAGCTCTGGTGGTGAGATCTCTGTGCTCATGAGTTCCCAGCTCATGCTCCCCCCCCCCCCCCCCCCAATAGCCATATATTTTGTAAATTTTGTGCAATTGTCATTGCTATTTAAATACATAATAATAATATGGTAGGACATTAGACTATGACTATGGTAGGATTAGACTGTGAGCTCCTGAGGACAGTCAGTGACATGACTATGTACTCTGTAATGTGCTGCAGAAAATGTTAGTGCTGTATAAATACATAATGAGAATATGGTAGGACATTAGACTATGACTATGGTAGGATTAGACTGTGAGCTCCTGAGGACAGTCAGTGACATGACTATGTACTCTGTAATGTGCTGCAGAAAATGTTAGTGCTGTATAAATACATAATGAGAATATGGTAGGACATTAGACTATGACTATGGTAGGATTAGACTGTGAGCTCCTCTGAGGTCAGTCAGTGACATGACTATGTACTCTGTAATGTGCTGCAGGAGATGTCAGTGCTATATAAATACATCATAATATGGTAGGACATTAGACTATGACTATGGTAGGATTAGATTGTGAGCTCCTCTGAGGACAGTCAGTGACATGAGCTCTGTAATGTGCTGCAGAAGATGTCAGTGCTATATAAATACATAATAATAATGTGGTAGGACATTAGACTATGACTATAGTAGGATTACATTGTGATCTCCTCTGAGGACAGTCAGTGACATGACTATGTACTCTGTAATGTGCTGCAGAAGATGTCAGTGCTATATAAATACATAATAATAATATGGTAGGACATTACACTATGACTATGGTAGGATTAGATTGTGAGCTCCTCTGAGAACAGTCAGTGACATGACTATGTACTCTGTAATGTGCTGCAGAAGATGTCACTGCTATATAAATACATAATAATATGGTAGAACATTAGACTATTATTATTTAGTATTTATGTAGCGCCAACATCTTCCGCAGCGCTGCACAGAGTATTGTCTTATCACGTAACTGTCCCTCAGAGGGGCTCACAATTTAATCCCTACCATAGTTATATGTCTATGTATTATATGTCTATGTCTTGTCATTGCAAAGCATACAGTTATTATTCATCTCATCCATATGCCAGACTCCACAACAACTGACTGCCCTTGCACTACTAATCAGTTACTATGATCAGCATATCCTGTAGCGATTAGCATATATGCTGATCAGTAGAGCAGACAGTTGTTGTGACTTTCAGGACACAGATGAGACTCAAGCATGCAGTGACAACAAGAGCACTGAGGAGCAGTGGGGGTGTGATGGCCATGGAGATTAGTTCAGAGGTGCTGATCTTCTCATTTAGCAGATGTTTCAGCAGTTCCCCCTCTCCTGCTGTCTGCTGCTTGGTGGGCTGTGGAGAATGTTGGCTGGGGAAAGTAATAGGCTGTGTGTCAGAGACGCTGCGCTCTGCCAAGGGGGATGGGCAGCACATCCAGTCACACAGCAGAGCGTGGTGCTGTGAGCTCACTGACTATAGCTGCCTGTGCTGCGTCCTGAATGGCTTCTTGCTGTGAGGCTGCGAGGGGGGGTACATGCCTCTCCGGGCTGCTGTTCCAACATTGTATCTTTCTAGCAGAAGTGATAACATAGCTGGCCCCTCACTGCTGCTGACTCATCTCTCCTCCCCAGCTGTCTGTTCCTCCCTCCGCTGCACAGCTCTCGCTTCCTCCAGTGTCTGATGTCCTTCCTCGTTCTCTTCTCTCCATTGTTCTGCTGGCTTCTCACTTTCCTCAGCTGTGTGTGCTGAGGCTGTCAAGTTTCTCGGCACTGGAGGCGCCTGCTAATGACGCACAGTGGTAGGCGGATTTTGCATCAGACAGCAGAAGGAGGTCTCCCAGTGTCCTTTGCGAGAGCTTGCCGGGCATTGCCGACAGCTATGTCACAGGGGGGTGGGGTTTATCAATTATTTGTAATTATAGAGGGTTTTTTTACATATTTTTGTACATTTATTGCACTGTTTTTGCCTACAGTTTTTTACATGGTTTAGTATGCCCTGTTTTGAAATTCTGAGTTCAGTTCCTCTTTAAAGGGACTCTGAGCAGTGCAGAAACTATGGAAAGATGCATATCATTTTAAAGCTCTCTTTCTCCTCTTTCCAATGATATATAACCCGCCGCCCTACGCCTTTTAGTTTTCGCTATTTTAGCGATCAAAATTGCTGCGGCCGCGATTTCGATCGCGAAAATAGTGAAAACTAAAAGGCGTAGGGCGACGATTTATGTGTCGTCAGAAAGAGAGCTTTAAAATGATATCCATCTTTCCATAGTTACATTGTATTACACAGGGCGACTTTTTCCTAAAGTCAGCAGTCATTCTGCTGAATGGAGCTGCTGACTTTGAGAAAAAGTCGCCCTGTGTAATACAATGTAACTATGGAAAGATGGATATCATTTTAAAGCTCTCTTTCTCCTCTTTCTGACGACACATAAACCGCGGTCCTACGCCTTTTTGTTTTCTCCATTTTCGCGATCGAAATCGCGGCCGCTGCAATTTCCATCGCGAAAATAGCGAAAACTAAAAGGCGTAGGGCGGCGGTTTATATATCATTGGAAAGAGGAGAAAGAGAGCTTTAAGATGATATGCATCTTTCCATAGTTTCTGCACTGCTCGGAGTCCCTTTAAGGATAATTTATTGGAATATTAGAGGCTTTGGCTTAAAAGGTCTCTCATGTTCCAATATGTACAAAGATACAAGCCCCATATACTTATCTTACAGGAAACACATGTAGATGGTTCCACAGTTAAAGCACTTAAAAAACCATGGGTACAGAGAGCATTTCAATCTACATACTCTTCCTTCTCTCGAGGTGTCTCAATCTTGATCAACAAATCCCTTACATATAAATATCTTAATTCTTACACAGATAGTGATGGTAGATATATCATTCTGCAAATTGCCATTGGTTCCACTGTATTTTGCATTGTAGCCTCCCCCCCCCCCCCCCCTTGCAACAATCTCTGCTTCTAAGCAAACTACTGAACTTCCTTCCAGCAAAATTTCTAATTATTGGGAATTTCAATGATATATTAGAGGCCTAACGTGACTCCACAAATCCTTCCCGTGCTCCTAACACTGACCTTTGTAATTGGGCCGACATATAATCCTTAACTGAGCTTTGGAGATGGAAAAACTCTCATAAACTGGCTTACTCCCACTTCTTAGCTGTTCATAAAACTGCCGCTAGAATTGATTTGCCCTTTGCTAACAATGACTTACTTACTTACTTATGTCTTACTTACCAAGAAAGGTTAGATAAACTGGGTTTATTTAGTCTAGAAAAAAGATGCCTTAGAGGGGATCTAACTAACATGTATAAATACATCAGAGGGCAATACAATTTTTGTTCAGTCCACAGCACCTTATTCCAAAATGAAGCTGGCTTGTCCAAATGTGCTTTAGCATACATCAAGCGGCTCTGTTTGTGCTGTGGGCGGAGAAAAGGTTTCCCCTGCATCACTCTCGCATACAGCATCTTCTTGTGTAAAGTGCGCCGAATGGTTGAACTATGCACAGGGACTCCATCTGCAGCAAGATGATGTTGTAGGTCTTTGGTGCTGGTCTGTGGGTTGACTCTGACTGTTCTCACGATTTTAGCTTCTGTTTATCCAAGATTTTTCTTGGTCTGCCACTTCGAGCCTTAACTTGAACTGAGCCTGTGGTCTTCCATTTTCTCAATATGTTCCTAACTGTGGAAACAGCTGAAATCCCTGAGACCGCTTTCTGTAGCCTTCCCCTAAACCATGATGGTGACTATCTTTGTATTCAGGTAATTTGAGAGTTGTTTTGAGACCCCCATGTTGCTACACTTCAGAGAAAATTAAAAGAGGAGGGAAACTTATAACTGACACCCTTAAATACTCTTTCTCATAATTGGATTCACCTGTGTATGTAGGTCAGGGGTCACTGAGCTTACCAAGCCACTTTGAGTTCCAGTAATTAGTTCTAAAGGTTTTGGAATCAATAAAATGACAACAGTGCCCAAATGTATGCACCTGCCTAATATTATTTAAACAATTATTGCACACTTTCTGTAAATCCAATAAACTTAATTTCACTTTTCAACTATCACTGTGGGTGCCTTCTATATGATATATTTAACTGACATTTTTTTATTATAACAACTAACAATTTATACAGGAAAATCTTGACGATTAACACGGTTGCCCAAACGTTTGCAATCCCCTGTATCTATGTCATTGTGGCTTGGAGGATGCCACAGAAGATGTAGATATACTGTACCTGTGGAAAAAGTGGTTAAAGTGGGCCTATGTTTTCCTTCTAGTCTCCCACCAGTGTCTGGATGGTTAATTTTAATATGATTTGTAATCCAGCCATTGATCGCTTCCCTGTAGCCTCTAATAAGCTTATTGCATTTGTTCATCTAATGACAGAGCTGTCTCTGAATGACACTTGGTGCTACTTTAACCCAACTAACCAGCAATACTCCTGCTTCTCTGCCACTCACAATACCCTATCCAAAATTGACCATTTTGTTTGTCACCAATAATTTGCTGCCATTGTTGGGGTCAATGAATTTTCTCCCTCGTATGGTCTCTGATCACTCGCAATTTGTATGACTCTGTAATAGTCTCTGTAATAACTCCCCTTCTGAATTTATATGGAAATACAATCTTTTCTGGCTCTCCTTGTTCACCTTGGATGACTGGCTAGTAGACAAACTGAACTCCTTCTTCCATGCTAACAGAGAAGACCCTGATAGAGCCCTGGTCTGGAACGCTGATAGAACTCGCCTTTTTAGCTTCACCCTCAAATTCCCAAGTTGCCCATGTGTGTGATCTTTTTGCTCAGGAGAACAATAATGAAGCACACCTTAAGTACAACATTATTGCTCTGATTTATGTATTAGAAAACAGGGTGTATATAGCGTTAGACAGTCAATGAATGTGAGATTTTACAGTCCAATCAGCTGTTTAAACATTTCAGTGTGTTTACAGACAATCAAATACTTTTTACAGGATGGCATACATGTTTGGCTAGTTTGCCATTACACAATAGCAGTGCTTTCTACTTTAACACAATGGTGTACATTTTAGTATGTTTGGCTACCTGACTATTTTGTCATTTTACTTATATACACATTAGCAAAGACTCATAGAAACAATGAGTTCTAGCTTACATAAGTGATCACAAGATCAATAGGTATCGCTTTTAAAAAGTAGCAAACAGTATGTAGGCTGCACCACCCAAACAGTACGCAACAGGGTAGGACAACATAAAAGAAATATCTTTGAAAAATGATCCCCTTCACAGCGTATCACGGCACTTTGGGTCCTGTCACAATAATAATCCCCACCTATTCACTATCACCCTTAGTGAATCCATACAGTCACCTAATGCCAATGTTTTTGAGGTTCTGCGGAGCAAAGAGATGTATTGGATACAAATTCTCAAGACCCTCACGCCAGAGGGCCTTAATGAACAGCTAGAAGAAATCTATTAATCCTGACATAATAAAGGCACAATTTTTATCATTATTACCATCAACTTTATTGGTCCTCTTTTATCCTCACCTAGTATTTTTGCATGCTTAAAAACAAGAAGAGAATTGAGAGCCCAATATGGTGCAGTATTGTCAGGTAAAATGAAGAGTTCAATACAATTTTATGTATATATACTCACAAACACGGGTTACCCATAGGCAACCACTTTAAATGCAGGTGGGGAGCATTAGCACCTGACCCCACTCAGGTTAAGAAGTCGCTCTATGTAGATAGTAGATGGGGATGCACCCCTCCAACCAGGGTGGACTAGAAGATCAGCAAAAACTCGGTATACAGAGGCGCCAGAGTAGAGTAAAACATTTTAAAAACCGCTTCAAAGCAGAGGGAGATGTTAGGGTGTACTTACAAAAAAAAAAAGAAAACTGACTTGAGTCTCAATAAAACAGAATTGACAAATAATTAATTCAACTCCACAAATGCAACACGTTTCGCAGGCATGACCCCACTTCCTCAGGCAAAAATGGGAGCACAACTGGAATAAAAACAAAATATACACAAAATAACTACCGACAGAATTGCAACAATCGGTGCAGCAGATAATTGGTAGAGAACACATAAAATAATTGCTACATAAAGCATTGCTACAAAAAAACATTTTCCGGCCACATAAACACAGGGCCATGCGAACAAGCTTAGATGTTAGAAATCAAATAGCTAAGGCTTAAAGGGACACTTAAGTCAAACAAAAAAAATGAGTTTTACTCACCTAGGGCTTCCAATAGCCCCCTGCAGCTGTCCGGTGCCCTCGCCGCCTCCCTCCGATCCTCCTGGCCCCGCCGGCAGCCACTTCCTGTTTCGGTGACGGGAGCTGACAGGCTGGGAACGCGAGTGATTCTTCGCATTCCCAGACACATTAGCACCCTCTATGCTGCTATATGGTATATGATATATGCTATAGTAGCATAGATGGCGCTATTGTGACCAGGAACGCGAAGAATCACTCGCGTCCCCAGCCTGTCAGCTCCTGTCACCGAAACAGGAAGTGGCTGCCAGCGGGGCCAGGAGGATCGGAGGGAGACGGCGAGGGCACCGGACAGCTGCAGGGGGTTATTGGAAGCCCCAGGTGAGTAAAACTCATTTTTTTTGTTTGACTTAAGTGTCCCTTTAATGCTCACAGATTAGAGGGTTCATATTGTATGTCTCAAAGTGAAACAATTACATGGTAGAGCTGGGTATAGGCCACGGTCTATTCCCGGATAGCATATAGAGCTTTATATGGACAAAAAAAAGGATTAAAGCGGACCCAAACCAAACATTTTTTTTATTCAAAACATTTAGTTTCACCACTCTGACACATACAAAGATAAATAAACACTCCTTCAAGCCTATGAGCATTTTAGTGCATGCTTTTCACTCTTCTCTTTTCATAACTAGGGTTATACAGGTGGCAGCCATTAGCAATTCCTCCTTTGCTGGACTGGACACCATCTACTCCACAAGTCTGCCGGATTATGTCCCGGCAATATGAAAGGAAGGGAGGGGTTCTTCCAATAAATGTCAAATATTTTATATTTGTCATCATGCAGCTGAAAAAAGACTGCCATTTATTATTATAATTTAGAAAATAGATTTTATTTCTGAAATCTTGTATTTTTAATTTGGGTCCACTTTATTAATATAAACTGCAAGCATAAAGTATATGATAACTTACCTCAGTGGGTCAAGCAATAGGTTTGAGCGCCTCTGTGTCACTATGAAGTGAGGCTTGCTTTAAATAGGGAGAGAGGTTAAACTGATAGGACTGAAGTCCAATCAGGAAGTGTTTGGTCACAGGAAGTGTGACTAACGTCACACAGGAAGTGAGTGTTTCCAGTGGGATAGTTACGGAATACCCAGCAGTGGCTGGGATATGGGATAACCAGCAGTGGCTGGATAGTGCAATGGTCAAGGGCTCTGCCTCCGACACAGGCGACCCGAGTTTAAAACCCGGCTCTGCCAGCTCAGCAAGCCAGCACGTAATTCAGTAGTATGGTAATAAGAGAGGCCGTGCATGTGCGGAAGCTCAAAGACAGGGGGAAATAGCTTTCTTTTGGGCAGCTAGACAATTCATGTAACCTTTAGCAATGGATGTCCGTATAAAGATGTCACTGGGTGTGCACATGTATACATATGGATTGAGGGTTTAAAACGGTAAAAATGGTAAAATATAACAGTATGAGTGTTTTTAAAAACCATATAAACATGCCAACAGTGTATAGTAAAAGTATACATGAGATAGAGCATAAGAGGCTACCAATGATAAAAATGCTAACACAATGTTATCATAAAAATGTGGCTAATGATAATATACAAAAACAATATAAAACATATAGACGTATAAAACATATATTAATATTGAAATTAATAATAAAAGGGGTCAAGAGTAAGAAAGATATAAAAGAGAGGACCATTAAAAGCATAAAAAAATGTTTGGAGTATAGATGGAGCTATTTAGCTATAATTAAACACTTGGGAGGTGGGATCAAAATACTTTTTCTAAGACCTAATTTAGCCCTGTTGGTGTTAGGGTTTTGAGGATCTGTATCCACATCATATCCCTATGCTGTAAAGTCTCAAAAACGTTAGTGGTGTTGGGGGGTAGAGATTCAATCAGAGTGATAGTGGATAGGTGTGGGTTGTTTTGGTGATGGGTGCCACAGTGCCAGGAAACGCTGTGGAGTGCATAATTATTAATGATGTTCCTTTTGTGTTGCCCA
The DNA here is from genome assembly GCF_040937935.1 of Hyperolius riggenbachi. NCBI lineage: Eukaryota > Metazoa > Chordata > Amphibia > Anura > Hyperoliidae > Hyperolius > Hyperolius riggenbachi. Next base: position 182,021,674 of record NC_090652.1, on the reverse strand, counting down.
ATTCTGGTTCTGGTGGTCTGTCCGACATATTGCAGTTTGCAGGGGCATGATATTAGGTATATTACATTTTTGGTTTCACAGGTGATGTTTTGTTTGATCATGTAATAAGTGTTGGTAGTAAATGATTGAAAGGAATCTGTTTGGGTTATAAAGGAACAGGCCTGGCAACTGGACTTTTGACAAGCCCGTGATCCTAGGAGTAGTGAGTTGGTGTGGTGGCTTGGTTCATTGGGTTGGATCATTTTAAGTCTGCTGGGGGCTAATAGGTTCCAGAGGTTGGGAGCCCTCTGAAAGGTAAGTGTTGGAATTTTTGGTAATATGTTGAGTAGATAAGGATCCTGCTGTAGGATTTCCCACCTTGATTTAAGAATGGTTCTGATAGCATTATGTTGCATACACCGTAACTGCACAAACATTAAGGACTTCCATGACCAATCCAAAATACATACAGGCAAATTCACTGACCGTAGCTATCCACACAAACTCCTGAAAGATGCCAAACAGAGGGCCATGAATACCCGTCAAACTAGCCCAGACCCAACCCACACAATCAGTCAACCCCTCCGCCCTTTTTCCAAGGTTTATCACCAAATTCAATATGCAACATAGTGCTATCAGAGCTATTCTTAAATCAAGGTGGGAAGTCCTACAGCAGGAGCCTTATCCACTCAACATATTACCAAAAAATCCAACACTTACCTTTCGGAGGGCTCCCAACCTATTAGCCCCCAGCAGACTTAAAATGATCCAACCCAATGAACCAAGCCACCACACCAACTCACTACTCCTAGGATCACGGGCTTGTCAAAAGTCCCGCTGCCAGGCCTGTTCCTTTATAACCCAAACAGATTCCTTTCAATCATTTACTACCAACACTTATTACATGATCAAACAAAACATCACCTGTGAAACCAAAAATGTAATATACCTAATATCATGCCCCTGCAAACTGCAATATGTCGGACAGACCACCAGAACCAGAATTGGGCAACACAAAAGGAACATCATTAATAATTATGCACTCCACAGCGTTTCCTGGCACTGTGGCACCCATCACCAAAACAACCCACACCTATCCACTATCACTCTGATTGAATCTCTACCCCCCAACACCACTAACGTTTTTGAGACTTTACAGCATAGGGATATGATGTGGATACAGATCCTCAAAACCCTAACACCAACAGGGCTAAATTAGGTCTTAGAAAAAGTATTTTGATCCCACCTCCCAAGTGTTTAATTATAGCTAAATAGCTCCATCTATACTCCAAACCTTTTTTATGCTTTTAATGGTCCTCTCTTTTATATCTTTCTTACTCTTGACCCCTTTTATTATTAATTTCAATATTAATATATGTTTTATACGTCTATATGTTTTATATTGTTTTTGTATATTATCATTACCCACATTTTTATGATAACATTGTGTTAGCATTTTTATCATTGGTGGCCGCTTATGCTCTATCTCATGTATACTTTTACTATACACTGTTGGCATGTTTATATGGTTTTTAAAAACACTCATACTGTTATATTTTACCATTTTTACCGTTTTAAACCCTCAATCCATATGTATACATGTGCACACCCAGTGACATCTTTATACGGACATCCATTGCTAAAGGTTACATGAATTGTCTAGCTGCCCAAAAGAAAGCTATTTCCCCCTGTCTTTGAGCTTCCGCACATGCACGGCCTCTCTTATTACCATACTACTGAATTACGTGCTGGCTTGCTGAGCTGGCAGAGCCGGGTTTTAAACTCGGGTCGCCTGTGTCGGAGGCAGAGCCCTTGACCATTGCACTATCCAGCCACTGCTGGTTATCCCATATCCCAGCCACTGCTGGGTATTCCGTAACTATCCCACTGGAAATACTCACTTCCTGTGTGACGTTAGTCACACTTCCTGTGACCAAACACTTCCTGTTACCAAACACTTCCTGATTGGACTTCAGTCCTATCAGTTTAACCTCTCTCCCTATTTAAAGCAAGCCTCACTTCATAGTGACACAGAGGCGCTCAAACCTATTGCTTGACCCACTGAGGTAAGTTATCATATACTTTATGCTTGCAGTTTATATTAATAAAGTGGACCCAAATTAAAAATACAAGATTTCAGAAATAAAATCTATTTTCTAAATTATAATAATAAATGGCAGTCTTTTTTCAGCTGCATGATGACAAATATAAAATATTTGACATTTATTGGAAGAACCCCTCCCTTCCTTTCATATTGCCGGGACAGAATCCGGCAGACTTGTGGAGTAGATGGTGTCCAGTCCAGCAATGGAGGAATTGCTAATGGCTGCCACCTGTATAACCCTAGTTATGAAAAGAGAAGAGTGAAAAGCATGCACTAAAATGCTCATAGGCTTGAAGGAGTGTTTATTTATCTTTGTATGTGACAGAGTGGTGAAACTAAATGTTTTGAATAAAAAAAATGTTTGGTTTGGGTCCGCTTTAATCCTTTTTTTTGTCCATATAAAGCTCTATATGCTATCCGGGAATAGACCGTGGCCTATACCCAGCTCTACCATGTAATTGTTTCACTTTGAGACATACAATATGAACCCTCTAATCTGTGAGCATTAAAGGGACACTTAAGTCAAACAAAAAAAATGAGTTTTACTCACCTGGGGCTTCCAATAACCCCCTGCAGCTGTCCAGTGCCCTCGCCGTCTCCCTCCGATCCTCCTGGCCCCGCTGGCAGCCACTTCCTGTTTCGGTGACAGGAGCTGACAGGCTGGGGACGCGAGTGATTCTTCGCGTTCCTGGCCACAATAGCGCCATCTATGCTACTATAGCATATATCATATACCATATAGCAGCATAGAGGGTGCTAATGTGTCTGGGAATGCGAAGAATCACTCGCGTTCCCAGCCTGTCAGCTCCTGTCACTGAAACAGGAGGTGGCTGCCGGCGGGGCCAGGAGGATCGGAGGGAGGCGGCGAGGGCACCGGACAGCTGCAGGGGGCTATTGGAAGCCCTAGGTGAGTAAAACTCATTTTTTTTGTTTGACTTAAGTGTCCCTTTAAGCCTTAGCTATTTGATTTCTAACATCTAAGCTTGTTCGCATGGCCCTGTGTTTATATGGCCGGAAAATGTTTTTTTGTAGCAATGCTTTATGTAGCAATTATTTTATGTGTTCTCTACCAATTATCTGCTGCACCGATTGTTGCAATTCTGTCGGTAGTTATTTTGTGTATATTTTGTTTTTATTCCAGTTGTGCTCCCATTTTTGCCTGAGGAAGTGGGGTCATGCCTGCGAAACGTGTTGCATTTGTGGAGTTGAATTAATTATTTGTCAATTCTGTTTTATTGAGACTCAAGTCAGTTTTCTTTTTTTTTTTGTAAGTACACCCTAACATCTCCCTCTGCTTTGAAGCGGTTTTTAAAATGTTTTACTCTACTCTGGCGCCTCTGTATACCGAGTTTTTGCTGATCTTCTAGTCCACCCTGGTTGGAGGGGTGCATCCCCATCTACTATCTACATAGAGCGACTTCTTAACCTGAGTGGGGTCAGGTCCTAATGCTCCCCACCTGCATTTAAAGTGGTTGCCTATGGGTAACCCGTGTTTGTGAGTATATATACATAAAATTGTATTGAACTCTTCATTTTACCTGACAATACTGCACCATATTGGGCTCTCAATTCTCTTCTTGTTTTTAAGCATGCAAAAATACTAGGTGAGGATAAAAGAGGACCAATAAAGTTGATGGTAATAATGATAAAAATTGTGCCTTTATTATGTCAGGATTAATAGATTTCTTCTAGCTGTTCATTAAGGCCCTCTGGCGTGAGGGTCTTGAGAATTTGTATCCAATACATCTCTTTGCTCCGCAGAACCTCAAAAACATTGGCATTAGGTGACTGTATGGATTCACTAAGGGTGATAGTGAATAGGTGGGGATTATTATTGTGACAGGACCCAAAGTGCCGTGATATGCTGTGAAGGGGATAATTTTTCAAAGATATTTCTTTTATGTTGTCCTACCCTGTTGCGTACTGTTTGGGTGGTGCAGCCTACATACTGTTTGCTACTTGTTAAAAGCGATACCTATTGATCTTGTGATCACTTATGTAAGCTAGAACTCATTGTTTCTATGAGTCTTTGCTAATGTGTATATAAGTAAAATGACAAAATAGTCAGGTAGCCAAACATACTAAAATGTACACCATTGTGTTAAAGTAGAAAGCACTGCTATTGTGTAATGGCAAACTAGCCAAACATGTATGCCATCCTGTAAAAAGTATTTGATTGTCTGTAAACACACTGAAATGTTTAAACAGCTGATTGGACTGTAAAATCTCACATTCATTGACTGTCTAACGCTATATACACCCTGTTTTCTAATACATAAATCAGAGCAATAATGTTGTACTTAAGGTGTGCTTCATTATTGTTCTCCTGAGCAAAAAGATCACACACATGGGCAACTTGGGAATTTGAGGGTGAAGCTAAAAAGGCTGTTGGCATGTTTATATGGTTTTTAAAAACACTCATACTGTTTTATTTTACCATTTTTACCATTTTAAACCCTCAATCCATTTGTTTACATGTACACACCCAGTGACATCTTCATATGAACATCCATTGCTAAAGGTTACATGAATTGTCTAGCTGCCCAAAAGAAAGCTATTTCCCCCTGTCTTTGAGTTTCCGCACATGCACGGCCTCTCTCATTACTATACTATGCTGGCTTGCTGAGCTGGCAGAGCTGGGTTTTGAACCATGGTCGCCTGTGTCAAAGGCAGAGCCCTTGACCATTGCACTATCCAGCCTCTGCTGGTTATCCCATATCCCAGCCATTGCTGGGTATTCCGTAACTATCCCACTGGAAATACTCACTTTCTGTGTGACGTTAGTCACACCTCCTGTGACCAAACACTTCCTGATTGGACTTCAGTCCTGTCAGTTTAACCTCTCTCCCTGTTTAAAGCAAGCCTCACTTCATAGTGACACAGAGGCGCTCAAACCTATTGCTTGAACCACTGAAGTAAGTTATTGTAAAGGTTGGGTGCCGCAACTCAGACGTCTGATTATATGGTGATCTGCAGAATCACCAATAATGCAGACGCTATACTTGATTATGTGGTGATCTGCAGAATCACCAATAATACTGGTATAGCTACAAGGATGATATGAGTGTAGTGCTTGGTGCAACCGTAACTTTAATAGTTTGCAAGGCCTTACCAGAGGGGCTGGTAAGGCACTATCAGTACACCGACTGAACAGCTTTGAACAGACCTGCCCAGAGGACTGGAGAAGGTACCAACAGAGAGAATACAGAGAATAGGCTAACTAGTCCTTACCAGAGGAGCTGGCTAGGGACTACTGACGAATAAATAATGAGTGCTCATCAGTGGAGCTGATGAGCCTCAGAACCAATAAGGCTAGGCCTCTCCAGAGGTGCTGGTGGGCACTAGCTGCGAGAGCACTGATAAGTACGGCCAGACCTTCCAGAGGAGATGGCTACGTACTATCAGATACAGAGACCGTAATAGAGTACAGTAACTAATAGTTTGGCGAGACCTCACCAGAGGGGCTGGTGAGGTACTATCAGTACATTGACCGTATAATAGAGTTCAGTAACTTTAATAGTTTGGCGAGACCTCACCAGAGGAGATGGTGAGGTACTATCGGTACATTGACCGTATAATAGAGTTCAGTAACTTTAATAGTTTGGCGAGACCTCACCAGAGGGGATGGTGAGGTACTATCAGTTCACTGAAAGTACAAACCCCAGCAAGCTGGAGATACTGAAACTGAAGAGATAGAATCTCCCGAGGAGCGGGTGATTCCGAGAGTACTGCAGCCTAGTGATCACCTGAGGGACAGGTGATCAAGACTGTACTGCAGCCTGAGGAGCAGGAGGTACAAACAGTACTGCAACTAATGATCACCTGAGGAGCAGGTGATTCAGACTGTACTGCAGCCTAGGAGCAGGAGGTACAAACAGCACTGCAACTAATGATCACCTGAGGAGCAGGCGATTCAGACTGTTCTGCAGCCTAGGTGCAGGAGGTACAAACAGCACTGCAACTAATGATCACCTGAGGAGCAGGTGATTCAGACTGTACTGCAGCCTAGGTGCAGGAGGTACAAACAGCACTGCAATTAATGATCACCTGAGGAGCAGGCGATTCAGTCTGTACTGCAGCCTAGGTGCAGGAATAATAGGTCACTAGCAATAACTTCACCAGAGGAGCCGGTGAAGCTGACACCTCACCAGTGGCGAGGGCCCACTGGTGAGTAGAATGGTCAGACACACAGAAGAAAGGACTCACCCCCAGCTCTACCGCCTGATGAATTATATACCAGGGAGTCAACCAATCTCCACCTTGATCCACGAAAGGTGTATACATCCACAGCAATGAAGAAAAAGTGACTGGGTCTCCACCTGGATTTTATGCAAATGCTTAATTTATTTTCCCATAGCCAAAGACAAAACACACGACGTTTCGGCCTGCGGCCTTTATCAAGTGTAACACACAATGAGCAAATGCTCTCAAATAAATATCACCTCATGTTATAAAACACGCCCCTAAGGGCGGGCACATACTTAAATAGAGGGTATTAAAGTGACAGTACATCAATAAACACAGATTATAAGAAACATCTTAAATTACATTCCTCATTTAGTCCATAGGGCACTAGAGTCTCTAATCTATTGATCCATCTGCTCTCCCTTCTTAGGAGTATAGTCTCATTATTCATCCCTTCTCCTGCTGTGACTTTTTCCAACACGCACCACCGTAACTCGTTCACCATATGGCCGCATTCAAAAAAGTGTCTACCTATAGGGGAATCAAAATTCTTTTCAGGATCATCAAAATATTTTCTGTACAACCTTATGTCACTACGATGTTCATTAATCCTTACTCTGACAGGTCTACTCGTTTGTCCCACATAGCCGAAAGCACAGGGGCACTTCAAAAAATAAACCACATTTGAAGTTACACAAGAAAAATTTCCATTCAGTTTAATTTCCGAGCCCCTCCTGGGATGTGCTATGAAGTCTCCCTTAATGATACTTGAACAATTCTGACAACCGAGGCAAGGGAATGTACCTTTCTTTTTTGGCAAAAACGTAACCATCTGCTTTGGATTTCTTCTTAGATCTGATCTCACCAGCTTATCCCGAATGCTTTTGCCTTTTTTATATACAAACCTAGGGGGCGATTGGAAAACCCTAGGCAATAGTGGATCAGTTTCAATTAATGACCAATTGTCTAATATACTTTTCCGCACCAGTTGAGAGTGATTATCAAATGTGGAGATAAATTGTATCTCTCCCTTTCTTTCTCCTCTCTGTTTTCTCCGTCTTAAGGTTTTTCCATTCCCTCCACCTCCTGGGCTATGCTCATCACTTCCCTTCTCTGATATCCCCTTGATGTGAAATTCTCCACTAATCTGGCAGCCTGTGCCCAATAGGCCCCATCAGTGGATGTTATACGTCTGGCTCTTATGAATTGACTTTTAGGGAGACCCTTTATAAGGGGACGGGGGTGACAGCTGCTGGCTAATAGGGCATTATTCCTATCAGTGCTTTTCCTAAACAAATTTGTATGAAAATGTCCTCCATCTAGCATGATGTCTACATCCAAAAAGTGCAAATTCCGTGGATGGAAATCCAATGTGAACTTAATGGTTTCATGGCAGAGATTCAATATCCGAAAAAATTCTCTTAAACTTTCCTCAGGGCCTGTCCAACAAAAGAACAAATCATCGATAAAACGGCAGTATCCTTTACCAAATTGCTTAAAAATCTCATTATCAAAAATAAATCTTAGTTCAAAATCTGCCATGAAAACATTAGCCAGCGTCAGGGCATACGGTGCCCCCATAGGAACTCCCCTGATCTGTAGGAAAAAATCCTTCTGCACCCTGAAATAATTGGACTTCAAACAAAGTACCAGCAGTTCATACACAAACATTTTGTTAATCTTAGTGTTCTGTAAAGACTCCATGGCTGTCCAAATGGATCCCAGCGCCTCCCCATGAGGAATGTTTGTGTATAAACTGGTGACATCTAAACTCACCAGGTACCTGACATCCCTGGCCTCAATATCTTCCAAATAATTCAAAAAATGGGTGGTATCCTGTAAACAGTATTTATTCATCTTTACAATCGGCTGCAAGACACTGTCAATATAGAATGGTCAGACAGGCAAGGGTTGGCAACAGAGAGGACAGGATCAGAATAGAATCGTAAGGCAGAAGAGTAATCAATAATCAGGCAGAGGTTCAGCAACTAATCAGATGAGTAGAGGTACAGAATCAGTAAACTTAGAGCGAAGTCAGAGGATAGCCAGAGTCAAACACAGAAAATCAATACAATATAATAATCTTAGTCTAGGTGTGAAGTCCTTGGTTTCAACACCTGGGATCTAGTCTAAGGTCTGAGCGCTAACACGGATGTATTCACGACAACAGACAGGGACTGAATAAAGCCCAAAGGCTTAAGAAGCAGAGGGTGACTCCCGCGGGAGTCACCTGTGACGTCAGCCGACCGGCGGGTCAGCTGACGTGCCTCCTCCGAGCATAAAGGTCCTGTCTGTGCGCGCACCTGCGTGAGACAGCGACCTTATGGGCACATGACACTTCCGTCCTCGGCGTGCTAAACGCCGGGACGGACGGAGCAGCCAGGGGCACGGAGGCAGCTGCGGTGGCGACGCTGTTCGCCGCAGCTGCCTCCAGAATTGTTACAGTTATCTTATACTGTATGCTTGCAGTTTATATTAATCCTTTTTTTGTGTCCATATAAAGCATATGCTGTCTGGGAATAGACCGTGGCCTATACCCAGCTCTACCATGTACCGTATTTTTCAGCATATAAGATGCTCCGGCATATAAGACGCACCTTGGTTTAGAGGGCAAAGATAAGGAAAAAAAATAAACTAAACCTAGGTGCGTCTACACTGCAAGGGCATCTTATGGACCTTTTACCCCCTAAAACTGCTTCTAAGCTACTTTATCTACACTACACTAATCCCTGCTGCCCTAACAACTAAGCTACACAACAATACAATACACTACACTACACTACCACAACACATTAATACACTTCACTACACTATGCTACACTACACTGCACTAACACAACACACCCCTGCAATACCCTTCACTACACTACACTACACTACGATGCACTGACACAACACACAACTTCACTACACTACACTGTACTATACTAACACTAAGCTGTGCTACAATGAAACCAATACTACACCTATTCCTGCTGCCACGCTCCTCTTCCCCTCGCTTCAGCCGCGATCCTCTTCACCTTCTCAGGCGCAGTTCTCGGATGCCACCTCCACCGCCAGGTCCTCCGCTCCTGTGAAGGGGGAAAAAGAAAAGCATTAGTGGCATTGTCCCCCTCTCCTGCCGCCATCCGCTCAGCGCCGCCGCCCCCTCTGCCGCTATACGCCGGGTGTTCCATCTTCCTGTCCTCCTACTTTCTGTTTACATCACGTGCAGCCACGTCATGCTTAGCCCAAGCGCAACATGGCCGGGGCTACGCATGACGCGGCTGCACGTGATGTAAATAGGAAGTAGTAGGACAGGAGGATGCAACACCCGGCGTATAGCGACAGAGGGGGCGGCGTCGACTTTCCGTGAGTGGCAGCACTGAGCAGATGGCGGCAGGAGAGGGGGACAATGCCACTAATGCTTTTCTTTTTCCCCCTTCACAGGAGCGGAGGACCTGGCGGCGGAGGTGGCATCCGAGAACTGCGCCTGAGGAGGTAAAGAGGATTACGGCTGAAGCGAGGGGAAGAGGAGGGTGGCGGCAAGATGGGTAAGCGCTTCCCTGCGCACTCTGCAACATTTTTTTTGTGCATTTGGCATATAAGACGCACCCAATTCCCCCCCCCCCCCCCCCCCCCCCCGTTGGGAAAGAAAAAGTGTGTCTTATATGCCGAAAAATACGGTAACTGTTTCACTTTGAGACATACAATATGAACCCTCTAATCTGTGAGCATTAAGCCTTAGCTATTTGATTTCTGACATCTAAGCTTGTTCGCATGGCCCTGTGTTTATGTGGGCGGAAAATGTTTTTTTGTAGCAATGCTTTATGTAGCAATTATTTTATGTGTTCTCTACCAATTATCTGCTGCGCCGATTGCGATTGTTGCAATTCTGTGGGTAGTTATTTTGTATATATTTGGTTTTTATTCCAGTTGTGCTCCCATTTTTGCCTGAGGAAGCGGGGGCACGCCCACAAAACGCATTGCATTTGTGGAGTTGAATTAATTATTTGTCAATTCTGTTTTATCGAGACTCAAGTGAGTTTTCTTTGTTTGTAAGAGGGAGGTAAGTCCACTCTAACATCCCCCTCTGCTTTTAAGCGGTTTTTAAAACGTTTTACTCTACTCTGGCATCTCTGTATACCGAGTTTTTGCTAGTATTTTTGTATGTTCAAGCTGCTTATGATGTATATATTTATTTAATTGCATTGATGTTTTTTTTTTTAGTCTCACACTATTTATGTGTTTTTAGAAATTATAATTTTGTGTTTTTATCAAGCTCATTTATTCTGCATATTACAGTATTTGATTAATATACTTAATTTTACAGAGTATATCCATTTGTGAAAAAACCCACTGATAGATTAGAATGTTTATATTATATAGTCTCTATAACATGTCTTTCAACTTCCAACCAGTAGGTGTCAGCAAAATACCAGCAAATGCATTACACATTTACTATTCTGGTTAAACTAATTCCTTGAATTAAAATAGAGAATTTATTTTTATTTAATAACCACATTACCTACTTGGCACACCACCTTAGTTCCTTTAACTACAGGCATAAATGTACAAATACGCCCAGACACAACAGAATTCATTGTGGGCATAACACTATACCACTTTACCACAAGTAAAATTGTGCCGAGCCAACTTCCGTCGCTATTGCGCATGTGCTATAGACCGTGCGCGCACACGTGACTCAATGCCCCTCTTTCCTTTACAAAATATGGCGCCGGATACCGTGCTGCATTTCGGCACATGCGTGTATTGTTACACGCGTGCGCCCGCCCATACGTGCCACGGGATGCGACCTTATGGTCGCATTATCCTAACCAGACCTGCCAAGTAGTAATGTGACTGCACACTCCAATAATGGCTTCCAATTCGATGTGCCTGGCTAGTAGTCCAGCAGCATTCCGGATCATTCAGTAAAGTAGAAAGGATGAAGCCGGCACCATCTATTAAATTCTTCTGCTC